>NC_045426.1:488417817-488734483 GCF_902635505.1 Sarcophilus harrisii | reverse complement strand
TTGAGGATGGCAGTCCATCAGAACTGGTCATCATATAGTATTGTTGTTAAGTATATAAATCTCCTGGTCCTGCTCCATTTCACTCAGCATCAGTTCATTAAGTCTCTCCAGGCCTTTCTGAAATCATCCTGTTGGTCATTTCTTACAGAAAAATAATATTCCATAATATTCATATACCACAATTTATTCAACCATTCTCCAACTTGGGCATCCATTCAGTTTCAGTTTCTACCACTACAAAAGGGCTGCCACAAACATTCGTGCACATACAGTCCCTTTCCCTTCTTTATGATCTCTTTGGGATATAAGCCAGTAGTAACACTGTGGATCAAAGGGTATGCACAGTTTGATAACTTTTTGAGCATAGTTCAAACTACTCTCCAGAATGGTTGGATTCATTCACAACTCCACCCAATGCATCAATGTCCCAGTTTTCCTCATCCCTCCAACAATCATCATTATTTTTTCCTGTCATCTTAGCCAATCTGACAGGTGTAGTGGTATCTTAGAGTTGTCTTAATTTGCATTTCTCTGATTAATAATGACTTGGAGCATCTTTTCATATGACTAGAAATAATTTCAATTTCTTCATCTGAGAATTATCTGTTTGTATCCTTTGACCATTTTTCAATTGGAGAATGGCTTGATTTTTTATAAATTAGAGTTAATTCTCTATATTTTGGAAATGGGCCTTATCAGAACCTTTGACTGTAAAATATTTTCCCAGTTTATTCTTCCCTTCTAATCTTGTCTGCATTAGTTTTGTTTGTACAAAAACTTTTCAGTTTGTATAATCGAAATTTTCTATTTTGTGATCAGTAATGATCTCTAGCTCTTCTTTGGTCATAAAGTCCTTCCCTTCCACAGGTCTGAGAGGTAAACTATCCTGTGTTCCTCTAATTTATTATTAAATTCATTCTTTATGCCTAGGTCATGAACCCATTTTGACCTTATCTTGATGTACAGTGTTAAGTGTGGATCAATGCCTAGTTTCCCAATTAGTTTCCAATTTCCCACAATTTTTATCAAACAGTAAGTTCTTATCTCAAAGCTGGGGTCTTTGGGTTTGTCAAAGTCTAGGTTGCTATATTTTTTGACTGTTTTATCCCTTGAACCTAACCTATTCCACTGATCAACTAATCTATTCCTAAGCCAATACCAAATGGTTTTGGTAACTGCTGCTCCATAATATAATTTTAGATCTGGTACAGCTAAGCCACCTTCATTTCATTTTTTTTTTCATTAATTCCCTTGAAATTCTTGACCTTTTGTTTTTCCATACAAATTTTGTGGTTATTTTTTTCTAGGTCATTAAAATAGTTTTTTGGGAGTCTGATTGGTATAGCACTAAATAAATAGATTAGTTTAGGTAATATTGTCATCTTTATTATTTTGCTCACCCTATCCAAAAGAGCATTTAATATTTTTCAATTGGTTAGATCAGACTTAATTTGTGTGAAAAGTGGTCTGTAATTTTGCTCATAAAGTTTCTGATTTTCCCTTGGCAGATAGATTCCTAAATATTTTATATTATCAGTAGTTACTTTAAATGGAATTTCTCTTTGTAACTCTGACTGTTGAATTTTGTTAGTGATATGTAAGAATGCTGATGACTTATGTGGGTTTATTTTATAACCAGCAACTTTGCTAAAGTTGTGGATTATTTCTAATAACTTTTTAGTAGAATCTCTGGGGTTCTCTAAGTATACCATCATATCGTTGGCAAAGAGTGATAATTTGGTTTCCTCATTGCCTATTCTTATTCCTTTAATCTCTTTCTCACTCTTATTGCCAAAGCTAGCATTTCTAATACAATATTAAATAGTAACGGTGATAGTGGGCACCTTGTTTCCTCAGATCTTATTGGGAATGGCTGCAGTTTGTCTCCATTACATATGATGCTTACTGATGATTTTAAATAGATGCCTGATTATTTTAGGAAAAGTCATTTTATTCCTATACTCTCAAGTGTTTTTAATAGGAATGGATGTTGGATTTTGTCAAATGCTTTTCTGCATCTATTGAGATGATCATATGGTTTTTGTTAATTTGGTTATTAACATGGCCAATTATATTGATAGTGTTCCTAATATTGAGCCAGCCCTGCATTCCTGGTATAAATCCTACTTGATCATGATTTTCTGTAGTCTTTTTGCTAATATCTTATTTAAGATTTTAGCATCAATATTCATTAGGGAGATTGGTCTATAATTTTCTTTCTCTGTTTTCAACCTACCTGGTTTAGGTATCAGTACCATGTCTGTGTCATAGAAGGAATTTGGTAGGACTCCTTCATTCCCTATTTTATCAAATAATTTATATAGCATTGGGGCCAATTGTTCTTTAAATGTTTGGTAAAATTCACATGTAAATCCATCTGGTCCTGTGGATTTCTATACTCAATTTCTAATCTTTCATAACCTTCCAGAAGGAATTCACTTCTGGTCAGCTCCATGCCACAATAAGGCACAAGAGTAGAACCTCAATTTCTCAATAACACAAAATTTTAAGTGCTTGCTATGTACCAAGTACTAAGCAAAGGTGATACAAAAAAAAAAAAAAAAAACAGTTCCTGTCCTCAATGAATTTACATTCTGAGTAAAATACATATAAATAGGAACATACAAGACCTACAGAATAGATGGAAAGTAACCTGAAAGAAGGTATTAATAGCTAGTAGGACTTGAAAGGACTACCACAGAAAGCAATATTTAAATTGAGTCTTGAAAGAAGCCTAGGATTCTAAGAGGCATAGAAGAGGAAGGATTTTGGGAGAGATGGTGGTAATTAATACAAAGATTCTGAGAAATAAATTTAAAGTGTCATGTTCCTAATATGGAAGTATTTTTAAAAATCATTGTACATGTACAACCTCTATCAGAGTGCTTGCTATCTTGGAGAGGTGGAAGGGAAGGGAGAGAAGAGGAAACAATTTGGAACTCAAAATCTTAGGAAAAAAATGTTAAAAATTATCTTTACATGCAATTGTAAAAATAAAATACTATTAAAAAATAAAAAAATAAAAGTGTCATGTTCATGTCAATGGAGTTCATAAAACCCTGACTGGGAAAAGTGTTTTAGTCTCTAAATACCTCAAGCAAATAGATAGACAATGGGAATCCTGACCCTCCTCTCTTCCCCTGAACTGACATAAAGAAGGCCTGAAAAAAAAAAAATTCTTAATCTTTACATAATTCATTTTACCCAACTGGGATATCACAAAAATTCTCTGATGGTTGCTTTCACTGGTTCCTTAAGCAAAAAGGCTGCTGAGCACATACATCATTTTCATTCAGCTGGTTTTCATTTTCTTAATATAATAATGATGAGGTTGATAGCAGCAGTAGTGATAATCAGTAATAACGTAACAATGCGTTAACAGCCAAGAGGCTCACATTGCTCAATAGACACTGTCATTACTCTCAATATTTTTTTCCTCCACATTTTTACACACTTGATTGTGTCTGTCTGCCTCTGTATATCTGCCTTTATGAAGCTTCAATATGGCAGAAACTTTTAAAAGCAGTTTTGAATGATTATAAAGTGAAATATTTCTCCTGCTTATGAGAATCAAACATTAAAGTTGCTGTTCTCATGTTTTACAGTGATTCACACGTGCCCACGGAAACACTAAGCACTTCAGCACCCAATTCAAATGTCAACTTACACTGCTTACTTAATGGGTAACCAATCAACTCAGCTCAATTACTGACTCTTTCTCAGGTGTGTAATCACTTCTGTGCTCTTTGAGTCTGTGCATATCAAAGATATTACATTATGTATGAATTGAAAAGAGTGAGAGAGAAAACTGTCTACATATATCTGCTTAGCTATGATAGTTGGCAGGCAGTGGGATTTATTGACAAAGGGCTAACTTTGAAGGCAGGAAAAATCTTCTCTCTGACCCATACTCTATGTCCCTGGACAGGTCAATTAAAACCCCACTGCCCTGTATAACTTTTATAAGTGGCAAAGAAAGTGTCTACATGAATAGGTTCAGTCATTTCAGTCCTGTCCAATTCTTCATGACCCCATTTTGGGAGATTTTGGCAAAAATACGACAATGATTTGCTATTTCCTTTTTCAATTCATTTTACAAATGAGGAAACTGAAACAAAAAGGATTAAGTAATTTGCTCAAGATCACAAAAATAGTGTCTGTGGCCATATTTGAATTCACAAAAATGAGTCTTCCTGACTGTGCCTCCTAGCTGCTTGAAGTTCCCCATACTAATGGGGAAAAAAATCTCACAGGCCAATGCCTTATCCCTATCTACTGCAAATAGTAGAAGCTACAACTTAGATCTAATGCTTGCTGTAGAAGCTGGCCTTCTACTTTTCACAAGAGACAAAATCCAGGAAAGAAGCCAGCAATAAAATCCATGGCCACAGATAACTGTTTACAAGTGTATAATGTACGGGTAACAAGCAGGTGGACCAGAATTGCTTATACAAGCAAGTGGGCTGACATATCTGATGATTGGCCTTCTGATCCTAGAAAGGTGTACCTTATTCAAAAAGGACAAAAGAGATAAAATGGAATGAGGGAGATGGAAAGAACTTTGTATATTAAGTAAATTCACTTGTGAAGAAATGGATCAATTCTCAAGGGGCAGGGACTAAACACAATGAAGAACAGTTTGACGAAGAACAGTGGAGCAAGACCAGGAGTAATAAGGGAGTATAAAACATGGGAGTATAAAACAGAGGACTTTGACAGAAGAAGAAATGGAGCTCAGAAAACAGATCATAATTCCAACACACAAGCATGATACAATAATGATGAGCTATGTTACCATAGATAGAATACTGAACCAGATGTCAACAAGATCTGAATCCAATTCAGCCTAGCTTTGTGATCCTGAGTTAGTCATTTAATCTCCCTCAGTCTTGATTTCCTCAGCTGTGAAAAAGGAATAATAATATATATCTCCCAGGATTTCTGTGAGTATCAAATGAGATAATATTTGTAAAGCAATTAGTAAATTGTAAAGAGTTATGTAAATGCTAGCCATATTCATTATCATCATCATCATCATTATTATCCAGATAATAATCAAATTAGCCTAACTGAAGTAAATCTTGCAAAAACAACCCAGGATCCAGAGCCCAAAAGCTCAGGGAATTGTAATGGCTACAAAATCACTAACCAATTCTGATTTCAGTATAATTTTCATAGCCATAATTGAGAGGAACAACTACCATTCCAGCTACCACCTATAACAGTGATGTGGTACTCTAGATAGAACATGGGCTGGAATCAGGAAAACCTGAGTTCAAATCCAGCCTCAACTATTAACTAGCTATGTGATTATGGGGAAGTCTTTTGCCTCTGTTTACCTCAGTTTCCTCAGCCAAAAAATGGGGATAATAATGGCACTATCATAGGATAATTGTTTGCTATTTCTTTTTCCAGATCAAATGAGATAACATTTATAAAATACTTAGAAGAATGCACTAGACAAATGCTTATCCCTACCCATCACCAGCCACTACCTACCATTTGCCATCAACAAGCTAATAAGCACAAGAATCCAGGGAACAACATTACCCACCCATGCCAACCTCCCTGCTTGCAGTCCTTCCCCTACTGTCATCATCTAGGGGAGCAAACATTGTAGAATGTAACCTGTTACCTGCCTTAGCAGATACAGTAGCTCTTACATCCAGCTACTAAAGACCCAGAAAAGAAAGTCTCCATCCCCATAGTCCTTAAATGGGATTGTTTTCAATGAAAATAACTTTACCAGTGATTCATCATATCAATTATGATAGACAACTGTCTCAGCAATGCAGTGATCCAAGACAATTCCAATAGAAAAAATTTTTTTTAAAAAGAAAGATGCATTGCCACCTACTCTGCCATTATTTTATCCTAAGGAATACTACACTTTTCCATCTGACTTGCAACTAAAACTTCCTCCATAAGTTTTCTCTCCCTATTAGAATATTAGCTCCCAAAGAACAGAGAATGTTTTTGCTTTTCTATTTGTATTTTCATTACTCAGAATATTGCATTGCACATAAAGAGTTGTGTTTGTTTTTCAGTCATATCTAATTCTTTGTGACTTTATTTGGGGTTCCCTTGGCAAAGACTCTATTTCCTTCTGCAGATCATTTTTAAAGATGAGGAAAATGAGGCAAGCAGGGTAAAGTGATTTGCCCAGGATCACACAACTAGTAAAAAATTTGAGGTCAAATTTGAATTCAGGTCTTCCTGATTCCAATCCTAGTGCTGTATTCACTGTGCCACCTATTTGCCTCCAATTAAGAAGTAAATAAATGTTGTTGTTGTTGTTGTTGTTGTTGTTGTTATTGTTGTTATTGTTGTTGTTTTTAATTCATTCATTCATATCCTCTGTGAATTTGAAAAAAGGTAAGAATTTAACAAACTCTTAATTTACAATATGTTACCTTAACTATAATTTCATTTTTTAAAAGGCAGAAGAAACAAGAGGAAATTCTAGGAGTTTTTTTTTTTCAGAATATAGCTAACAGCCAACATTTATATAGCACCTAAAGGTTTGAAAATTGCTTTTTATAAAAAATTAATAGCTAGCATTCATAAGTCTAAAGTTTGCAAAACATTTTAGATATTTATCTCATTTGATTCGCATAACAACCCTGTAAGATAGATGCTAGTATTAGTCTAACTTTACAAATGAAGAAAATAAGACT
The DNA here is from genome assembly GCF_902635505.1 of Sarcophilus harrisii. Taxonomy (NCBI): domain Eukaryota; kingdom Metazoa; phylum Chordata; class Mammalia; order Dasyuromorphia; family Dasyuridae; genus Sarcophilus; species Sarcophilus harrisii. Next base: position 488,727,806 of record NC_045426.1, on the reverse strand, counting down.
GACTTATATAGGGATTAAGTCAGAATTTGAATTCAGATCCTCCTAACTCCATGTTTTAGCCATGACATAAAGCTGATTTTCAATGGAAACAAAGAAAAACAAGTATGAATAATGTGAAAACTGGAGGGATTGTAGAATTCATAATAAAGGAAAGATAAGCATGGTCTAACTTGCATTCTGGATTTTAAAATCATGTTAGAATCGGCAAAGATTAGAATGAGTTATCTGACAAAGAAACAGAAGGAAAAAAGGGCTTTTTAGCTATATTGGGAGCTCATGTACCCTTAATAAGGGGACATATATCCTTGGGGTGAATGGGATGGTAATAATAGATGATGGAGAGAAAGCAGCACTATTCCCCTATGTTAGTTTGATCTTTCTGGAGAATTAATAGATATCCCTATGGAAGTCCTATTATATTCTGCAGTTTAATGGAATCTGCATAATGGTACATAAAAACGGGAGCAACCTAGAGGACTACAACATCCATAACACCTATTTTTGACCTTTTTTTGGAATTATGGGCCCCTCTGGTGATATGGTGAAGTCCTTTCTCTAAATAATGTGCATAAATGACTAAAATAAAATGCATGTGATTATAAAGGAAGACAATTCTATTAAAATAGTTATCAAAATATATTTTTAGTGAGTTCATGACTGCAAAAACTCTGATCTATAGGAAATCTCCCTTCCATTTATTGATGTATTTATTGATCACCTACTATGTGCTCCATTCCCGTGTACCAACACTATTATACATCATTATTGAGTTTTGTCCTGATTATTTTAAAGGACCATTTCTCCATTGGTCAATAGCATCTTCAGGTTTTTCTCAGTCTTCCAGAATATTAACCACCCACCTAACTTTGTAACCATTGCTATAATAAAGGATCACTTTTCCCCTTGGTCAGTAACATCTTGAAGTTTCTCTTAGTCTTCAAGAATATTAACCACGCCACCTAAAAATTTTGTATCCACTGTTATGTTAAAGTATTACTTTTCCCATTGGCCACTAGCATTTAGAAGTTTCTCTCAGTCTTCCAGAATATTAACCACCCCACCTAATTTTGTAAGTACTGCTACTATAAGGGACTTGATTGCTTTATCCAGATCATCAATAAAGATATTGAAGGGAATGGTTCCCAGAACCACTAGCTGTGGAACACCACTCGATATGTCCCCTCAGGCTGACAGTGAGTCATTCAAAACTACCCTTTGGTGCTGCCTTCCCAGTCACTGAACAGTGGAATTGCCAAGAGCATGCTTTCCTAGCTTGTCAAAGGCAGTGTTAGGTGGTAAAGAATCAAACTTCTTACTGAAATCAAGACAGATCATATCCATCGATTTCCCCTGACTCTGTAGCCTCTCATTCTCTATCATAGGAGGAAATTAAATTGGTCTGGCACTATTTGCTCTTTACACAGCTATGGTGATTGCTACTTAGTATCACGTGCTCTTTTCATAGCTAGTAAATGGATCATTTGATGATTTATTCCAATACCTTCCCAGGTATTGATGTTAACCTGACTGTTCCATAGCTTCCGGGCTCATCCTCTTTTTTCCTTTCTTCTAGGTGGGCACAACGCTTGCCCTTTTCCAATCCTTAGGGACTTCTCCTGTCTTCTATGATTGCTCAAAAAATACTGGTGAGTAGCTCTGAAATGAACCCTGCCAATTCCTTAAGTACCCTAGGGTACATGTCATCAGGCCCTGCTGCTTTGAATACATTTCATTTTTCTAGGTACTCTGACTATGTCTTTTCCTATTCTCATTTGGCTTTCTATCCTTCCATCACAGTTGGGACCTGCTCCAGTCAGTCGTTCATATCTGATCTTTTCTGAAAAGACAGAAGTAAAGAAGACAGTAAAAGCTTCAGCCTTTTCACCACCCTCTGTTATTCATTTTCCCTCTCTGTCAATTCATGGAGCAAAATATTCTCTGGTCCTCTTCACTTACGTAAATTTATTTGAAGAATTTCTTTTGTTATTTTTAAGTCCTTTGCCAGTTGCCTCTTTTTCATCTTTAGTCTTCCTCATATTTTCCCTTCGAGCCTTACTCTTTCCATAGAAGTCTGCTGATGATTATTTCATGCTCAGAGGACCCTGTCATCAAGCAACTCAGTCTATCATTTATATGAAGGACATTAAAAAAACTGACAGTGTAATGATGTTCATGAAAAAAGTACAGAGCTTAAAGCATAATAATTTCCAAGACTGACAAAGTATGTTTTGCTACTGAAGGCACTGGCCATCCTTCATATCTGGTATGGACCTCCTCCTCATCTCTGCTTCATAGAATCTCTGGCTTCATTCAAGACACACCTCAAACACCACAAAGTCTTTCCTGTTCTCTCCCCCTCCCCATCTGCTAGTAGCTACTCTCCCAAAAGACCTTGTATTTATTTGTATTTATTCTCTATAAACTTCTATCTATCCAGTTAATCTTCCCCCACCCCAATGGATGTCAGTTTCTTGAGAATACAGATTATTTAGTTCTTTGTATTTGTATCCCTGGTGCATCGCATAGTGCCTGGCACATAGTAGCAATCAATAAATGCTTGTTTGTTGATTAAAGTCCCACTCTGATGCTTCATTATGGAAGTGACCTTGGGCTTCCAAAAGCTACACCAGTGAAGGTCAAGCTTTGATAGATGCTACCAAGCTAGAAAGGCTTCAAGGAAAGCACCTGCCATAGACTATGTCTCTGTTATCTGAAGACCAAACTAGCTAAATACAGGCTCAGAACCAAAAGGATGGCCACCAAGTGAAGATTTGAAAGTGTAGTTCATGAAACTATCTAAGGTAGAAATTCTTAAATATTCTCTTGCGTCACAGATCCCTTTGGCAATCTAGCAAGGGACTATGGACCCTTTCTCAAAATAATTTTTTTAAAGACATAAACTTAATTACATAGGATTACAGAGAAAATTTATTACATTGCAACAAAGTTGGCAAAATATTTTTTTAATGTTCATGGACCACAAGTTAAGAACTCCTCATTTAAAATATATAGGAGAAAATGCTCCAAATCATTATTAATCAGAGAAATACAAATTAAAACAACTCTGAGGTACCACTACACACCTGTCAGACGGGCTAGAATGACAGGAAAAGATAATGCGGAATGTTGGAGAGGATGTGGGAAAACTGGGGCACTGATACATTGTTGGTGGAATTGAGAATACATCCAACCATTCTGGAGAGCAATCTGGAACTATGCTCAAAAAGTTATCAAAGCATACTCTTTGATCCAGCAGTGTTACCACTGGGCTTATATCCCAAAGAGATTTTAAAGAAAGGAAAAGGACCTGTATGTGCAAGAATGTTTGTGGCAGCCCTCTTTGTAGTGGCCAGAAACTGGAAACTAAGTGGATGCCCATAAATTGGAGAATGGCTGAATAAATTATGGTATATGGATGTTATAGAATATTATTGCTCTGTAAGAAAGGACCAGCAGGATGATTTCAGAAAGGCCTGGAGAGGCTTACATGAACTGAGTGAAATGAGCAGGACCAGGAGATCATTATATACTTCAACAACAATACTATATGATGATCAATTCTGATGGACGTGGCCCTCTTCAACAATGAGATAAACCAAATCAGTTCCAATAGAGCAGTAATGAATTGAACCAGCTACACCCAGCGAAAAAACTCTGGGAGATGACTATGAACCATTACATAGAATTCCCAATCCCTCTATTTTTGTCCTCCTGCTTTTTTGATTTCCTTCACAGGATAAATGTACACTATTTCAAAGTTCGATTTTTTTTGTACAGCAAAATACTGTATGGACATGTATACATACATTGTATTTGACTTATACTTTTACATATTTAACATGTATTGGTCAACCTGCCATCTGGGGGAGGGGATGGGGGGAAGGAGGGGATAACTTGGAACAAAAAGTTTTGCAATTGTCAATGCTGAAAAATTACCCATGCATATATCTTGTAAATAAAAAGCTATATAATAAAAAAAAGAATCACTGGGAAGTGATGAGCTGAATAAAGGAGATATGAAATCAAAAAATAAGATAAAATATATAGGAGGCTATAATCTGCATAGTATAAGGACATAGACTGATGAAATCACAGGTCCTTCAAAGTAAATTATAAATTATACAAACGATAGTTGTGATGGCACAGGCATGTCCCCAAACTTACTATCAGTTACACAATGGTACTTATTTATTTAAATAAAAATTAATTTGAATTTTCCATAGCATTTTTTCTGGATCTCTTTTTGTCCCTATTCACATTTTACAAAGTATTATATTTAATGGCATATATTTTCTAGTAGCGCAGCTAAGTGGCACAGTGGATAGAGGACAGGGCTTGGTGTCAGGAAGATTCCTTTGGGTTCAAATTTGGCCTCAGATACTTAGTAGCTGTATGAGCCTTGGCAAGTCACTTAACCATGTTTGCCTCAGTTTTCTCATCTGTAAAATGAGCTAGAGAAAGAAATGGCAAATCTCTCTAGTATCTTTGCCAAGAAAATCCCAAATGGGATCACCAAGAGTTCAACACAACTGAACAAGTTGTCCAGTAGATTTTAAACTACTTGATTATAGGAAATGTATTATTTTTCACTTTTGTATCCCTGAATCCTAGCACAGGGCTTGGACATAGTAGACACATAATAAATGTTTGTTAGGTTGAATTGAAATGAAATGAATTTTCAACTTGCTGTTTCTCAACTTTACATTTGGACTTAATCAGTTCCTTTGACAGTGAAAATCAAGTTTGCATCACTGCTTTCTCCATGTGTGTAGAACTCCTATTGATTTGATTGATATGACTGCTGATATCAATTGAAAATACATGGGCTGGAGCTTCATTTGCTTGAGCAAGAGTAGGCAATTAAAATTGCCTGCAGGCCTAAGAGAGGAGGCCCAGCATCTGGACTGAGGTTCCACTGAAATAGCTATTAAAATGATGCTACTGACATCATCTTCTAGTTACCAAGTAAAGAGGTTAATATTAGACTAAGGCAGAGAAGCCAGTATTGCAAAGCATCCTTAACTCCCCTCCAACAGAATCAACAGTAGGTTTCAGACCTCAATCATCTAAATGGCTCAAATAATAAAGTACAGTTTCTTCAGGGAGTGCAATCAATGCTAATCATTGGCAAAATAATGAAAGTCTGTCCTTTCTCCCTATTATATTCTCTTTCCCGCCTTACTGACAACCCTTGAACATGTGTGAAAAGAGAGCTGTTTGACTCAAATATAATGGAAAGAAGTTTCTACCCTCACCAATTCTTATTCCAGCTTCTGAAGATTTTAGGAAGAGGGATCTAGAGAATCAGAAAGATTTTAAGAGAATAAGAAAAAAAGGAAATTGTGACAATTGTAATGAGAACTTTGGGCTTGTGAAGAAGACTGGATAATGAATCTAAGGAAGGAATATTTGGAGAAATTAGAGATAACTTGAGGAAAAATTGAAGGATTTCAACTTGAGTTGAAGTAGGAAATGGAAGTCAGGTTGACAGGAGAAAAGTATTGATGAAAAGGTCCTCAAGGATGGAATAATTGATAAAATGAGGTAAGGAAGGAAAAGTTTGCTAAAATAAAATAAGAAGGTGGTATAGTGGATAAATCATGGAATTGAGAATTAAGATGACCTGAGTTTAAATCCTACCTCAAACACTTACTAACTGTGACTCTAAACAAGTCATTTTAGCTTTCTGCCTCAGTTTCCTTATCTGCAAAATGAAAATGATAATAGCAGTTATTTCACAGGGTTATTTGTAGGGATCAAATGAGGTAATATGTAAAATGTTTTATAAACCCTAAAGTGCTATGTAAAAACTAGCTAGTAGTAAGAGGTAAAAGATAATAAATCTTTAAAATGATTAAAGTTATAAAGAGACAATAAAAGTGTGTAAATTACGATGAAGAATTGTAGTTATCTGTACTTTATATTTCCATCACAGTCAAATGTCTCTTATTTATACTCAAAGTAAAGAGTGGCTTCCCTCCTGGAAGATGGCTTTAGGAATGCCTTTTCATATTCCAGTTTTACAAGGTCAGTGAAGAATTCATATCAATATTTGATGTCTTATAGACATCTCAAAATTAACATGTACAAAAGAAAATTTATTATCTACACCCCTTTAAAGGAAATCTGCCCTATTTCCTTCCTTTTTCTATCTAGCATTCTTCTAGTTATGCTCTACCTTTATACAGTTCTGTTAGTGAAAAAAGTAACATTACCTCTAGTTTCTAGTGTAAGGATTTCTACTTCATTGATTCTACAACATAATTGATTTTTATGCTGTATTGATTTTCATAATTGAATCTGCATCTGCCTAAAGCCACATTTCTATATCCTTGAATTGGTCTCAGAAATTTAGATATCCCTCTAAGTTAGCTTAAAGTTATTTTAAAAGAAAAGTTGTAATCTCTCATGCCAGTATCTCTTTGGGGTACTTCCTAGATTCGTTTGCTAAACCCTACAAATTACCATCCCCAAAGATATGTCATCCGACCTTGCCTATCTTTGTGAGTTAGAAGAGTTTTATCTCTTTCAAGAAGACAGCAATTCCAGCAATTGAGATCCCCTAGCAAAGAGTACAAGATATATATGGATCCCCTAAAACAATTAATATTCCTTAATTGTCAGAGTGGTGTGATAATTCTCATCCTTAATGCCAGCACTCCTTCTTAGTATACCCAGTTATAATGTTTCTGCTCCACTTTACAACCTATCATCTTTTCTCCATGTCTACCAAGACCCTTCTTTGTTGTGTGTCAATAAGGAGGAGTCCTCTCCTTCTCTTAAGGTCACTAGCTTTATTGACATTATCAGCCTGACCTGTTTTGTTAATAGTTATATATGTTACTGTCAATAAACTGATCTTGCTCAGAGTCTCTAATTTTTTTCATTTCTCTAAAGATGAGAATCTAAATATTAAATAAATCGACCAACTAACAAGCATTTATGTGGATGGTGTGCCAGACATTCTGCTAGGCACTGGAGATAGAAAAACAAAGAAGGCACATTCTCTGCACCTCAAGGAGCTTCCATAATGAAAGGATTGGAAAGGGAGGAGAGGGAAAAGGAACCGGAGTCTGGATGCTGTATGTATTCATATAGAGATGATATGAAATATACACAATGTAAATTCAAATTAATGGATTGTAAATTCAAGTTAAAGGAGACAAAGGAGGAGGAGAATAGTTGTATTAAGAAAAATCAGGAAAAGCTTTATGTAGGAGGCAGTGCTTGAGCTAAGCTTTGATGGAGGATAGAAAAGGAAAAATGTAGAGATGACTTGTCTATGCATTCTAAGCCTGAGGGTCAAGCTGGATAAAGGCCCAAAAATGGGAGATGAAATATCTCAGGAAGCACCACAAGTAAACCAATTTACCCAGATTGTTGATGAAATTGATCTCTATCTCAAATGAAAATGGAATAACCAAACCACACTACTGAATATTGATTTAGAAAATCATATATTAACATTAGGTATGTTTCATTGTACTTTTATGTCTTTTGTCAAATATTTCTAATTACATTTTAATCTGGTTCAGCTGCTAAGGAAACTGTTAAGCACCAGGCTGGATTTTTGATAAAGGCAAAAAATGTGTGATGAGTCTGGAAAAGTAAGCTGTAGCTAGATTTTTAAGGATATTAAATTACATACAGGAGAATTTGGCCTTTTATATGAAAAAAGAGAAGCAGTAGAGCTTCATGAGCAGAGCAGTGACTTGGGTTCTAGTAATATCACTTAGAAAGAGAAGATCACAAATAGGAAAGTAGAGAGATAGGAAGTCCAATTGGGAGGCTATTACTGGATTTCAAGTGAGAGATAATTAATAATGTTGGTCATGTAATGCAGAAAAGTTGACAAATTTAAAAGTTATTGTGGAAGTAGAATCAATTGAATATGGATAGTGGAGGAGACTAAAAAGAAAGATGACTCTGAATTCGTTAAGCACAGGTGCCAGAAAAGATTACAAAGCTTCCCACAGAAATGAAGAAATAGGAAGAAGTGTGGATTTGAAAGAAAAGTCCTGTCACTTGCATACTAAGTTTGAAATATCTATGGATAACCCCAGTCAGAAATGACCAGTTGGTGTGACAGGGGACCATAAGGCAAAAGAGAGACCAAAGCTTATTGCATTGACTTAGGAGTTCTCTGCATGAAGATGATAACTCAACCAGTAGGAGTAGAAGAGATTTCCAAGAGACAGAAATAATGGAAGAGGGCTTGGGACATGGATGATAGATCCAGCAAGGGAGATTAAAAAGGATCAACTAAATGTACACGATATGAGATATAGATAACCCAAAAGAAAACAGTAAGCACTCACTCAATACTCAGATCATAATCCATCCATGCCTGTCCATCTTCTGTGACTGTTGTCTTCCAAAAAATTCACCTGGGTGCCTTCCTAGATGTCTTTTGGCAATGAAAAGATATCGCTGGCATATATAGGCTATTCATCAATTATTCTTCAGTGTCACCACATGATCAGCCCATCTTCTTTTCTGATCATACGTTTCTTTGATTATATTCTTCACTCTTGTTCTTCTTTGAAATTCATTCTTCTTTATGAGTTCCAGCATTTATACTTGGACTCTAATATAACAATTCCAAAAATGTGATTACAGAGGACATAGAAATCTCATGAAAGAGAAAAAATTAAAGCAGCTGGATAAGACCAATATATATATATATAAAAGAATCTGTATTGGAAGTAAGATAATTGTAAGAAAACCAAGGGTTTGATTCATAGGGTATCTGAAGGGATGGAAGATACTAAACACAAAGAAAAAAATCTTGGACCGCAGCAATACAAAAAAAAAAAAAAAATTCTACTGAGAACATCAATAACCAGTAGAAAGGATATACTGACTTAGATAAAAAGTTTATTATAATAGTTTTTGCTAATCTTTTCCATTGTTGTTTAGTTTGTTGCCCTTCTAGTTTCATCCTTAAGTGATCTTAGGATAACTTTGTGTATTTCAGTATCTTGTCAGATGTTCTTTAAATTGATATTACTCTCTATTCTCATTCATTCTCTCTGTCTGTCTCTGTCTCTCTCTGTCTGTCTCTCTCTCTCTCTCTCTCTCTCTCTCTCTCTCTCTCTCTCTCTCTCTCTTTCTCTTTCTCTTTCTCTCTCTCTTTCTCTCTCAGCCAAACTGGTCATGCTTTTTCTGTCATCTTTCTTCATAAAATTTCATAGATGAATTTATATTCTAATGAAGTGTAATATTTCTCTACTTTGTAAGTGAGTTCATTTTTCTCTAACTTTTAAGGTATTTTTAAGGCTTTTTTGGTTGCTTTCTTGCCTTATTATAGCAACTTCTAGATGACTGGTCTAAATCTAACTGGTTTTCCTTCCTTAAATCTCTCCTCTATTTTAACTTATTCTCTACACAGCAACCAACATGATTTTCATATGAAGCAGGACTGACTATATCAGTCCTTATTCAATAACACTAGAAACATTACTTCCAGGATCAAATTTAATGTCTTCTACATGTCATTAAGGATTTTCATAGTCTGGCCCATCTCTACTTTTCTAGTCTTCTCATATTTTACTCTTCCCTTTATGTTCTCTATAATATAACAATAGCAGCTTATTTGTTGCTTCTGGAATAATTCACTCTAACACCCTTTTCCTTATCTTTGTACTACTTATTATCTCTCATGCCTGGAATTTTCTCCTTCACCCATACCTTAACATTTCTGGCTTCTTTCAAGACTCAGATGAAACACCGTCTCTTTTTTTCCTTTCTTTTCTTTAAATTCCTTTATTTAAAATTTAAATGCAAAATAAGCAAAAATCAAAATAGAAAACAAAGATAGAAAAAGAAAAAAATTGTCATGTGCCCAACAGAACACAAGGAAAGATTCAAAATATGTAACAATAAATTTCTATTTCAAGAAAGCATATATGATAATAGAAGACATTATATTCATAACCATCTATCTTTGTTTCCTTGTAGGTTTTCTTTTGTTCTTTGCTGTGTACTTTTTGTTTTATTCTTTTTTTCCCCTTTCCTCCCTCCATTTCTCCAAGCAGGCTATAGTTAAACATAAATATATTTATATATACATACATATTATATATATACACACACACACACATATATATACATATACACATACATCAAAACAATATTAATATGGCTGATATATATTGTAGATTTCTCTCTTGATTTAATTTTAAGTTTGACTTTGGGATTAATGATTACTACCCTTATTTTTTTCTTTCCTAATAAATTCTATTCTTGAATTTTGTGGAAATGTTTTGCATAACTTCAAACATGCCTTCTCAATGGTGGGGATTTGGGGGAGGAGAGGAAGGAAAAGAATCTGGAACTCCAAGTTTAAAACAATGTAGACTTCTATCCATTCAAACACTACCTTCTACAGAAAACTTTCCCAGACCCCTCAGACTTCCCCTCTGAGGTCAACTTCCTTATTGTTGTTGTTGATCAATGTTGTTGATCATGATCATCTTCATGATCCCATTTGGGGTTTTCTTGGCAAAGATCCTAGAGTGATTTGCCATTTCCTTCTCCAGCTTATTTTACAGATGAGTAAACTGAGGCAAACAGGGTTAAGTGACTTGCCCAGGATTACCCAATTACTAAGTGTCTGAGGCCAAATTTGAACCTAGGAAGAAGAATATTCCTGAATCCAAGCCCTATTCTCTATCCATTTTATCCACATAGCCCTCCAACTTCCTTCTATACTATAGCCATATCTATTTTGGGCTATATCTATTTGCTTACATATTATATAAATTCCACTAGGACATAAACTGCTTTTGTGGTTTTGTTGTTCTTTGAATCTCCACTTGGCAAACAGTAAATGCTTAATAAATACTCATTGATTGATATGAAATGATTGTAACCAGTGATGATATCCTTTTTTTTTTCCTGTAACACATTTTTTATAACTCAACCTATTAAAATTAATGAGTTTGGAATTTCCTTAATTGCATATCATATCCTTTTTCTTATTTTTATCCTTCTAGCTTTGCTCTAATTTTAATCTGTGTTCTATCAAATCAGTGGTTTTACTTATTATATTCCATGTTTGAGGAATGATATATTTGTAATTGAGTTTTTCTATCTGTTAATATATAATCAATTTCAATTTCTGTGATGTCACTATATCTGTGTCTTTTCTCATATTTTCCCAAAACATTTGTACTACACAGGTAACTACATTATAATATGTTCGACAGACAGATCATTTCAAAAGAAGCAGGAATATCTGGTGCACAAGGCATTCATCCATTCTGATTGCTTTTCCACAATGGATCTCTGGTCACCTGATCTTGTACTCTTATTATGAGCTTGAGAAAAAAAGGTCACTGTGAAGAATATGGTAATACCATTTTGATGGCTTACATGGTATCATCTGTTGTCTAGGATGAAGAAGGAAAAGAATTTAATAAGATCTTTTAAAATACATCAAGATATAATCTAAAACCCAAATATTTCACTGTGAAGGTAAGCACAGTGGAAATGGCAAATATATATACACACACATACACACACAATAATATGGCTCAGATTTGAAAAAAGAAAGAAATCTAAGTTTTATAGATGACATAGAAATCGCATACCTATATATTATAGCATTATATATTATAATGCTTTCAAAAAAAAGTGGGAAAATATCAGATATGGCAAACACTTGCACAGTAACTAGGGATAAAAAGGCAAAAATGAAACATCCTCTGCTTTCGAGGAACTTCCTTCTTCTGACCTCATGCCCAGTGCTTTTCCCACCATACCTCTATGCCTCTCTAGATATAAAAATCTCCTACTTAGAGAAGAGCTCCATTAATGTCACAAATATTTGTCCTACAGAACCAAGTGAAAGATTCAAATAAGATCTTGACAGAGCAAGAACAACAATCTTAGTTTAATCATTATCTTGCTTTGAATCTGAAAATTCTCAAAAGATCAAATTAACAAGCATTTTTGAAGCACCTACTATGTACCAGCATTTTGCTAAGCCCTGGAGATACAAAGAAAGGCAAAAATCATAAATAAATAAATAAATAAACTCTGCTCTCAAGAAGCTCAGGTATCGTAGTTAAATCTCATCCTTCTTATTTTTAACCAAGATACTTCAGATAGCAACAAATTCTGCTCATGAAGATACAGTCAAGTATTGAAGAAAATTCCCCCCCCAAATTATGATATCTTATTACTGATTCATCTGGGGTGTGTCTTTTGCTTGGGAAATTTAACTGAAACATGACATAACCATTATTTGTAAATGATGCTTTTCTTTTAGGTTATACTCCAACCTTTACTATCTTCTCAAACATCTCTATTTTCTTTCACCTCATAGCAATGATTCTGATGAATTCCCTTCCTTCATAAAAAGTATAAATAATATTAACAACCCCTGATCTTTCCTAAAAGATGAGCTCTTTCACTTGCAATGGGCACACTAGGAAACCAGAAAGCATTTATATTCAACATTGATCATATTGTAAATATAAGTGGGAGAAGGGAGAAATACTTTAGATTTTTCCTGGGTGATGTCAATTAAATATTTCCTTTACATTTTACCTTGGTTTTTTTTTTTTAACATGTACCTTGGATTTTTTTTTCCCCAGGAAAACTTTCCCATAAATTTACAAAATGTTCCAAAGCTTAATATAGGTTTACACCCTGAGAATTTATTATTCATGAAATAGACCTTTTGAAGTCTGATTTCTCAGTATTGATGTTTTATCTTTAAACAGTGAACATGAACATTGGCTCAAAGGTCCATTGACAATCACTCAGGAATAACTCAGACGTTTGTGTCTAGGCAAGGTCTCCCCTACACAGGGAACCTTTTGTAAATATTAGTTACTAGAATCGTAACACTAATAGATGTAGTTAATAATTATCACAATGTGCCAAAACTGCACAGTTTGCTCCCTGATTACAATATTAAATTGCTATTGAGCTGTGGTATTTGCTTCAGGCAATACGAGTGAGAACCCCCCAAAGACTCTGCCTGGCCTCGGCACACAAAAATGGAAAATGTACTTCTGCACACAATACACAGGCAGCAGTGGGGTTTGCCAGAAAACAAACACGAAACTCAGACAATAGAAGGAAAGTTTTATCAGAGCTGAAGTGTCCTTGCACTTGGGAACTGTCATCTCTCTAAAAGAAAAATACACACACACACACACACTCTGGATAGCAGCTTACATGGCAGGCCATTACCATGGGCCCAGTGACTCATGATGTAGATAGAGCCGACTGCGCAGTCGGAGCCAGCTTTGTTTTATTTGCATTTGATTATGTCTCCAGATAGCAGAGAAGTTGGGGCACCTGGAGAACAAGAGCAGACCTAGGAGAGGAGGGAGAGAGCTTTAAGTTACTGCCACCCTCTTCCTTCCCTGGCAGGTCAAGTGGCCTGGACAATAGGGCAAAGCTTTTGAGAGCAAAACTGCAATTTAATTGAGAGGTGTCATTAACACTAGGGTTGCATTTTCAAAAGCAGGCTCAATGGGGGAATTTGTCAGATGTAGCCTCCCCCTCACCCACCCACGCTCTGCCTCCCCCCCTTTATATTTGCAATTAGGAAACGCTTTTACAGGAGACCGAAGGCAGGGGCAAATGAGTGGTTAGCAACCAATTTACATGTACAAATAGGAGCAAGGTTTGCCCACACCAGGGGCAGTATGCATAAACATATTGTGGGTAGACCTACCCCTGTGCCTGTCCTAAATACCACTTTATAAGAAGAAGACTGATGAGTGTTGAATGTGGCAGTAGCAGGATCAGAAACCGAGTTGCTTACAGAGATTGATTAAAACAAAACAATTCAGCACAATGGATGCAGTTTTTTCCTTCATCAATCCATTTACGCCAGGGCCAATAAGTCAACTATAAATGGTCTTCGGGGGATGACATCAGCTTGCACTTTGGGACTTTCTGCCTTGGAGAAAGCCTAACTTCCTTCCAAACCTGCTCGAGGCTATTCCTGATCTTCCCAGACATTAGCCCTTTCCTCATCTCAGTCTCTCTCACAATTGCTTTGTAGCTTACATGTAAGCATTTACTTACTTGCTTATATATTTTGTTTCTTTGTCATTCTTACCCAAGGAATATAGGAAAAGGCTTATTTTTGAGGGGTTTGGTTTTTTGTTTCGTTTTGGGAGTTTTTTGCACTTTTTTGGTTTTGGTTCTTTTTTTTGGTTTGTGTTTTTTGCTTTGTTTATATTTTTTGTTTTTGTTTTTCTTTCTATTTACCTCCAGGCCCTGAAAGTATGTCCTTGAACAAATGGCGACTTAATGTCTACTGAATTGAATTGAATTTTTAACAAAAAACTTTTAAGAACAGGCCACCTTCTTTGTGATCATTCCTTGGTGACTTTGTGGTACTGTTTTAGGTGGAAGATATCGTAAAAATATTAGGGTCCTCAGGTTGGTATCTTGGTTATGGTAAAAGAATTCACAAACTCAGTTTGTCTCCAATTAAGGGGCAACGATTTATTTGTTGCCAGCAGGCTAAGTTTCAAGGGAATTTAGATAATTTTACAGGAAAGAGAAAGAAAGATCAGGTTCACGGCACCAATATGCTAATTTTATGGCATAGAGGTAAAATTCAGGAGTGGGAGGCATCCATTATTAAAATTGGATATTGGAACATTGGATAAAGGTGAAGCAGCTTCCATCATTGAGAGGTGAAACAGTTTCCATCATTGAACTCTATGACTTACTGACCAACAGATTGTTCCCTTACAGCTAGCATCGTTTGTGGCACTCCCAAGGCTGGATAGCCTTAGGGTTTTTCAGAAATTGCTACATTCTCCCTAGCAGCTACACACTTCATCAGTACTGAGGATCATTGTATTTATTTCTATGCTACTGCTGTCACTTTCTAAGTCCTAAAGTTCTAAGGATGAGATATGATGAAAGATAGATTAAATTGACTAGCAATAGATGATCTTTTTAAGCCTCTATTTTTGGGGAGAGGACTACTCTTTCATTGATAGCTATAATTTTCCTGTGAATTAAAGGGAATGGCCATGCCCAGCATTTTCTGAAGACAATATTAGGTAGGATAAGAATGCCTTATTTTGAGTACCCTTACAGCTCTCCCTAATGATACCTCATGAAGGAAGGAAACATAATTTAAATGTACATTCAGTCCTCAGAAATTTATCAATGAAGTCTGGACTGTGCTAAACTATTTTTGAAAATAAGCTGATTATTTAATCATGAGTCAAAGATAGTAAAAGAGAATGACGGTGGTGTCTGCTCTAATGCTAGAATGATACTGAAAGGAATAAAGAAAAATAATGCTTAAAGTCCTGAAATCAGGAAAATAGTGAGAATAGTAGCACCCATCATCTCCCAGAGTTATTTTGAGATAAAAATTAGAGTTCTTAGCATAGCATTGAAACATAAAAGTTTCCCTTCCCTTTCTTTAGTATTTAAAAAATGTCAGAAAAATTTGAAGAGCCCCTCAGCATGTTGGAGAGGCTGTAGTGAATATATGGAAAGTCATGTACAGAAATCAGACAAATTATAGTCAAAGAAAAGTTGCTATCTGCATCTTTAAAGGAAATACAGTGATGAGATCCCAGATCCACTTCAAGATCTATTTTTGTTATGTGACTTATATCTTACCAACCACCACTTTCTAGAAGATTGAACAAAATCACAGAATCCCAGGTTAGAACAATTTTAAAGAATTCCTCTTGTTGCAGATGAGGAAACTGAGAACCAATAAAAATTAATTGATTTGTCCACAATCATATAGTAAGCAGTTAACAAGTGTTTGTTTTTAAAATAACTAGAACAAAACTATATGATTTTGATTATATTCCAGGAAAGGTTTCAACAATCAAATCATTTTGTTTCAGTTTCCCTTGAAGATGCAAGGGAATAGGAAATTTCTTTTTGTTGTTAAATCCCCAATGCCAACCCCAGATTTGCATATCTTTTCCACTTGCCTCAGAAACAATGAGGTATTGTCCAATATTTTTTCACAAAAGCATTAGTTCTTATATGAGTTAGACTACAGTTTTTCCAAGGCCATGCCTACAGGCATAATTTTGTAGAAATGGGATCAGTTTTATAGCATTGCCACTTTATTGTTGGTGTTCCACCATTTTTTAATCACATCTGACTCTTTGTGATCTCATGTAGGGTTCTCTTAGCAAAGATACTACAGTGGTTAATCATGTCCTTTTCCAGCTCATTTTACACATGAGGAAACTCAGATAAAATATGGTTAAGTGACTTGCCCAGGGTTGCACAGCTAGTAAGTATTTGAGTATTTGAATCATGTTTTCTTGATTCTGGGACAGCATTCTATTCATTGTGCCACCTAGCTACTTTAGAAACTTGATATCTTGGGCCATTTCTACACTGGGTAAAAAACAAAATTACTATTTTTTAAAAAAGAAATGAACTTAGGGTTTGGTTAGGAGATAAGGCGAAAGGTGGTTCCAGGTAACTTATTGTCTCTTTGCAGAAAGTACTATATTCTCTAGGATTTTTCTAAATGAACTATTCTGACAAGCCTTGAGCCACTATTAAAGGGATGCTAAGAGCAGTTAGTAAAGGAATACAAGGGCTTTTCTGGCTAAACTATAACCCCCAAATCAATATGATTTTGCTGCTTATCTATGTACATAATAATGGCAGAAAGTTGAGCTGAGTGTAGAAAACAATGCTAGGTTCCTTAGTTTATGTCTTATTTTTGGAGTTCCAATTAATTTGTAAGTTAAAACAAAAAAGAGTTATTGAATTTCTAACCTTGAGTCAGATAACTATTTGGGACAGGAGACTATGATCTTTGTTCTGGATTTAAGGTTGAAAAACAAAATTTAACCTTAGCAAGGGGCGCAGTCTGCTTAGTTTTTGTTACCTGAAGTAGGGACTTTGACAGAAAAGCTGTCAACCTTCTCTGTATCAATGAAATGTTTTCCAGCCACTATATCCTTGTAGACTGTAACTGAAATGACTGAAAGGTCATCCTGAAGAGATGAAAATCAGAAGCTGGTAGCAAAGAACAAGGTCTTACAGTGACTAAGGACCAGACTATCTGAAGACCCAGCATAACTGAGCTGAGACTATATACCCATTTTAGAACATACCCATCAAAAAATTAAACAATAATGCCACTAGAAGACATATGTTTGAATTGTCCCTCCAAGAGGTATGCTTTTCCCTCTTCATGGCTCTGGCCAGCTACATATATTTCCTATTTTTACAGATTCTACCAGTAACACATTGTGCTTTTGTAAGAAAGCATATCCAGAGTTTATGGGGAGAAAAAGAAGTTATTGATTCAGGGAACCAAATGATAAGATTAGGGTTCCTAGTGGTCAGGGAGTTAAATGATGAGGTTAGTGGCAGGCTCGGGGTTCAGGGAACCAAATGAAAAGGTTTGGCTTCCCTAAACCCCCTTGGGATTCAGCACACAGATAGGGAATTTGGGACCCTCTTCTGGTGGCACAAAGGTCCTTCATAAAGGAAATTATGAACCCAAAAAGCTAGACTAACAAAAAGAAGTTTATTATTGGCATTGGGAATTCAGCCTTTGCTATGCATGAATAGAAAGGCTGAATTCCTTAGTGGCAAGGTCCCG
Organism: Sarcophilus harrisii; assembly: GCF_902635505.1. Lineage (NCBI taxonomy): Eukaryota > Metazoa > Chordata > Mammalia > Dasyuromorphia > Dasyuridae > Sarcophilus > Sarcophilus harrisii. Next base: position 488,710,216 of record NC_045426.1, on the reverse strand, counting down.
ACAGAGAAGTAAAGTTTCTAGTAGAGAAATCCCAACAGAGAGCTATAAAGTCTTGTTAGGAAAATAGGTGAGGATAAAGAGAGAGTAATGCTGAAAGAGAATATCATTCCAGCAGGCAGAGTTTTGTTGCTATGCCAGGGATGACATATTAGCTCCTCTGCAAGGATTGGGTTTAAAATTGCCATTTTTATAATAGAAGCCTTTGGCTACAAGCCAAAGTGTGCTCCCCCTGGAGTTTGAGCTAGAATTGAATAGAAAATCTTCGGAATTGAATGGGTGTTTCTCTAATTCAATGAGGTTAGAATCTCCAACTCCTGACTCAGCTAGCCCCACCTAGATAACAAAAGGTGAAGCTGTTTGTCCTCGAGCTGGGTCTTTACAGTGGCAGGATTCAAGGAGAAAGTCTCCTTGAAGGAGCTTCTCAAGTGCTCTACCTCATGTCTCTTTCCCAAAGTCAGAGAGAAAGAAAGAGAAAGAGTTTTGGGGCTCCCCTCGGCATTATTACCATTGTTCTGTTGTGATATATGACTGTATTATATTTCACTGAGGCGAATTCCTTAACTTTTTCAACTTTTAACCAATTGAATCTTCTGACTAACTAAAGAAAAAATAAATACATCAGTGGAACTATGGTTTGAGTTAAAACATGTAGAATACCTTAAATCTGTGGTAGTTATTATTGGGAGCCCTATGCATGAAGGGTGATAAACTATACATTGTATATTCTAATCTAAACTATAGTATAATATTACAAATAAGAAGGGAAAAGCCAAATATATTCCACATAGCTTCATTGACACATGATATTGGAGGAAAGCTCCTGTGAGAGTGATTGCTGAGATACTGTTGCTGAACATGGACAACATGAGAGGCATCATGAAAAGAAAGAGAAGCAAATTTTGTGATTTTCAAAAGAAAAGAGACTATTATATGCAAATTATAGGACAGTAAACTTTAACTCCATTCCTGTCAAAATTCTAGAACATATTACTAATAGGCATAACTAGAACATAATAGCAAGATGTTAATTGAACATCATCCAGAATTAATTATGTCTTATTTTTTTTTTCAAAAGGGGTATAAAACTGATAGGTCAAGGTCTATAGCCTACCTAGATTTTGTAATTAAATACTTTTTATTTCACAGTCATTTCCATATCTAACCCTCCTGCCATTCCCACAATGAGCCTTCTCTTGTAGCAAAGAAAAATAACAAGCAAAACATTCTAAACTACAGTCTCCCACTTCTCCAAAAAAAGAAACTTACCTAGACTTTAGCAAAACATTTGACAGTCTCTAATGAATTTCTATGGGTAGGATAGAGAAATATAGGTCATGTAATAGTATAATTGGGTAAATTTGGAAAGGGGAAAAGGAATAAACATTTAGTTAGCATCTACTATGTGCTAAATACTCTACTAATATTTTCTCATCTGATCCTCACAACAATTCTACATTATTATTGTTTTTCCCATTTTATAGTTGAATAAACTGAGGGAAACAAAAGTTAAGTGACTTGCCCAATGTCATATAACTACTAGGTGCCTGAAGTTAGATTTTAAATTAAGTCTTACTTCCTCAAGATCCTGTGCTATCAATTGCCTCTGGGACCATAGAGGAAATGGCTGAATGACCAGAGACAATAAATATTCATTGATGGTTCAATATCAATTTGGAATGATGACTCTAGTCAAATGCCTAGGAATCTGTGCTATTTTACATTTGTTTCAGTGATTTAGGTAAAGGCAGAGATGGTATGCTTCTAATTTATACAAGGAACTGAAGTAATAGCAAACATAATGAATAATAATAACAGCATTTATACTGTGATTTAAGGTTCACAAAGTACTATACATATGTTATCCCATTTGATTCTCACAACAACTCTGTGAAAAAGATGCTATAATTATCCCCATTTTACAGATTAGGAAACTGAGACCAAGAGGTTAATGGCTTGCTCAGGGTTACATAGTAGCTGAGGTGGGATTTGAACTCAGGTCCTGCTCACTCTATGTCCTCCAATTTGTCCGTTTCATAATCCAGTTACCACAAATGTGACAAAATACAAAAGCATCCTGACAGTTCAGAATGTTGTGCTGAATGTAAAATGAAATTTAAGAATAGATCTAAAATATTTGGACTCAAATAACCAATTTCAAGAGTATAGCATGGCAAACTGAAGCTAGAGATCCATTTGTCTGAAAAAGATCTAGATATTTTGATAGGACCTTAAGATCCATAGGAAAAAACAATTTGATGTGGCAGTCCAAAAGAGATAACATGATCTTAAACTGCCTTAATTAAAAGAAACTTTGTTCAGAATGGTGACACTTATCTGCAACCTTAGAGATTTGTAAGAGTGGATTCCAACCCTGCCAATGAGATATCTTCTTGTTTGAGCTTATCTCTTATCCTACTTCCAGCTGAAAAGCTCATTTACTCTGATGTATTCTACTCTCTACCTTAATCTGCATGATTTTTCCAATTTCTATTTAGAGCTTTCTTTAATATAAAAGCTTTACTAACTATTGATAGTCATTTATGTAATCAGCACTTGAGGATAAGGAGCTGAGCTAGCAATAGTAAACCAAGTATTATCCTTCCCTTAAAAGCAATCAGAAAAAAAAAAATTGTAGTTATCCTGATGGCAAAAATACTGCACTCCTAAACCATCAATATTTAAGGTGTATTAGATAGATCTAATTCTAGCCCAGTACCTCTCTTGAAGATAGATAAGAAGCCAGCATCAACCACTGTTCTCCCTTCCTCCATAAAAATGAAATGTTTCCCTTAAAGATGGGGTAAAACAGATCCCAGATCAGACAGAGACAGAGAGACAGATATATATATATATATATATGTTTGTGTGTCTATGTGTGTGTGTATTGAGTCAAACCATCTTTATATTTAACTAGCCACCATACACATAAATTTTCCAAAAGAAAGAAAATTGAGATGATTAAAGAAAATCAAAGCACTAGGTCTGACTGAGAAAGCCAAGGGAGTTTTGGACTAGGCTAGAATAAATAGGGTTATCCATGGACTAGAGTGAGTGAGTACTGGGACCGAAGTTAATGCTGCTATTTATGAGCATAATTGAAAGCCAATGAAGAAATAAAGTTTAAAATGAAAGTCCTTCATGTATACTTATTTTGTATTTAATTTATCCTCTAATATATTTAACATGTATTGGTCATCCTGCCATCTAGGGGAGGAGGTGGGGGGAAGGAGGGGAAAAATTGGAACAAAAGATTTGTCAATTGTCGATGCTGTAAAATTACCCACGCATATAACTTGTAAATAAAAAAAGCTATTAAAATTAAAAAAAAAAAAGGAAAGAAAGAAAATGAAAGTCCTTTTGGCAGGGATAGTTTTAGCTGTATATTTCCCCCTTTTTCTTTGGACTTGGTGGGAAGGCAACCTTCTTCCCTAATGGCAGGAAAGGGTAGTACCAAGTATTTTTTGCAAGATAAGGGGAAGTGAGAGTAGGAGAGCTGATACAGTAAAAAGGGCAGATTATCTCAATAGTGCCTGAAAAGAAAAGAGAGAAAAGAAATCTCCATATTCAGTGTTAGGAAGTTACTCTAGAAAGGTCCTTCTGTGGTTTTTAAACATTTGTAAAATAAGAAATTTATTTAGCAACTTTGTTTGAAAAGCAAGTATCCAACAAGCATGTTGGGCAGTTGGCCAAATAGTGTCAGAATCAATGTTTTATACTTGTAGCTAAATTGCTTATAATAGACAGTCAGTATTATAGCAATACGACAGTAGTTGAGGCAATGTTTTATATATATTCCACTTGAATTGTCTTAGGAAAATTCTGAAGATCACCGGGAAAGATGAGATACTAGATATTGAAGTCCTTTCTCGAATTAAACTGCCAAACATTCCAACTTTACTGCAGAGAACACAACTCCATTGGGTTGGCCACATTGTTCAAATGCCAAATGTATAGTTGACAAAAAAATTATTTTATGAAGAATTCACATGGGGCGAATACTCACAAGGTAGTCAGAAAAAGCAATACAAGGACATTCTCAAGTTCTCTCTTAAAAACTTTAGAATCAATTATATGGCATGGAAGATACTGGCACAAGATCACCCCTCATGGGATCATCTCATCAAAAATGGTGCTATGCTTTATGAGCAAAGCAGAATTGAACTAGCTCAGAAGAAACATAAGATGCCCAAACCTAGGGAAGTAACTCCAAATGTTCATAGGACAATTTGTGTCCAATATGTGGCAGGATATTTCAAGCTCGTATTGGTCTCATCAGTCACAGTTGGACACACGAGCCTGACTGTGGCATAATGATGTCATTTTGGTCCTTTTCAAGAACAAGGACAACAACCAACCAGTAAAGGTATCTCTGTCTTGACCAACAAATTTGTGGCAATAGGGAAAAGAAAGGACTAAGCATTTGTGTAGCACCTTCTATATGCTAGGCACTGTGCAAAGTGCTTTTTACAAATATCTCTCTGGATCCTCCCAATAATTCTGTGAGATAGATGCTATTATTCCCACTTTACAGTTAAGTTACAGCCACTGGAGATTAAGTGGCTTGGCCAGGCTCACATAGAAAGTGTTTCTGACTGTATTTGAATTCAGGTCATCTTGACTTCAGCCCCAGTCCTCCACCCACTGCAACACCAACTTCCTCCACAAAAGATTTGAACTCAGTTGAAACTGATACTTGAGTTTAATTTATTCATTCATTCATCCAACAGTTCAATCATTTAACAAGCATTTGTTAAGTACCTACTAGGTCTTAGGCTTTGTGCTGGGGAGACAAAAACAAAAAAGAAAAGAATTCAGCTCCTCTAGGGAGTTGAATTTACTAATAGAGTTGGATTTGAGGAAACTCAAATTCAATCTTATTCCTATGTTCTGATCCCTAGCCTCTATCTAAAAAGATATTCCTTGAGTGGGGTTTTGCCTAGAGATCATATTTAAGGTATGCTCATAAATTGACATGTCTCAGTCTTCTTACATAAATTTTTTGGGGAAAAACAAAGGCAATTTTCTGTTGCAGTATGGTCCATGATTTCTGTATATGAGTCCAAAATCATTCTAAATCTGAAATCCCATTTATAACACTTTTATCCAAAGTGTCCCCTAATTTTTGTATGCCCTAGTGAGTTCATCACTGTCTGATAAAATGTTCTTACATAGAAATGAGTGGTCTTATAAAATCACAGTTTACATTTATGTAGCACTTTCAGGTTTTTAAAGCACTCTATACACATGCTCTCATCTCCATATTAAGGATGAGAAAATGGAGACTCAGGGAAATGAAATATCTTTCACACCATCAGAGCTATCTAAGTCAAAATTTGACCCCAAATTTTCCTGATTTTAAATCCAGCACACACTGTCTTGCTGGTATCTTAAAGAGCCTCAGGTTGCATATAAAAGGCTTACATACCAATCTAGTGCCAGAGCTGAGTTTCACTGTCTTGAGTCTGAAGAAATAGCCTAAGAAGTGGCAGACTTTCTGGTAATGATGTTTCCAGCAGGCATGCCAAGATACTGATCAGAGGCACATGTGTCTCAAAGAAATATGCTTATGGTCAAGGGCAGATTCTTAATCTCCCTGACATATGATCCCCATCCCATGTCTAATCCCTCCTTTCCGACATTCTCCACAGAATATATCCAACCTTGAAAGGTCAGCAGAGTCCATCTCAGTTCCAGACAGGAAAAAAAAAAATGAGGAGGGTCTGGAGAAGATCCAGAATGTCTGCTTTGCATTTTTGATGGACTATATTCAGACTAAGTTTTGGTAACTAAAACAAAAAGGCAAAATGGATGATGTCAGAGAGGATGGCTCCTACAGCAAAGCCAAGAGGTGGGACATTTGGATTAAAATCAATAGAAGCACCTAAAGGCTGGTATAGACTTCTACAGATGAGTGTAACAGCTCTAGGGTTTAAAAAGATTTCTCAAATCTTTGTCATTACTGTTAAAAAGACTGTGGGCGTGTGTGTGTATGTGTGTCTGTGTTTCTGTGTATGTGTGTGTGTGTTTCCCTCTCCCATAGCTCTCGTTAAGGAATCTTAGTCATGAATTTCTGGCTGGTGTAAAACAGCTGCCTTGATATTGGTGTCCTATAGCTTCTAAGCTCCCCATTATCCTAGGAGGATCTGGAATCATATTGGCTGTGACTTTTCTAAATACTCCTCTCAGTGAATCCCTGCCATTAGCACCAAAACTCCAACAGTCTCACTAGCTATAGGCAAATGCTTGTCTCCCTGACAAAATCTCCCATCAGCCTCGATTAGTTTGGAGGGCCCTGTCTCATCAGAAAAACTCCATGACAAATCCACTCCTAGTCCCCATGTTATAATGCTGCCATCAGGCTGAACAGTCAAAATCCATTTGAGTTCGGGGCTTCTGGGTAAACTTATCACTGAACTAAACTCCTTGCTGAAGGACAGGAGCTTCTCAGTCATGGAGGGTGAAAATTGGTTCCATGGGGAAAGCTTCAAAGCCACTATAGCCATCAAAATGTAGCTGGATGGATCCTGAGAACAGAAGGAGATGAGACCTGAAGTGGGAATGTGATAGGGAGTGGGGAAGGGGCTTCCTGTAGAAAATGGCAGAATTATTGTGTATTCTGCTTGAATCAAGACATTGCAGCAAGGAGCCAAGTTGGTCCACAAGACTCATTACAATTAGTCTATTTAACTTACCAATTACTTAATGTATTTGCCATGTTTAGAGTGACTTCATGTCAAAAATTAATCATGTCACTGCAGAGTGACACTCAGAGGTATGTTCAAGTTTATTGCCCAGAAGGAAAATAAAGATACTGTTGTCCTGACTCCAGAAAGCACTTTAAATCTGTTCACCAGATTGAAGAACAAAAGCTGTTTGAAAGCTTCATAAAACATAAAAATACTCCATAGATGCCAGAGATAGAAAGGGGCTGGGGGTGGTGGGGCTGCGATTTTACACTGGTAAACAGAAAGGAGAGTCTTTAAGTTCAACTGATGGCTTCACCATCCATTTGTCAAGCGATGTAGGAAAGTCTCTTCACCCCAATAAACCCTCTATGTCTCCATTTGGGAAACAGATAACTTCGGTGAGTGTGACCTCCAGCTTCTACTTTATACCATCCCTTATGCCTCAGAGATGAGACCCATTCCCCTGTGTTGGTTAATCAGTGGAAGATACTTGGGCGGCTGCTGCTTCATCTCCAAAGGCCCTAGGGTTGCTGAAAAGAACCGTATATTCATTTACTATATAAATCTAGGTGCTCAGAAACAAAATGAAACAAACTGAGACAAGAAAGTGTGCACCAGACTGGCTGTGAGCTGTGTGATGCAGAAATTTCCCTAGTGTGAATCAGGCTAGTTTGTACAGCTGGGAACATAACCATCCCAGGCATGAACAAGGACTCAGAACAAAGGGCAACAGTTGTGAGGTCAACAAAGGGACCACATAACAGAAGCTGCAAGCCAGAGGACAGAAATGGTCCTGCAAAATTCATGTTAACACTGTTCTCCTAAATGCTCCAGATGCCTAGGACTCTACCCAGTGGACACTGAGAGTATTTGTAGGCAAGGATCAAGAAAAGTTTTGAAAGCTGGTTAGTAGTCTAAATTTAGACATCTTGTTGGGTATGTTTGTATACACCTGTAGTCCCTGCTAGTGGGAAGACTGGAGGCTGGTAGATCACTTGAGTTCAAGAGTTCTGAGCTACAGTGAACTTAATACTACTATATGTCTGCAATAAATCTGGCACTAATATGGTGAGCCCCAAAGGAGCAGAGGGCCACCAGGAAGCCCATAGAGAAACAAAACTGCACAGATTGGAAAACTGGAGTGAGTCAAAGTTTCCATGTCAAGCTGTATTAGGATCAGGTCTATGAGTAGCTGTTGCACTTCCAGCTCAAGTGAGAAAGTGAAAAATAAATAAATAATAAACTCAAAAATCTTTTGTCAGTCATTAAAATTGTTTTTATAAACTCAAATCCAACACTACACAAAGAGATCTCATCCTAAAATGAGTGGTATTTGTATTTCTAATTCATGAATTGAAACAAATATTGACTAGTGAAAATTGTAACTCAAAAGTAATCAAATCTACCCATGTAACTTCATTGCATGAGGAATCTGATCTTAATACAGATATATTCAAAATTTATTTATATGGCAAATATATGTGAGAAGACATATATATATATATATGTATATTACATATGTTATCTGTCATGATGAACATATGTTAGTCCCAGATGCCTAAAAGTCCCAAACCATGAGACAAACAGAAGTCTTCACTAGACTTATAACATATACTCACAGTATATTCACAGTCAAATAAAAGAGAAGCAAGCATCTGTATTTATATACATTTGTCTATATCAAGTTGCATTTTTTGGCATTAAGAAATCACATTTTGAATCCAAGATTAATACACTGGAGCTCTGGAAAGTGACTATGGATAGAGATACAATCTTGGGAGTTATCTACATAGAAGTGATAATTGAATCTATATGAATAAACAAGATTACCAAGTGAAGAATATCTAGCCAAGGGCAGAGTCTTGGGAGACACCCATATATAAATAGCAAGAGGAAGAAAAGGATCCAGCTTAGAAAACAGAGATATTCTTCTAGTAGTCTTCTAGTCTACAAAAGTAACAACTACATTATTTATCTCACAGAGTTGTTGAGAAGATCAAACATGGTATTTTATGTAAAAGAACTTGGTAACCATAAAAACTTAATAAAGATCAGCTAATTTTTTTTTTATTTAGACCTGTGATTTCTTTGATGTATGAAATATCTAATGTGAAAACTCTATCCGTGATATCAGCTACCAAGTCCTTAGAATCATAGACTTGCTTGGGGGCACTGAAAAATCAAATGATTTGTTCATCATCATACATCTGGCACTGTCAAAAAAAAAAAAAAAAAAAAAAAAAGGTAGACCAGCCTTTTATTCACTACATCATCTTTCCTCTCAGTCACTATTAAAAGATCATTGTATATGTAATAGGGATATCAAATGATAAATTCCCCCTAATCACCTTGAAATTATAGGGCATGAACCTTTATCAGAAGAGTATTTCCAATAAACACAAACATGTGTCCTGGTTATTATTGGTTGGTCTTCAGATTGGCAATAATTCCTTGAGCTGAGTGGAGAACAGGAGGATGAAATCTTTGTGATCTATAAGAGGGAATTGTGAAATAGTTCACCCCCTTTTTACCTTTTCTTTTCCTACCTTTTCTCTTCAGTGCATTAAAAATAGGAGACAAGGGAAGATTTTTTCAGCTTTCTCTTAAATTTTCCCTCTAGGAACAAAAAAATTAATAATAACTAATTACAAAAGAAAATGATAAGTGTTTAGTCTGTACATATCCAAGATAATGTTCAGAGGGAAGTTCTATAGTTACTATCTTCTGGTGCTTTGCTGCTTCTTTTTGATAACAGATTCCTTACCTGTTCTATTTTTCACTCTTTTGTCTTACTTCTAATATTTCTTGTCTTCTCTCAATTCATGATTTCTGTATATTCCATTCTCTTTCTTCAGAAATTTTGCTCATTGGTTCAAATATTCAACCTTGTGTTGTAAGATATTTCAATTTTTTTTCCTCAAGAATTCTAATTTCATTTTTTAATTCTTGCTTTATTTCTCCCATTTAGGATTTTTGGTTAACCCCTCTTGTCTCTGATGCCCTGTTTGAGGCTTCTCTTATTTATTTTTTGAGCTTCTCTTAACCCATGATATTTCTCCTCAATGCAGATGGGCACCTGTTTGTGTATCTTAGCCATCTGCATAAAGAACTGAGAGATTCAATGGTTTATCAGTGGTCACTCAGGCAGGATGTCTCAGAGACAGGCCCTGAACCCAGATCTTCCTGCTACTGGGATTTTCGATGTTTAGGGGAGATGAAAAGACAGACAGAAAGAAACAGAAACAGAGACAAATATATAATAGAGAGTTTAAGATAAGTAGGGAAAGAGAAATAGGAAAAAGAGAGACAGAGACAGATGGACAGACAGGCAGGTAGATAAAAGAGAGGAAAAAAAAGAGACAGGAGACAGACAGGCAGACAGACAGGCAGAGATCTAAAAGAGGGAAGGTTTTGTTTTCTTTCTGTGAGTGTTCTTTGATCAAGCATCTCACCCCCACTTCATTCTGTAAATAGGGCAGGGACAATGTCAATATGCTGTAAATCCTATAGCATCTTATGGGTGCCATACACAGCATAAGTGCTCAATAAATATCTGTTAATGATGATGAAGGACACCCTTAAAGACATCTCTAGTAATAAGTTACATGCCAAGATAAGGAAATATGAGTCCATTCCACATGTTGCAGGGGGTAGCTCATTCCGAAATGCAGGCACTTGGGAAGTAATTAGCTACCATGGGGCTGTCCTCCTATAACAAATCTGAGAATAACTCTTTATTTTTGTTAAACTTAAACAGTTTGTGGCAACAAATGCTTCTTGTGCTTTTCTCTGAATAGAAATGTATTTACTTTTAATCAGTTGGGGACTCATTAGTGAGGTTGCCTTTATCTCCCTGAGCCTTTGCCTTTTCACTCATTTTTTTTCTCCCTGTATTAGTGTTTTGTTTGTTTTCCACAGAACTGACTGAAATCAACTCTAATGGGCTGAACAAATCAAAAATAGAACTTACGTCAATTGCAATCTAAGAGCTAGCCCCCTTTAGAATGTAACTCTTATCACAATCATTTGCTCTTCTTAACAAAAATGTATGAATGGCTAAGGGGAAAAAAAGCACCATCATTCAATTAATCGGGCCATGCGCAACATTAATTTACCACAGAGCCACTAATGAGAATTACTGGTAAAGACTACATATGAGAATCAGTTCTCAGAGACATAAAGCATTTTAAATATTTCTCAATGATAGCTGAAACTCTTAAAAGGATCATTGTTAGAAAAATAAAAGAGAATGAAATATTTATTTCGGCACTGGAGAAACAGAGGGCATACTATCTGGTAAGCAAATTAGAGGATCAAGGTCTTAGTTTCATAGTTTCACATGGGCTTCTTCATGTGTAAAAGAAAAATAATAGCTTTATACAGTGAGTCCTAAAAATTAAGCATGGTTTTAAGCTATTAAAGTTTAAAATTTAACTAAAAGTTTTGGGGATATCTTGTATGATTTTGAAGTTTTCAAAGCATTTTCCTCATACCAACTCCATGAAATGGGTTGTACAAATATTCTTATTCCTCTGTTTTGGGGTTAGAGAGACAGTTCTCTCAGTAAAACTAAGTGATTTGCCCCAAGTGACATAACCAATACATGGTCAGGACTAGGAATCCACACACAAGATTTCAACTCCATTTCCAATTTCTTTCTCCTACATCACTTTACTACATGGTCAACTAACAGTGACAAATATGTGATTATAGTGAATAGAGCACTCGGAGTTAAGAAGATTTGGATTCAAATCCTTCCTTAAATACTCACTAGTGTGTAAGCACGGGTCAAGTCACTGAGTTGCTCTGTGCCTCAGTTTCCACATCTATAAAAATGAGAAATTTGGATTAAGTGACGCTATGATTTTATTATGAGTAGTTATACTTTTCTAGGAATAGCTGAGAAGTATGTAAACTTAAGGGGAAAGAAATTCTTCTGGAACTCCTGATTGTCTTTAAGTTGAACTCATCTTAAGGAGATACTAAGGAGGTATCAACAAGTACAACAGAGATACTTTCTACATATGTTTCACTTCTCTAACCCCTGTAAGAAGAAGAAGGAAGAAGGAAGAAGAAAGAAGAAAGAAGAAACTGGAAATTAGGTGAGAAAAGGAGTCCACAGAAGGCTGAGGTGAAAACTATGACCTCATGCAAAAGACACCAGCTTTGTACAGTGGAAAGAACTCTTGATATGAATTTCAAGGAACCAAGTTATAATCCTGCCTCCCTGCCTGCATGACATTCCACAAGTCACTTAACCTCTTCTGGGTCCCCTTTTTCTTATTTGTAAAATGAATGGATAGAACTATACCATTGAACATGACCTGGAACATCTCTTCCATCTCCCAATCTATGATTGTATGATACTAAGCCTAAGAAGCAATCAGAATGACATTAATGCCATTTATCAATGGGAAGAATCCTTTAAATGGGGTGGTACTAGGACTGGCTTGTGCTTTATCAGCCATCAGAGCAGAAAGCTATGTAATAATGCTCAAGCACACCCCTGTCTTATACCTCACAAAAGATAACAGACCAACAGGAATTTTAATTTCTGTCTTCCCATTCTGTGCATGTGATTCCTTGCATCCCTCTACAAGTTAAACTCTCTTTCTTTACCAATATGAGATACTAAGTAACCAAATTAAGATCTGTGTTTTCCTATGTCAGTTTAAAATAGAATTTCCATACCTGCTAACTCATTTTTGGACGAAAGAATGACTAGATTTTAGAGCTAGAAGGACCTTGGGGATTATTTAATCCCAGGCCCTACTCTTAACAACAAGAAACCTGAAACTCTGAAAGGCTATGGGATTTGATCAGTATCCCAGAGAGAACACTACTCGAGAAGAAGAGACAAGATCTCAATTTGTCTTTTCATTTCAAATCCAGTGCTCTTTCCATTATACTATTATATCAGTTCCTTTAACCTTTTATTGACTAATTCTTGAAACAAAATTAGATATTATTCATATCTTCTCAATTTGGGTGGGAGAAAAACAAACTGACAAGGCAGGAAAGGAATCATAAAATCACAGAATCATAAATTTAAAGCTGGGAAGGACTTTATATATAGCATCTGGTCCAATCTCTTTATTTTATAGATGAAGAATTTGAGGATTATACAACTTGTATCAGACACAGAATTTGAACCCATTTCTTCCTGGCTTCACTATCCACCATACCACAAGGCCTTTAGAATCTATTTCATTCTTTAAATTTACTCCCTTTTTAAATCTTGTTCAACAATGGAAAGGCTGAATTTTTCTGTGGTTACATAGTTCCAATAAATTGGGTGTTTGGCAGAAAGTAAGTTCCAGGTTTTTGGACCTCAGTTTCCAAATCCTGATATCCTATTTATCAGAAGTAGGCCCAAATACAATTTCTAACACCTGAAACCTCATCTTTACCTTAGTCAAGTGTACCTTGATACTACTAAAACATATCTTTTATAAATAATTTTTTCCATTATGCTCCATTTACATGAAGTGAAGAGCCTTGGGCATTTCACTGCTGGAATTCATTCCGTGTCATATTTGTCTATGAAAGGGTATTTACAATTGACATTTTAGAAATGTACACTGTAGTACCCAATTTTTACACCCAAATAATCACCATCTGTGTCACCCATGTTACAATAGTTCCAGAAAGTAAAAGTTTGGGCTTTTATTGTTTTCATTTTATTTGCATTGGTTTGATTTGGGTGAGCTCTGAGACAATAATTAACCGCTTTCTTTTGATTCATGTATGACTAGAAAAGGAAGTAGACCTTTCCTAAGTGAGAAATGGACAGTCTGAGTATTGTATTATTAGCTACCAAAAAAAGATATCTATAAAGGAAGGCCCTGAATACATTAGGTAGATCTGCCTTGTAGGATTTTGTGGAAGAACAAAAACAAGAACCATACAAGATAAGGAAGTCTGAATGAATTGACAACTATGCCATTAGAAGGAGGTCTACATCATGACATCATGGATCCATCAAAACAAGACATCCTTTTCCAAACACAGCACCACTGTCTCCATTTGCCATTGAAAAAAAATGAGATTAAAAGACATCAAATGACCTGCTCATAGCAACATGATCATTAAACATGAGAAACAAGACTCAAATCCAAATCCGATTTTGGCGCCAATGTTCCAGTCACAATGACACTTGCTTGCATGATTTGTTAGCAGGAGTTATATCTTTAATGAGCCCCATAGTTTCCCGCTATTAGCAAAAGCCATGGTTTCTGAAAACTAGCTGGAATATTTGAAATTTTTAACAAAAAATTACAGGAATTACATTGGCTTCTGTACATAATTTAAGAGAAAAGAAACTTGAGATGCATTATTTTTATTACAGAGGAAAGAAGGAAGGGTAAAATGAGGAGTCTTTGAAAAAAATAAAATGTACTGGGCGTCACATAAATGTTTCAGGACAAGTTATTGCTGCATCACTCACATCTGTAACTTCCCATTTTCATGTTATAGAGTTAGGGAGGAAAAAAAGCTTTTGTTCCAATTTAAGATTCTTTTGTTGATCACTAAGAGAGCATTTAATTCAGTGAAGCAAAATGCAGCCTTAAAGGCCCTCATACAAGGAGTCTCTCTGCATAAATTAAAATAATACAGGATTCCTTGATGAATGTAACCACAAAGATATCTGTTTACCAACACTAGCTATTGTCAAATAAAGAATAAAATAGGAGAATTTTTGATTCACCAAAGATCTTTCCCACTGTCAAAGAGTCTGGCAGGGTCTCAAAAATATTTATTACCCACATAATAAATGTTAAGTGCATAATTAACTTAGGCACTTAAATTGAGAACTAGAAATTAAGTTATGCTAAGAACTGGGAATACAAATATAAGAAAAAGAAAAATGGTAAACTCTCAAAGAGTTTACATTCTAATGTAGAAAACAACATATAAAAGGAAGGTGAAAAGGAAGAAAAGAGAAGGAAGTATCCAGAGTGGGAACATAATGGAAAAAAGTACAGTCTGATGGGAAATAAAGAGATGAATGACATGAGCCAGGAAGATTTGTCTACCCTAATCAGAGGGAGGGAGTTCCTCATCCACCATTGGTGTTCACCTGTCATACAACCGTGGCTCTAAGAAGCAGTATTAACAGTGGTTACCACCCGACAAAACCATCTCAGCAGTTGGGGGTGACAATAATTTGTTTCAATGACCACAAAGGTGACTGAAGCAGGTTCTATGGAGTGCTTAGAACCCGGTCAGACCTTGAAGATTCCACTGCACTCTGAACCATTGTTGGTTGTCTCAATTTTGGTCTTGCCATTGGACTCTGAAAGAGAGAGCAAAACACTTTGCATGATTCCTCACTTAAATCCAATTTACCCACAAGTCAAAATATTGCCCCTTGATGTTATTGACACTTTTAAAAATGAAGGATGAGGGTAGCTAGGTGGTGCAGTAGATAGAACACCAGCCTTGAAGTCAGGAGGACCTGAGTTCAAATGTGACCTCAGACACTTAACACTTTCTGGCTCTGTAGATCCTGGACAAGTCACTTAACCCCAATTGCCTCAGCACAAAAGAAGAAAGAAGGAAGAAGAAGAATGAATGAATATCAACAACAGTAGTCAGAAAAGAAGGTAGCCTAGTCATGTTGTGAGAAAGAAGCATAACAGATGGGCAAGCACTAAATTATCCACAAATGTAAAAATATCTACAGGAAGGCTTTCAGCACCTGGGATACCTCTTTGGAGGATTTATGGGACAACATGGAAGAGAATCAGTGACTATAAGAAGGTATGGAGAGATTGTGATCTTTACTGAAAGAAGGAATATCATCATTGACCCATTAAGTAATGAAGTCTGTATCAGATAAGAAATTTAGAATTAGAAGGGACCAAGGAGGCCATTAAGGCCAACTCCCTCTTTTTATAGATTAGGACACTGAGACTGAGAAAGTTTAAAGTGATTTGTTCAGGATCACCCAGTAAGTGAGTTTCTACTAAGGGTTAATATGGGATAACAGAGTATTGGAGCTGAATATCAGACCAGAGGAATGTGATCTGATGCTCTCCTTTTACATATAAATCCCAAGCATTTGGTTTGGGGGAGCAGGAAGACTTTGCCCAAGGTCTTAGAAGGAATAAATGATACAAGTGGGATTTAAATCTAGGTACTCTCATCCTAAATCCAACATTCCTTTCTTACACTGCACCATGCTGCTGCCCAACACGGATTTTATTATAACTTTGCCTTTCATGGAACTATATAAACTTTACAAATATCCTATATGACCTCATTCAGTAGTTCATGGATGTGAAATTTTGCTGTGCATATTCATTTGATTTGTATTTATCCCAACCTTTCTAGGTGATCTTTTAGATTTTGCAAGGAGGGAAATGCATCCATCTGAGCGAGGTCACCCTACTGCAGAACCTATCTGAACTTAGCTAGTCTGATCCTCGAATAACAAATGAATGACCATTAAGTCCCTAATGAAAGTCCTTTTACATGGTATACTTTGCCAAATCTTGGAACAGCCCTTCCCAGTAAAGATAATCTCTAAGACAAGATGGAGTTGTAAAGTAGAACTCTAGTGGAGGATTACCTCATTGGTTCACTCTCACTTTTGATACTTACTAATCATTTGACCACTGGCAAATCACAAGCTGAGAGAGCCTCAACTGAAATAGGTGACATAGTAGATAGAATGCAGAACTTGGAGCCAGAAATCCTGGCTTCAAATCCTTCCTCAGATAATGACTAACCACGTCAAATAAGTTTACCTAGTTTCCAATTTTCTCATCTATATATTGGTGGCAATAATATGAACTATCACATAGGGCTATCATGAGAACCAAATGAGTTATGTTTGAAGTATTTTATAAACCTTAAAGTGCTACATAAATGTTAGCTATTTTGTCATTATTGTACAATATTCCTTTGTAGTTATTCACTTAACAAGCATTTATTAAATGATTGCTATTTGGGGGACAGCAAAGTGACCCAGTAAGTAGAGTGCAGGACGTGGAGTCAAGAAGACTCACCTTTCCAAGTTCAAATCTGTCTTCAGATTTAGTAGCTGCATGACTCTGGTCAAGTAACCTAACCCTTTTTGACTCCGTTTTTTTCATCTGTAAAATAAACTGAAGAAGGAAATGGCAAACCATTCCAGGATCTTTGCCAAGAAAACCCCAAATGGGGTCATAGAGTTGGACACTACTGAAAAACAATTCAACAACAATAACAGCAGCAATAACCACAACAACAAAACATTTTTTGCCAGGTATTTTGATAGACTTTGAAAAAACAAAGACAAAAATCAAATAGTCCTTGTCCCCAAAGAGAATACTTTCTATTGCATAGAAATAACATATATAGAAAAGAGGAAGGAAGTAAATATCTACAAAGTAAATACCAAGTAATTGTGAAGGGAGAACAGTAGCAATTCAGGAGTCAAGAAAGAACAGGAACATTTGAACTTAATTCTGAAGGAAGTTAGTTTCCAAAAGGCAGAGGTAAAAAAAAAAAAAGAGAGAGAGAGAGAGAGAGATTATATCCCATGAATGAGAAACAAAATGAAAAAAATTCCTTTTTTTCCTATTTGGGGCAAGAGAAACATAAGTCATCAACTTCTAAGAATCCTGACCTCAAATCAATTGTCAGACAATGGTAAAGTTGTAAGGGTTTTAGAAAACATCTAATTTAATCCAATCTCCTAATTTTATAGATGACAAAATTGAAGCCTGGAGAGATATAGTGACTTACTTGACTAAAATAGGAATAGAGCCCATGAACACTTAACTCCCAAGCCTTAAACCTTCCATTACTTGAATCTGGCTGGGCAAGACTTTTGCAAAATGATCTTTGGAAAGAATCAAAATTCTAGTTTAGTGGGTCAATTATGATGGGCTAGGAAGTGTTTGCAATGTCTCGTTGGCATCAAAAATCAATATTTTTCTGCTTTTTTCTTGAAAGTCTGTTCTCTTAGTGAAATTCGATTAAGCTAAATGACAAGATAGATTAGTATTCACTTGCATTTATACTCAATTCCATAAGCACTTATTAAGGTTTATAAAGAACTTTCTTCACAACTGTGAGAAGAAAAAGGGAGGGGGGGAAGAGGAAGAAATGAACATTATATAACACCTATATTGGGGCAGACACTATGCTATGAAGCACTTTTTACAAATATCATCTCATTTGACCCAACCAACAACCCTACAGAATAGAGGCTATGATTATTTCTATTTTACATTTAAAGAAATTAAGGCAAACAACTTTGCATGATTTGTCCAGGGTCTCTAAACCAATGTCTCAGATTGGATTTGAATTCAGGTCTTCTTTCCAGGCCAGTATTCTATCCCCTGTGCCACTTAATTGCCAAAATTATCACCCCCATTTTACAGATAAGGCAGTTGAGGGTCAGAAAGTGTAAATGGCTTGCTCTTGGTAACGCAGTAAATAAGCTTCAGAGCCAGGTTTGCCAGCGCCAAGTCCTGCACATTTTCCACTGCCTCCCTGAAGCCAGCCAGGAACATTTTCAAAGAGCCAGGACATTGTGAATGTTGGGAATAGCCTGGCCCCCTGCCTCTCATTTCTCTTCTCAGGGCAGGTGTGTCTGTTTGTCTCCATCTGTGGCCTTGATCCCACCTATACGATAGCACCTGCCTCAGAAAACCTCACTTCTCAGCATTCAGATTCAACAACAAATTCACCGTGTTAGGTTTGGAGGAAGGTTAAAAAAATTAAGTATCCTATGGCCTCACAGTGGCATGGTGGGAAAAAAAAAACTGGTCCTGAAATCAGAAAGCCTGGCTGTGTTATACAAAACTGGGGCAAGTAATTCCACTACTTTGGGTCTCAGTTTCCTCACATGCACCTATAATGCTTTAAATATGGGAGCCAGAAGAAACTCTCTCCTCTCCCAAGCTGTTGTCAGTTCTAGTCCTCATGCTGAGCATCAGGTAATCATTCTCTCTACCCATTACAAGAGAGTATTAAGGCAAATGCAGGAGGCTTGAACTCTGATTACATTCCTACCCTGAGCTTAAATTGTTTGCAGACCCTTGTAAAAACTAACTGAGTGAAGTTTAAAACCTGTAACTAGAGAACTAGAACCTAAGCATCAATATGTCAAACAAGGGAGATTTTCAGGAGTCCCAGAAAAAGTATCAAGGCAATCTTGCTATTAAGTCCTCTTCTCTTTATTCACCCGCTACACGTTGCTTACCCACCCAAAGCCTGGAATCTCATCGTGGTGGTCAGAAATCCTATACCCAGGTCATGAAATTTGCTGCCCATTCTTCCCAAGCCTAGATTTCTACCCCTTGGTCCCTCCTGCCAAACGTCTTCAGCAAAGACCTCCAGCTGCCCATTCAAACCATGCTTTGTAGCTACCAAGCTCCACCCTGTCATTCCTCTCTGGATTTGTAAAGTAATCTGCCCCCTTGGACCTCTGCCATTTGCTTGATCCTTCCTACCTGCTCCAGTTTCCCAGATTCTGAATGTGGCCTGAACACTCAGAAATCTTTTTCTCCCTAGATTTAAAAACTTTATTGGCAGTTACTTTTAAATTCCAGTTTTTCATAGAAAATGTCATTGTTTTCAAAGAAATACTTGAGTATGTCCCACTATTTGACAAATTAGGAAAGTTCAAAACTTTAAAATATCTGATGAGCAAAAGTTCTTCCAAAAAAGACATTTCTCCAGAAAAATGGCATTAAAATTCAGAATATTTTTCATATAAATTATATTTGAACATATTTTTGAAACCATATTCAAATAAATATTAGAGAACTAATGTGACATAGTGGACAAAAAGCTAACTTCAAAACCAGCAATAATTGGGTTCAAATCCTACCTTGGACACATCTTGGTTATATAATGTAAGTGAATCACTGAACCTCTCAGTGTTCTAGGCAGTTCTCTAAGACTATAAGTTATAGAGAAGGTGATGCCCTACAGTGATCGAGGGACTTTTCCAACCTAGAGTTCTCCATTCTAATACAATTACAGGTCTAGACTCTAACCCCAAACCCTATTTAAACATTATGGTTTATTGGTCATTCAATCAAGCAGGCAAATGGATTTTCCTTCAACCACATAACTCATTCTTCCAAAATTGACAACATCTATATTCCATAGAATATAGTAAAAATTGCAGTTGTAATTTTTCAAGACTAAAAAAATCTATTCCACTTTTACTGTACTTTCCTAAGATATCAGCTCCATTGAAGTCAAAACCAGAGTTTTATTTTTTGGATTTTATCTTCCTATTATAAGCTTCCTTTGCACATCTTCTTATACCTTACATCAGCTTTATATCCTGTTTCTGGGAGAGCATTCCAACAATTTGGTGCATTTCCCTCGTTTTAGGGAATAACAATGAAAACTGTTCTCCTCCTCTTAAGGATCTCCTGGATCCAAATGGCTAGCATCACATGCTGATTTGATGGCAACACTCTCCTAAGTTAAAATGTTAGTGACACCCAGATCTGGATAAATACCTTCACTAGGATTGGGGAACATTGACCCCAGAAAGCTCACATAAGGAACTATCCTGTTATGTCACTCAAATGAAACAGACCTACTTCCCTCAACTCTCAGTAGCCCTCTCAATATCAACAAAGGTATCCTGGAACAGAAACATAAGTATCGTTGTCCACTCTTATCACTAATCTTTTCCCCAACTGTAGCCTCTTACCCATTCAAACTCCCGCATCTTGAACTCAGTCTAAATATTCCAAATCAGTTCACCATCACAGATGCATGCCTCAGATATTGAATCTAGTTTGTTTTCCATTTTCTAACTACATCTTTCAGCCTATGAGGGTTCACACTTTCTAATTGACCTTCCTGGATCTGTAAGTATTGGATTTCTGTGGAATGAAGCTTCTAGATATATATGTCATGGGAAACCTTCAAAACAAGGATAATATAAACCCATTTTATTGTGTATCTTTTCTCTGTTTCTTTGTTCTTCCCCTTTTTACTGTCTATATCTATAGAAACACTCTCCATCTTATCTCAGATTTATGTCCTAGGAAAACAGCATATCTCTTTATTGTGTATGACAGATCTACATACAACCTCAGCCAAAAAGTCACCAACTATATTTAAGCAGTTATTTGTTGTATAGATCAATGCATGAATAGATAGATGATAAATGGATGGATGAGACATCATGACATAGTGGGGAAACCATTATTACCAAAATAATAAAACCAAATAAACCAATAAAACCAGCTTATTACCAAAAAAGCTGGATCTGAGGCCCAGCTTCATGGTCCAGGTCAAATCATTTAACTTCTCCAAGCTTCTATTTCTTTAAGTGGAGGGGAAATGGAGGGAAAAGAATGTTTTCATTGAGGAAAGTATGTATTTGAAAGGTTGTGTGGTACAGTAGATATAAGAATGAACATCAGTCAGGGAGACTCAAGAGCTTGAACTCTGATGCTTATATTTAGTAGTCATATTGCATGGGCAAGTAATTTAATCTCTCTGAGTCAGCGTCCTCATCTATTGTATACATATATGTGTGCATACATATTTGTACATATATAGGTGTACCCTTTTTCATAAAAAAGAAAAAGTTCAAAAGCCTATGAAATCAGTTGAGCTGGGAATTATTATCCCTTTGGGGGGAATCAAAATATTGTTTATCTCCTTTGTAAAATGTATTTGTATTAGTATTAAGATGACACAAAAATAGGTGGAGAGAAAAGAGCAAACACAAAATCCAATCTATTACAACACTGCATGCAGCATTCACCACAACTCTGGGTCCATTCCACAGTAAAAGGGTATTTCGCAGAGACAAGTGAGACAGAGATGAAAACCATATGGGTTTATAGTAGAATAACACAGTTTATCTCCACAGGTGAGAGGAAGTGCCTATGGGAGTAAATACTGTATGTCACTAAATTTAAACCAAACACATATTAAGAGCTCAGTTTTGATCTTTGTTGGAGGAAAAAAGCCCTGAACAACTGGAATAAGTAAGTAGCTCTCTGCACTCTATGAAGGCAGTGTGTTTTAGATTACATATTGCTCCATTTGGGTAGATCCCTAGGTGTGCACATCTGGTAGGGCAAAACATTTTAACATCTGTGCTTCTGGAAATTATGGTCATTGTTTAACCCACATCAGTGACCACAAATGGGTTTCTCTTAATATACTATGTGACTTGTTTTGTCCAAACAAGGGTTGGATTATCTTCATAAAGCTGTCTGGGAAAATTCTTATGCCATTCTACTAGACAGCATGGAATGGTAGGAGGCTGTTGCTTTCAAATTCAACCTGGAATGACAAGATCCTCTATAGATCATACTGTCGTTCTCCAGGGAAACTCAGTTCAGATCTAACTTAATGAGACTTTCTAGACACTACTTTAAAGCATACTTTGATATGTTCAAACATTATCAAATTCATCAGTAAAGGGTCCTTGTTTCATAGACATAGATAAAAACACACCACTGTACTATGCTTATCCATCTTGTTTTCCTCTCTTCCTCCTTTTTCTTCCCCCTCTTCCTTCACCTCCTCCTTTTCTCTTCTCTTTCTTTTTCCTTCCTCCTCTTTCTTCTTACTTCCTCCTCCTCCTCCTCCTTTTTCTCCTTTTATTGCTTGTATATTGATCACACCTACCATTCATTTCTCCATTATCCTCTGAGTGAGTTTCATTTTTGCTTCTTTAGAATGTACAGTATTCCATGTCTCCTAGTCATGCAACATCACCCACAGAATGCTAACACTAAAAAGATGGACCTTTCTTTTCAAGAGAAGCTTGAGGTCATTAAAGAAGCTTTGCAGTTTCCTAAAAGCAACAGAGGTTGCTTTCTCTGTCTTTTCAACTCTAGACCAGATCTGTTACCCATTTGTGTTACTGTCTGTCCCAGACATACATACTGATAAGATATATTATGTTTATTTATGTGAAAATTATATCCTCCTGCCCCAATTAAATTATATGCTTTTTGAGGAAGAGAATGCACCTTTTTTTCATCCTTGTATCCATAGCACTTAGCACAGTGATTTCTATAGCACAAGTACTTAATAAATGTTGGCTGAATTGAACTGATTTGAACTGAATTATTGTCATGTAGAATGAAATAACTTGCTCTCTAATCTCATGCAACTCAAGTGTAGTGGGAACAAAAACCTAAGGCTCCAGCCCATACAGATGTTTGTTTGTTTTTTTCCTTTTTAAGGTTCATACTTCTCTCTGGATTTAATTGACCCAAAATTCTAAGTCTTAGGCTAATGACATGGATTCCTGATTATCAGAATACAGGAGGATTTATCTAGGCCCTTGTGTGTGAACCTCCATAGGCAACATAGTAGGGGAACTGTGCTCAGCTGGACCAACCTAGTACCCCTGGAAAATATCCTTCTTGAACACCCTTACCTGTTTTGACTAAGTAGATCTCCCTTATTAAATGTCTGACCTACTACAAGAGTTTTACGTCATTCTAATATCAAACCTGATCTGGCTACAATTAACTGGTTAACCACAATCTACAATATCCAGCCAATTCTGTTGGCATTAAATGTCAATTTTTAATATGTTACACCATAAGAGTCACCTGTACCTTTGATGGAGGGCAGTTTTAAAATGAAACTGCTTGGACCTCACATTGTTTATCAAGATATGCTACAAATAGATACATGATTTAGACAGAAAAGATAACATGATAAATAAATTAGAAAGAATGGAAGAATTTACCAATCAATTCTATGGATATGGGAAGAATTTATGACCAAACAAAGGAAAGAGAAGTTCATAGAAGGTAAACCAGACAATTTTGATTACAAGAAATTTTAAGAGTTTTTGCACAAACCAACCTAATGCAGTTTAAATTAGAAGAGAAGCAGGAAAATGGTGGGGTAGGCAAGAATTGAGTAATGTTTAATTTCTAAAATATAGAGAGATCTGAGGCAAATATTTAAGAATTAAACCTATTTCCCAATTGATAAATGGTCAAAAAATTTGAATAGAAAGCTTTCAGGGGAAGAAATCCAAACTACTGATAGCCATATTAAAAAATGTTCCAGATTACTAATAATTTTTAAAATGCACATGAAAACAACTCTAAGGTACCACACCTCATGTCTATCGCCATGCTGACAAAAAAAGGAAATAACAAATGCTGGAATGACTGTGGGGAAAATAAGTACATTAATGCACCATTGGTAGAGTTATGAATTAGTCTAGCCATTCTGGAAAGCAGTGTAAAACTATGCCCCCAAAGCTATTAAACAATGCAAACCCTTTGACCTGGTGAATACTTTTAGTAGATCTATATCCCATAGAGATCAATCCCACAGACATCAATGAAAGAAAAAAAGGACCTATTTGTACTAAAATATTGTAGCAGCTCTCTTTGTGACAATAAAAAAATTGGAAATTGAAAGAATACCCATCAACTAGAGAATGACTAGACAAGTTAGTGTATATGGATGTGGTGGAAAATTACTATATTAAAAGAAATGTTAAGAACTGTTTCAGAGAAACCTAGGTGAACTTATATGAAATGATACAAAATTAAGTGAGCTGAACTAGAAGACTTTATATAATAAATCAATATTATAAAGATAGACAATTTAGAAAGATGTGGGAACTCTGATTAATACAATAACCAACCATAATTTCAGAGGATTCATGATGAAACATGCTATCCACCTCAAAAAAGAGAAGTGATGGACTCAGGGTAAGGCTTGAGGCATATTTTGGAGAGACATAGCTAATTCAAAAATTTGTTTTGCTTAACTATGAATATTTGTAATGATCTTTGTTTCTCTTGCTTTTTCAAAGGATTTGGAAAGAAGAGAGAGAGAGAGAGAGAGAGAGAGAGAGAGAGAGAGAGAGAGAGAGAGAGAGAGAGAGAGAGTCTATGTTTGGAACTGAAAATAAAACAGAATTTTTTTAAAGCACTTTACAACCTAGAAACAAAAGAAACTAGTTGGGAAATTAGTAGCTTTTGAAATGACGAAGTCTGGCCTAAAAAGGCATAGTATGGAATCTGTGGGTAAAGAAACATTGATTTTTAGTGCAAGAAAGGACTCAATGATCATTTAGTCCAAAATCCTCATCATGCAATTAGAGAAATTGAGTCTCAGAAAATGATTTGTCCAGCCTCACACATAGTTATAAAGCCATTTGATGGTCTTCTTTTAATCTAGGACTCTTCCTACCAGAGCACATTGTGTGCTATATGATATATATGCTTTTTTTCTAATATAAATTAATTATTTACATTGTTTAATAAAAAAAAATCATTCATAAAAAAGCAACATTTTTTTTCCTGTGAGATCTTTGTCAAGTTAAAAGGTAGCTAGGGCATAGGTAGTCCACAGTCTTGTGCCTTTTTACCAGAGTCACTTGAGGACAAAAATGCTTGAAAGTCTCAGCTCCCACTTGCAGAGCAGTCACTTCTCTGGAATTCTCCTCTAACTAATTTCTACTTCTGGCCCAAGGAGGAACTTGGAAATAACTGATTTATCAGAATGCATTTTATATCAGTTTATCAGCATGGTGTACTATGGTATACTATGCCTAAACTTGGAGCCCCAATCAATGAGCTCATCCACCAAATAAAAATAATTATTACATACAGGTGCAATGAATCAGTAAAGGAAAATGACTTGCTTTGAACTTAAGCCCTAAAATCAATTGGTCCTATTAAGCAGACCAATGGCAGGAGTCCAGGCTGCCTTTCCCCTGCAGACCTAGGAGGGAGGTGGGTCAGAAGCAACCTAAAAGCATAACCAATAGCCAAAACTCACACCTGGTTCTCTATCCAAACAAAGCCTTTGGCTTCAATTTGCCTTCAATTGAATGTTCAACCCCGGATTTGAGGTGGAGGATAGATGTCCTAGGGGTTTTCTGACTCCGCTATAATTCCAGCTAGAACTCTGTAATAGGAGAATTGGATGAACATTAATGGAATCCCAAATGAATACCAGCTGAAAATAACATTATTTATAATATACTAAGGAGAGAAACCAAGATATTGGCTATTTAAACTTTTTTAAACTGACTGAACAGGTTGATCATTCAGTCACTTTCTTGGGAGTGGAAACAAAAGGAAAGTCTGGTAGAAAAGTCTCTAAAAGGGTGTGTGTCTTTGTTTTGCAGCATGCTATCATCCTTCTCAGCTGGGCAAAAGCTTCTGAAAAGAATCTGGAGTTTGCAGCTCTCTCTCCCTCACACCATCACCCCGCCTCCTTTCTGCTGATTATATACCATTCCAGCTTGGCTATTCTTTATAGTGAGAACTCTCCTGCCCTGAAGGAGTGTTGATGCGACAGTTAGTGTGTCCAGATGTGGAGACTTCCTTAAAGGTAAAGTGGAAGAAGGGAAAAGATTAGCTTGTAATGTACTGAAGTCAGTCTCACTGCAACCTAACCACGTGTTAAATGAAAAGGAAAAGATGCCGTTGAATTTTATCTCCAAATGGTGTCATTATTTCCAGCTAACTTACTCCTTCAGGCAAGCCAGATAGTTGGCTTTCCTGGAGCCCTTTCCAAAGTGTAATGCACACCCTCCTCTTGCTACCAGAACCCAGAAAAGAATAACAGCAGCTGGAAAAACATTATAGAACCTGGGAAATAGAAAGGACAGTTTGTGATAACTAAACTGGTGGGGTTGGCAATGGTGAGTTGTCAAGACTAGGTGCCTTCTTCAGTTTGAAGCAGAAGAAGGGTAGGGAGAGGGATGGAGAGTGGGGTAGTTTGGGGTCTGAGCTGGAACAATGCCATTTCCTCAGTATCTTAAGTTGCTAGAAGTTAAAGTTAAAGGAGTTTTTCTTGGAATAAGCAGAAAATACAGATTTTTGGCTATGTATAGTAGCACTGGAATGTGGCATTTTCCTTTACTTTTTAAATTAGGGGTTTTGTTTTATGTTCTTTGGATCTAACTCCTGAATGCTTTCTGCTTAAGCTTAAAAGGGTTTCCAACTCCACATTTTCATATGTGGAGAAGATAAAGTAAAGTAGAGTATTTTACTTTATGATTTCCATTTTGCCATCAGACTGAAAGTTAAATTATGTCTGTGCATATTAAAGCCATGGAGATTTTGACATTTTTTTAAAGGATTACTTAACATGCTCCACTGAGAGGCAGAATGGAAAAAACTAGATTCAAATCTTGCTTGCAACACTTGGTGACTGTAGGGCCATGAACAGAATGTTGAATCTCACTGAACCTGAGTTCCTTTCACCAGAAGAGAGGGATGAGACTACCTGTAGTTACTTACCTCTTAAGGTTGTGAGGATCAAATGAAGTGCTACATGTAAAAGTCCTATGCAAACCTTAAAATACTATACAAGTGTGACCTGTGATACTATACAATAGAATTACTTCTACAGAGGAAGAATGTGAAAAAGAAATATGCCATGCTTTATCTGCTAAGGTATATTGATTGTAATCAGTGGACTGATGGCAGATGAAAACGACAAAGTACCTACTTTTGTGGGGAGTGCTTGGAGATACTGAATTTAAGTTCTCTAGAGGACATCCATTGAGCAGTCTTAGAAATAGCTGGAGAGAGAAGATTGGAAGTCAGCAGAGAAGTTAAGGCAGGAAAGGTTTTGAGGATTATCAGCATAGACATGGTAAGAAATCCATGAGGGCTGATGAGATCAGCAAATAAGTAGCATAGAGGAAGGTGACAAAGAGGGCCAAGACAAAACCCTAAGGAACATGTACAATGAGAAAGGTTCAGCAAAAAAAGCAGAGGAGGGAAGAGTCAGATAGCTAGGAGAACCAGAAGAGGATAGTGTCCCAAAAGCCTAGGAAAAAGGAGAATGTTAAGGAGTAGAGAATGATCAACGATTTCAGAGGCTGCAGAGAGCTCAAGGATTGAGAAAAAGCTGTTGGATTTGGCAACTAAGAGATCCATTAATTACTTTGGAGGGAACAGTTTTGATGAAATGAGAAGATCAGGAGGCAGATTATAAGAAAATAGTGAAAGAAAAGAAAAGGGAGATATCTATTGTAGATTGCCTAGCCTTTCTTTGAGAAGTTTAGCAACAAAGGACAGAAGACATATATGATTATAGTTAGTTGAAATGGAGAATCAAATGAAGATTTTCAAGATTGGGGAGACAAGGACTGTAGGAAATGAACCAATAGATAAAGGTGAAAGTTCACCTATCAGAGATTTATCCACTATGCCCCTTGGCTGCCTAAATGTTAAACTTTATTGAGAACCTATGTACTCCCTAGAGAATGCAATTTAAAACAATTCTCAGAATTGAACCATAACAGATCCAAAACAAGCTATAAGAAAGGTATTAGCCTACTCCAAAACCTAGCACCCCATGACTACAAAGCACTCTATGATTATTCTGGATGTTTAGGCCAAAAAAGACTAAGATACTAGTACAAAATAGATTCTATTGGACTAAAATGGCCCCCGCACACTCATCAAATTGACAAAGTTGACCAAAAAGGGAAAAATGACAAATGCTGGAGGGGCTGAGGGAAAACAAGAAATAATAATGCAATGTTAGTAAAGCTGTTCAACCATTCTAGAAAGCAATGTGGAACTATGCCCAAAAAGCTATTTAACTGTGCATATACTTTGACCCAGAAATATTGATACTAAGTCTAAATATCAAAGAGATCCAAGAAAGAAGAGAAGGGCCAACTTGTACCAAAATATTTATAGCAGCTCTTTGTGATAGTGAGAAATCGAAAACAGAGAGGGTGCACATCAATTAGGGAATAGCAAAACAACTTAGGGTTTATGAATGTGATGGAATACTAATATCCATAAGAAAAGATGAGGGAAATGTAAAGACTTGTATGAACTGATATTAAGTTAAATGAGAAGATCCAGGAGGATAATTTATATAATAACAGTATTGTAGAGATAAACAAGTTTGAGAGATTTAGGAACTCTAATCAGTACAATGACCAACCATGATTCCAAAGGACTCACAGTGAAATATGCTTTGTTGTTGTTCAGTTGTTTTTAGTTTAGTTTAGTTGTAGCTTAGTTTTTAGTAACTTCATAACTTATTTGGAACTTTCTTGGCAAGGATAGTGGTGATTTGTCATTTCCATTTCCAGCTCATTTTACAGATGTAGAACTAAGGTAAACAAGGTTAATGACTTGTCCAGGGTCACACAACTAATAAGTGTCTGACGCCAGATTTGAACTCAGAAAGATGAGTCTTTTTTACTGTAGACCGAGCACTTTATCCACTGCACCACAAATTGCTCATGAAACATGCTACCTATTTCCCAATAGAGAAGTAATGGACTCACAGTGAATATTGAAGTTTCTCTGACTCTTTCTGTCTCTGACTCTCTTTACACATGGCTAAGGTAGGAATTTGTTTTCCTTAACTATACATATTGGTGATATTTTTGTCTTTCTTGCTTTGTCAATGGATAGGAGAAAAGGAGATGGTGGGAGAGAAAACTGAAAATAAAATTGAATTCAAGAGAAAAAAATCTTTGAACAATAATCAAAGTTCAATTTGTTTAATGGACTAATCATCAAAAATATAGTAAACATAAGAATTTGTTTTCATATGGAAAAATTAACAAATATGTGTCAAAATCTTGTGAATTAATTATTAAATCATGTAAAATAGAATTGAAGCAATAGAAAGACATTGAAGATGAAAATTTTAAATGATTAAAAATTATAAGGTTTACTATGACAATACAATTTAATTATTTTACTTTATCTTGTGTGGACTGCTTGCATTTTTTGTTTTTCTTCCCAGATTATTTTTACCTTTCTAAATCTGATTTTTCTTGTGCAACAAGAGAACTGTATAAATATGTACACGTATATTATATTCAAGACATACTTTAACATGTTTAACATGTATGAGATTGCTTCCCATCTAGGGAAAGGAGTGGAAGGAAGGAAGGGAAAAATTGGAATAATAGTGTTTGCAAAGGTCAATGTTGAAAAATTACCCCATGCGTATGTTCTGTCAATAAAAAGCTATAATAAAAAAATTTATTTTACTTTGTCTCAAATAATTTGGACACTACTGTATTCTTAGTTCTGTAAATATTTAGAAAGGCCTTTACTGGTCCCCCAGGCTCCTAGGAACCTCTCTCTTAGGTTACCTTACATCTGTTCTCTACTTACTTTGTATACTCCTCCTCATATTGGCTTCTCTATAAAATGTAATCTCTTTGAGAACAGGGACTTTTGCATTCCTTGTATTTGTATCTCTAATGTCTAACATGGTACCAGATACATTGTAGTATTTAATAAATACAATTGATGAATTCTGCTCCTAATGAACTTTGGTACCATCCCCCATGACACACAAAGTATGATAGGATATTTAACTTAGTCTTAAAACTGAATCCAGGAGGTAGTTGGCAAATAGCCTCAGGGTATAGCTCAACTTGAGAGTCTCCCTCTGAGAATTCACTGAGACCTGGAGCACAAACATAAAGCAAGTCTTTTACTGTTATGGTAAGATGTGCTTAGTTGCTTTCAGAAGATAGGATCTAAGTAAATTCATTCAGTCAGAAATACAAACCCCCCCCCAAAAGAAAATGGCAGCCCATTATCTAATAGTAGAAGCTTTCATTAAAGAGTTCATTAATTCATCATCATAATAATGATGATGAAAACATCTCACATTTATATCAAGCTTTAAACCTTTGCAAACATTTTATGTTATGCAAACATTTTCTCATTTGATTTCATCAGATGGTTTAAACTATCACATGGTAGTAGGTGATCCCTTCTCTCTTCTCTTAATATAAATAAGATTAAAGTTAGAAGAAATCTTCAAGATCTTCTAGGTCAGGACTTCTTACACTTTTTCCACACGTGACCCCTTTTTGCCTGAGAAATTTTTGCATGACCCCAGGTATATAGATATATAAAATAAATATACAAATCAAACATATATTGATAATAAATCATAATTTCATGATTCCCACATTCAGTTATCAGATCCCCATATGGGATCATGAACCACAGTTTAAGAAGCTGGGATCTAGGCAGTCTCTTCATGTATTCTCTATCATTTCCATATTTTTCTGGTTTTCTTTAAATCCCAACTAAGAGCTATCTTCTGCTGGAGATCTTTCTCAATCCTCCATAATTCAAGTGCTTTCTCACTTGTTTATCTTCCATTTAATCTATATACTTGTTTGTAAATGGTGATTTGCATGTTATTTCCTCCATTAGACAGTGAACTCCTAACCTATCTTTTGCCTTTCTTTGTATCCCCAGTGCTTAGTCTGATATATAATAATGCTTAATAAATATTGATTGATTGACAAATAAGAAAGCTGATTGTTCCAAAATTCACACAGGTGTTAAGTAACAATGGTAAATTTTGAATCCAGATCCTCTAACTCCAAACACAGGGCTCTTTCTATTATACCTAGTTTCTTCCCAAGGAAGCAGAAAAAGATGAACTTCAGAGGAGAGGGAATAAAAGGCCTTTTTGAAAAGGTGCTTCTAGCTTATTTTGACCATCTTCTTGACTTTTGAATTCAAATGTTCTCAACACAAAGCAGTACCTGATGCACAGCTGTGGCCAATAGCAAACTATCTTTAAGCTCTCCCCCTTCTTCCTCTTTTGTTTCTAGTAATTCGATTGGTCATGCCTTTTCTCATAAGTGAAATTTTACACTGGTGTATTTCCTTAAATCTCCCAACTTCATCTATAGGAAGTAGCTGAATGATGATTGCTAATGGCCAACATTTGATAATTCCTATAATGTGAAATCTCAGCCAGATTTAATGTTCAATATCCTTGGGATTCACACTGAAATTATTATAGACATTATGTATTCCATTCCCTGGACTTGGAATTAATTTCCAAAACAAGTAAAAAGTGCATCCATTTGTTTGTTTGTTTGTTTGTCTCATGGGATTTCAGATCAGTAACAGTCTATTTATTCCAAAGTTTTTAAAGTTTAAAAATACTCTTCCCTTTGTTGTCTTTAAGCTGCATTGAGCAACTACACAGTACACACTTGTCAAGCTTTTCTGTGTGTGTGTATGTGTGTGTGATTTTGACCATTTCCTTACTGTATAACTACCCACAAAAGTCAATGTTCCCTTACTTCTTTTCCTGACTAATGGCAATATATTTGTGTGGTTGCCATGTCCCAAAAGAATTGCCAAAGCACAACTATCTGCCAAAAACCAACAGTAAAAGTCCCTACATCTATATCTCCACTTTATGAAAATCTGTCATGGAAACAGAATCCACAATATGCATCACTTTGATCAATCAATCAATGCATTGGCTGCACTTCTAATACACCGGCCATACAGAAAGAAAGCTTAGCAGCTGGAAAGCTTCCAAATACTGTAGAAGAAAGCAACCAGACCTATGTTAGGTTGTGATCCAAGAATTCCCAGACAATAAATCTTTAATTGGCTGCACTGGCAACTCTCACCAAATTGAAATGGAGGGAATATTTTACATACCTGGCGTGGTTGGGATTTGCCTCCTGAATGGTTTAGAAAGTGGAACCTTGAGATTAGGCACATTTCCAAAAGTCCAAAATGAAATGAGCTCAAAAAACATTAGGAAACAATACACAAGTCTTGCCCCCCAAATGAATGACAGCTGGCTGGGAGTTCAGTTGCACTGATGTCCCATTAGGTTCAGAAACATCCTGGGTCTTGAGAATCATCTCACAGGTTTAGCAGATCCTCCTTCCTTCACCTACCCCTCTGGGTCCCAGACACAGAACTTATTCATGCAGCTGTTTTGAAAAGGACTCTCAGGTATTTGGAGACATCAACTATCTTAGTTCTTGCCAGATTGATTGGTTTGAATTTGAGCAAATCTTATGAAAATCTTCCTGTTTAGCATTTACGGGTTTTAAATTTAAGTGAAGGGAAAGTGGATTAGAAACGAAAAGAAGTAGGGTGCAGGGTAGAAGTCTAATCTGCTTCCAGCTATAATACTGCCACAGACACTCAAGCCAATTGCATATCTTTGCACCTGTTTCTTTATCTGTAAATGTGGAATAATCCAGCTCACCAGTCACAGACCTACCAAAAGTATATTTAGTGATCATTGGTTCATGATTAGGACAAATTAGGAACTGGTTTATAATTCACAGTCCACTCCCTCATAGATTTTACACCCCAGTAGAGGGATAAAATACTAACCTAGAGAATGACAAATATTGTCATATTAAGTGAATTAGAAAATTGCAAAACAAAAAGCTATATGAACAAAATCCAGGAAGATGGACTTTAGCTTAAAGGGACAGGTAAGGAGGGGGAATATAACACTTGATAGGAAAGGAGATACTGGATTTTGAGTTTCAGAAGATTGCTACAAGTAGCCATTCAATGGGTAAAGAGGAAGAAGGAAGACATTACAAGAACAGGGAAAATCCTGAACAAAGACTATGGCTCATTCCAGGAACACAGAGTAGACCAGTTTGTGTGTGCATGGTATGAGATGTGCCAAAAGGGCAAGATGAGAGGTGTTAGGAAATAGAAAGTGCTGGATTTGATGTCAGGAAAAACCAGACTTTTATTAACTGTGTAAAAATGGACAAAGCATGTAATGCTCTGAACTTCACTTTGTTCATCTGTGAAATGACAACACTCTTACCTTTTTCAAAGGACTGTGAGACTCAAAGGAGATTTTACCAAAGCACTTTGAAAATCCTTTGTCACGACATATTTTAAGAGCAGCTACTACTAGAATTAATATGACAGGGGCAGCCAGATGGCACAGTGGATAGGAGTCAAGAGGAACTGAATTCAAATCTAACCCCAGACACATAATACCAGCTGTATAATTCTAGGCAAGTCATTTAATCCCAATTGCCTCTCAAAAAAAAAAAAAGGAAGAAAGAAAGAAAAAAAGAGAGAAAGAAAACTAATAGGAACTAAACCAGAAAGGAAAAGTGCTTCTGGCTTGTGGAACTTTTTTTCAGTTTAATCTACATTATTATATTCTCCATTGTTTTTTAAAGTCTAAATACTTACAAAAACAATAAATAAAGTCCTGGTTTTTATTTTTTGCCCATTTCCAAGGCATAAATGACCACATAAAAATTTAACAATTAGCACTTGTGCAACTTTTTTGTCAGCCAGGCAAAGGACTTAACTAGGGAGGTATTAGAGAGTTATTGAAGAATTTTGAGCATACCTGTGACATGATCAGATCTCTAAGAATAGAGCACCCCAACCTCTAAATCGCAATGGCATTGAGTATGTATGTGGCCTGATGAACCTGAGAATGGGGGTCATAGCCATGGCAATTACTTCTATTTTGCATTTCTTTCCCCTGAGCATAGGTGGCCAAACATCCATTGCTAACACAATGATTACTTGCTTTGGAAATGATCTCTCAAGTTCAAGAAGGCAGATTCTCCTGGCTTTTCAGTAAGAGCTGACTGGCAGAGAGCTTAAGTTTACTCTTACTCTGGCAGATGGATAAGACCAAGCCCATGCAATGCTCTGGCTTTCCAGGAGATCTGACATTTGTAGGAGCTATTCAATGAGTGGAGACCAGAAATGTAAGTTAAATAGTAATGTCCCATGTTTAGATGTCCCATATTTAAAAGCCAGTGGCACAGTATATAGAGTCATGGACCTGGCATTAGGAAGACCAAGTTCAAATCCAGCTTAAGACACTAGCTAAATGACTGTAGGCAAGCCACTTAATATCTGCCTGCTTCAGTTTTCTCACTTATAAAAAAAGGGGATAGTGATAGAACATACCATCCAGAGTTGTTATGAGGATTAAATGAGATAATGATTTTAAACTGCTTAACACAGTACCCAGCATATATATTATATGTGTATATATGAGTTATTATTATTGTTTTGAGGTTTTAAATATTATCCTCCTAGGAGATTATAAAAGGAGTAGTTGAGTTATTTTTCAAGTTTTAATCTTTCTTAATTCATGCCTATGAGTTTTTTTGTTAAGTATTTATTTTTGTGGATGAAATCGTTATTCTATGCTTGATCTGTATTGCCCATCCACTACCTACCTGATTCTTCTAAGGGAGACCTGAGATTTGAAGCATCTCCAAGCTTAAATGATGTTTCCCTAGGGCTCTTGGATGATTGAAAGAGGAAGAGATAGCAAGAAAGTAACCAGATACCTCTATTTTAAGGTCAGGTTTTTCCCAACCTGATAACAATATGAAAGGTAGATCTGAGTGGGGAGAAAGTAGAAGCTCAAAGACTTATTAAGAGTCTATTCTAATGATCTGAGCAGGTGACAAAGAGGGCCTGTATCACCATGGTGAAATAGCTACTGGGAGAATGAAAGAGTATTGAACCTAGAGTTAGAAAGATTCATCTTCCTGAATTCAAATCTAACCTCATTCACTTATTAGCTGTGTGACCTTGAGCAAGTCATTTAATCTTGTTTGCCTCAGTTTCCTCATCTGTCAAATAAGCTGGAAGAGGAAATGGCAAAACAACAATAGGATCTTTGCCAAGAAACCATAAATGGGGTCCCAAAGAGTTGGGCATAACTGAAAATTATTGGACAACAACATTAAGGTGATAACAATGGAACTAGAGAAATGAGAATGAGAGAAATTATGAAAATGAAATTCATAGGACATGGTAATTAAGTGGTTACCAGAACTAAGGGAGAGGAAAAAGTAAAAAATAATCCCCAAAAATTTAACATGGGGGAATTGGGTGAATAGCTTCATTGCCAAAAGAAATGTGAAATGAGAAGGAGCAGATTTAAGGGAGAAAGTTAAGATCCACTTTGAAGATGTTGAGTTTGAGTACTAACAAGACATCCAGAAGATGCCCTAAAGGTATATGAAGAGGAACTACTAAAGAGAGATCTCAGAAGAGAAATCAAGGCTAGAAATAGAGATTTGGAATTGATCTGTGTCAAGGCACTAGTTTAAGCTTTGAAGGGAATGAAATTGCCAACAGAGGGTATATGGAGAGACACTTACCTTTAGGAGCTGGGAAGAGGAGGCAGAGTTAATAAAGGAAAGAGAGAACAATCAGTGAGATAGGAAGAAAACCAGAAGAGTATATAGCATAGGGAACAGCTCATACAAAATGAACCCCAGTGGTCATCTGCGTCCAAAGCAGCATATAAATCAATAACTATAATGACTGATAAATGGCCATTTGATTTGGCAATTAGGCAGTAATTGGAGACCTTTGAGAATGACATTTCAGTAGAGGAATGGGGTTGGAAGCAAAGAGTGAGAGAACCATGAATGATGAAGAAAAATTGGGCACAGGCAAATTTTTCAAGA
Organism: Sarcophilus harrisii; assembly: GCF_902635505.1. NCBI lineage: Eukaryota > Metazoa > Chordata > Mammalia > Dasyuromorphia > Dasyuridae > Sarcophilus > Sarcophilus harrisii. Next base: position 488,674,336 of record NC_045426.1, on the reverse strand, counting down.
CATTTAGCAGTGATGAGGAGAAAAGCTATGGGAAAACCAAATTCCTCCCAATACCTTTCTTTATAGAGGACAGAAAGTGGCCTCCCTCATCTCATTCCACTTTGTATCTGCTGTCCTACCTGATTGACATCACCTCCCTCAACCTTTTCTCCTCTCTGATTGGCAAACTAGAGGGTAGGTTACTAAACTTTTCCCAGTGCCTTTCTTTATAGAAAGTGGACTCTAAAATTTTTCATCTGCTACTCTGTGTGGTTTCATCTCCAAAGAACCTGGCAGGGTATCCCATTTCCCAGACATTCTCGGACCCCTTCCTACTTTCCTGCCTCCTTTTGTGTGATGTCACTTCCTTTTAGATTGTAAAGTCTCTGAGGGTTTTTTCTTAATTGTATTCCCAGAACTAAAGATTGTTCTTGGCACATAGTAAGCACTGAATAAATGTTGATTGAAGGTATTTTTAGGATTGGGGAAAAGTGATAATGTTTATAGATGGAAGCAAAGACTATAGAGATGGAGGGAAATAAGGATGATTGAGCAAGAAGCTAATGAAAGTGGGAAAGAATGAAATAAGATCAGAGGCACAAGTAAGATTTACTTAAGTAACAAGTAGAAATAGAAGGAGTAAGTGGGTGATAATGCTGAGCAGTTTTAAGGAATGGAATAGATCTGAGGAAGAACACACTGACATCTCATCTGAAAGCCTTTGTAATCTGGCTCTACCAATTTATGGAAATCTTCCCTCAAATGGAGAAGGAGCAGCTTGAGATGGGGACTATCCTGCAACCCTTTCTGAAAAGAGTGTAAATCAAACACTGCCACCTTCAGTACTCTCAGTCTTACATCTAACAAATATATACTACTCAAAATCCATTTTATTTACATGCAAAAGAAATTCAGCATAGAATAACCCCTGTAAGTGAGATGGGATTATCTGACCAAGCAATAGCTTAATCTATGAAAATCAGAAGTAAAGGATTAACCAAAGGAAGACTTCATGGAGATTCATTGCTTTATATCTTATTTTTAAAGACACCAGAGACACAATTTTCATTTTTTGAGGTGGAAAAAGGCATTCTGCAGCACTGCTTTACCCAAATGAAAGAGATGGAATACCTGGCAATTCTTTAACAGTAGCTACTAACCAACTCATCTGTCAATCAATAATGGCAGATCTCAGGTATACATGCCCCAAGTGTTATGGACATGAGAAATAAATTTACAAAAAATCTAGGATTCATTCTTTTGGTTTGTCTGTATTTTCCAAAAAGTTTTGGGATTGAAATCAATTTTTCTCTAGAACTCCAAAAAAAGGGGGGGGGGAATCTTTTCATATTCCAAGTCTATTTTAATCAGGAATAAAACATTGTTTCCAAAAATTATACTCAGTGATATATCTTTGTGAAAGATTTAAAGAATTCTATAGATTTTGCTTTACTTACACATAAAAGGATAAATAGATATAACAGTGAATAGAATGCCAAGGATGGAGACCCAAATTCAAATTTAGTCCTATACTTACTAGCTGTATGATCATGGGTAAATCATTTAACTTCTGTATATCTTAGTTTTCTTATCTGTAAAATGGGGATAATAATAGCACCTACCTCCCAGGATTGTTGTGTGCCTAGAACACAGCAGATGTTATATAAATGTTAGCTATCATTATCTTAACGCTATGTTTGTATCATAGAATGGTCTATGCTTCTCCCAGCTAGTTAATAAAAGAATAAAGATTCAACTTGATTCTCCCAAGACTGTATCATGTTTTTTAACTATAAGTATAATCATTCTAGTAACATTCTAGCCATCAATTCTGACAGAATTCTGACAATTATTCAGAATATACTGGTATCTGTATGATAAAATTATAGGAGAATTTGGACACAACCTTCCTAAATATCTCTCTCACCTATTCACAGGTCCCTGAAATTCATTTAGTATGGAACAAATTTTATTATTACACAATTAGAGATGAAATAAATTAGAGATAAATAACCCTTAGAGAGATAGCACCATTAATTTTAATTCATGCTAACATGTCCATGTACTTGACTAATAGATTTTTTTCATAAGAATAAGTTTTGGACATGTATACATATATTGTATTTAACATATACTTTAACATATTTAACATGTATTGGTCTACCTGCCATCTGGGGGAGGAGGTTGAGGGAAGGAGGGAAAAAATTGGAACAAAAGATTTTGCAATTGTCAATGCTGAAAAATTACCCATGCATATATCCTGTAAATAAAAAGCTATAAAATTTTTAAAATTGCTAGAGATATCCAATAATCAAAGATGAAAAAGAACAAAAAAGAAGTTTTGATAAATTTTTTTGGTCTTATTAAGTAGAGAATTACACAGGTGAAAGGAGTATATAAATAAGAGAGGGGAGGAGGTGCCATAGGGATTTCACACATTTGCCGAGGCCAATTTTGCCAACAAACCAAAGAATAACCACTTCAGGAAACAGGGATGCTCCATGTTGGATGGTCCTACCTCTTTAGCATTCCTTTCCCCAAATTATCTGACAAAACTATCATTACTATTATGATTATAAGAGATACATGTTTATTTTTTGACATGAACTAATGGGTCTTGGTTTATTCTTTATTCTTCAACTAGAAAGGTAGAATATATTTATTAGTCATTGTTCAGTTTGTATGTGAGCCTAGTCCTTTCAATAATAATGACTTTTATTCAAGAAAAAAATCAGACCATAAATAAAAGGGAACACCCATCATCTTATGCCATTATTTTATTTTCAAGCCTACTAGAACCAAGACATTTTCAATTTGAGTTTTTTATAATATTTTTCAATTTTGTTTTTTGTAAAAGATTTCAATACAACATAGAACTCAACTGATATAATAAACAACAGTGAAGATTTTCTGGGTATTGCTTTTATTTGCTATTCATCTTAAGAAGTCGGGTCAAAAATTGTTCTAGCACCTAAGAAACTAGTGTACAAAACCAGTGAAAACCAAGCAAGAGGTGGTATTTTGAAGCTCAATGCATTTTATATGCCTATAAAAATCTGTCTTCAAAACATTTCTCCAGCTAAATATAAGGTATTCAAAATACATAGGTTAAGCCTATCAGCAGTATAATATCATAGAAAGGTCAGACCACCTGGAATTGTGAGTTTGCCTTACTGTGGACAAATAAGGTCTGATCATGGGCTGAGTGCATGGATATAAGCTTCTACTATATCTTAGCAAGGGTAAGGGCAGGGACAAACAGTGAAAATATTAATTTTCATCAGAAAAAAATCAAACTTGTTCAGAACTTTATTGGCAGAAGTGAAATTAGCTTTTCTATAGTAAACAGTTAGGGGCATTAAGGGACTAGTCATCTATTGCCCAGAAAAGAAAAAGAAAGAAAGAAAAAGCAGTAGACTCTTTAAGTATTCTTGTTCTCAAGAATTCAATTCAGTGTCATAGGATATGGTCCTGCATTTACAGAAGAAAGAGAAATCGAGAGACAAAAAAGGAGACAGAGAGCAGATAGAGAGAGAGAGGAAGGGAGAGGGAGAGAAAACAGGGGGTGGGAGGGAGGGAGGGAGGAAGGGAGAAAGGGAGAGAGAAAACAGAGCCAGAATTTTAATTCTTCATATTAAAGAAATTTTTCCATTTTAAATTCTTTCTTATTAAAAATAATTAAATTTGAAAGCAAAATTCCTAAGACTAAAAAATCTCAGGACACTTTTTTTTGGTTTATTGAAAATAGAACCACCACTCACTACTACTGTATGGCAGAGAATCCCCAAATTCCAGCACAACCTATTATAATTACGGGTCCAACTCCCTTCCATTTATAGGTTCCAGCTGATTGTTAAACCACCACTATGTGTAGAACCTGGGTATGCTTCAGTATATGCCAAGTAAAGGCCTAAGCTAATTCTCCATGCAGAATCAAAAAGAAGACCAGAAAAAAAAAGGCATAAAGGGACAAAGCAGAGACATGCTGTTTTCTAGAATTCCCTGTATTCCATCAAAAATGGGGGAATAGAGAAGAGTATTAAGAGGGTTCTGTGGATGTAGATAGCATAACTAATAAGCAAAAAGGAATCACATTTGCAGAATTCTATTTATTAGTGCATCTTCCCTTAGTTCCCACAATATCCTCAATACTGGAGGCAGAATCATTCTGGCTAACAGTAGTAAAATAATGATAATAAACAGTCTTTACTGAGTGTCAATAATGTGCTAGGTGCTGTGGAATACAGCTGCTGATCCTTGCCCAGCGGGCTCACAATCTTAGCAGTTCCAAATATCACCCAATTTCCAGCCCGAGTTGTCACATGATAGGGAATTTTACAAGCCCATCAAACACCTACACCTTCCTATAAATCAACCCCAACCACAACACTGTGCTCATATCTATATCAATTGTGTATGGCCTGTCGGAGTAATATTCACTGGGGGGCATAAAGTAATAACGTATCTGTCTGCACTAACACTCATTTACCTTGAAGAACACACGCACACATACACACTCATTTAAAAATAAAAACCTAACTGTTTTTTGCAGGGATTTCCAATATCTGTCCTAAAAGAGAATGTTTTATTTTCAACTGGTCTGTTTGCTTTAATTGCCTCCAAAAACATACTCCTTTCTGATGGGCACGGCTTTTCCCAAGCAAAGTTGTCCTGGTAAATACAGCCAAAGGGAGTGGGTTGCCGTAATGAGGGCCTCTTCTGCTTCTTTACTGGCATTTGAGATGATGGAATGGATCTTGAAAACCAGGGAGAATAAATCATCATGAATCAACATATTACTATTGTTTGTGTCTATCCCTCTGATCTGCCAACCACCCATAAAGGGATAGAAAAGTTCCTTCTAGGAATTTTACTCCCTCCTGTCCCCTGGATGAATAAGGAAACAGTGCAAGGTAAGCACAATTGGGACTGGCTGAAATCCAGCCCCACGTTGTATCAATGAAAGGACCCCCTTTTCCTTTGCCTAGCAACAGCCCCTTACCCCGGAGCAACTTAAGGGGCATTTTTCACTCCCAATGTCATTTTAACTTGAACTCCTCTGATATGATGAAAAGGAATAGTAATTTATAGGGTGTTAGTGTGTAAAGAACATTGTTTCCCAATGGGGACCTATATAACTGTGCTTCCGCAGGCACAGGGACGCAGGGACTGATTAATTCCCAGTTTAAACATGCACATGGAGGCAGATCTGTTTTCTATTTTTACTGAAGTCACCTCAGACTACTTCTGATTTCCCTGGACCCCATTTCCCTCATCCCAGGAAAGCAACATGCTGGGATACTTCTTGCTGGGATAGGGGTCTGATTCCTGGAGTCTTGTGCAGGGAATGAGTCTGGGTTATATAGGGAAGAAGGAAGCTCTCCATAGCCAACAGAGAAAGATTCTTATGGGTACCTTAGGTAATTTCTAGGGGGATAAGCCTTCCTCCTTTCCCTGTTACAATCCCATCACTCTCACAAAAGATAGAGAATTATTCAAAATATAAAATATTATCTAGAGTATCATCTTTAATAGCTCCCCATTGCATCTTACTAATTTTGTAGGTCCCCCAGCAACCATTCCCAATTTTCTCTCTCTTTTTCTCTGTTTTTCTGTCTCTTTCTGTGTCTCTCTGTCTCTCTCTCAGCATATATGTATATCTAAACACATACACACAAATGTGTATACATACATACCCACACCCACATATACATATGTGTGGAAGGGGCAATCCCTGGACATGCCCAGATTGCCTAACATAGAGGACCCTATACCTACTGTTTTCCTAACACATGAGGGAGTGTAGCCTTCCTTGACTGTGTTAGCTTTCAAATAGGCTTTAAAATTAGCCAGACTGAGACAATCTCTCTACTTACCTGTGAACACTTTTCTGCTGGGTCCTCAAAATGAATATCACAGTTCTTCCGCAGCATGGGCATCATGAACTAAGTGAAAACGTAGGGATACCTTACTCTCCCCAACTTTACCCTGGCCCTCAAAAAAAGGTGGGCTTCAGATCTCTGTTCTGTTTTATTTGTCCTCAGTTTCAAGTGGATCCCCACTAGATTTGGGAATTGGAGCAAGGGTGATCTAGTTATCAGAATTCCAGATGGGATGCTGGAGCCAGCCAGTCCAACTGGGAAGTCCTGAAAAGCTGTTAAGAGATGATGTTTAAGGGATAAAATGTTAAGGGAGGGTAAGGGAAATTATGCTTTCCATGAGTTGTGGAACTAAATACCTGTTATTTTTACCTTTTGAAGTGATGTTTTCATTGTAAAAGCTAATACACTTGTCAGTGCCTAAATGAATCTGGGGTATAGGGAACCATTCCTACATTTTGAGGGAAAATCATTGTTGGTAGAGAGTCTAGTTCTCTCAAAATCCCTAAAATTTTACCTGAGCCTCAGTTTCCTCATCTGTAAAATGAGAATATTGGCCCTTTAAGATCTTTTCCAAGTCTATGATTCTATGATTTCTCAGATCATGCATGACATTTTTTCCATTCTGTCTTACTCTGTAGGTGAACTATCCAAGCACACATTTTTTCCCTCTACTAGACTTAAGCTCTTTGAGGACAGGTACAATATCTTATTCATTTCTCTCCTCCATCATACCTAGCCCAGTGCCTTGCACAAAGCAGCCACTCTTTGTTGAATGAATTAATATCTTCTCTTACATAGGATGCCCTTTGGGAAAATGAAACAAAGACACTTCCCCCACCCCACCACCACTTTCCATAGAAAGTGTACTAGTTAAGGATTCAGCAAATGGAACACCACTGACTGGGTGAAGACTATTCCTTGGCAAATCTACTTTTGCTGCATTAGTAAATGGAGGTGATTGTTTCTGGCTTCCAATTGAAAGAAGGCTCCCAGCAGGGAACACTATTTTCATCTCTGATCCCTAAAACAAAAATGTGAAAGAATTAACACCCACTTTTCCAAAACCATCTTTCTAGAAGAGATTTCCATAATAACTCATAGAGTTGTCCATTCCTCTAGGGAAAAATCAAGGGAGGAAAAGCCTGCTATTCATCGGGGAGAGCCCAGCTGGTCTCGTGCTTCTCCAAAGGAGTGGTATAATCTGGCAGTTCTAACTGTACTTAGCCACCTCTGAAAAGGACGGTAAGAATAATCCAAGAAGTGACACAGAGAGTTCCCCATGTGAGCAGTATGACCCCTAGTGGGTACCAGGACTAAAAAGATATACTTGGGATAGCGCATGTTTGAGTGACGTTTTGACAATGGATTGATAGAAAACTAAGCAGAGACAATACAATTGCTACAAAAATCACTAAGATAACTAGGGAAAATAGGAAAGAAATACACTTTAAAAGATATAAACTCTTAAGATCCTAAAAATCATCTTAAACAGTTCTATCACTAATTTTTAATATAGTATCATTTACTAACTTTGAATTTATAACAGAAATCCTCTGACTGAACTTTCTACACTTCCTACACTAAGATAAGTTGAATAGGGGTTCTTACAGCAAACTATTAAAAAGAAAGGGAGGGTAATGAACATTTATATAGTGCCTATTAGATGCCTAATACACCTCTAAACACTTTTATAAATATTAACTCATTTGAACTTCACCACAACTCTCTGAGATTAGTGCTATTATTAATCCCATTTTATAGCAGAGAAAACTAAGGCAAATGAGATTTAAGTGATTTGCTTAGGATCACACTGCTAGTCAATGTGTCAGGCTGGGGTTGAACTTAGCTCCTTTTGATCCTAAGCCCGGGGCATTATCCATTTCACCACCACTGCCTCTATTAAAATATTAAAAATAGTGAGGTTAGATTGCTGTTTGTTGAGATCTAATACTCTCATGAATCCATCATTTTAAAACATCCCAATCCACATTCAATGTTATTTGTAATTTCACTGATGTTTATTTTACTACATATTGTAGTTTAATTAAACATCAGATACGAGCTTCACAGGGATCCCTCTCTCTCTCTCTCTCTCTCTCTCTTTCTCTTTCTCTCTCTCTCTCTGTCTCTTTCTGTCTTTGTCTGTCTGTCCGTCTGTCTCTCTCTCTCTCTCTTTCTCTGTCTATCTCTCTGTCTGTCTCTGTCTCTCTGTCTCTCTTTCTCTCTCTTTCTCTTTCTGTCTCTCTGTCTCTGTGTGTGTGTGTCTCTGTCTCTCTCTGTCTGTCTGTCTCTCTCTGTCTTTCTCTGTCTGTGTGTGTGTGTGGTGTGTGTGTGTGTGTCTTTTTCTCTCACTGTCTCAATCTCTAGAGCTCTCTCTTGGTCTCTTTATCTACTCTGTCTTTTCTGTCTCTTTCTCTTGCTGTCTTGTCTCTTGGTCTCTCTCTATATATATCTCTGCCTCACTCTCTTACTCTCTCCTCTGTTTCTTTTTCTTTCTCTGTTTCTGTTTGTCTGTGTGTGTTTCTCTGTCTCTTTCTCTCTCTCTCTCTCTCTCTCTCTCTCTCTCTGTGTGTGTGTGTGTGTGTGTGTGTGTGTGTCTTTGTCTCTCTCACTATCTTAATCTCTTTGTCTCTCTCTGATTCACTCTGTGTGTGTATCTCTCCATCTGTCTCTCACTGTCTTAATCTCTTGATCTCTCCCTTAGTCTCTGTCTATCTGTTTCACTCACTCTCTTATTCTCTATCTTTATCTCTTTCCTGCCCTTCTTCTTCTCCTCTCCCTCTCTCTCTTTCACCATTCAATACTAACCACCAAAAAAGCAACAGTAGACTAGGCATGAACGGACTACATTTTGTTTTAAAATAACTTTGCCATATTTATTTCCATTTTATAACTGATAGGTTTTCAATGTCATCCCCACATCTCCCAAACCTCTAAAAAGAAGTCAATAGTAATTCTTATTAACTGCAGTGGCACCTGCATTGTTATGGTCAAATCTGGCCCCAAGCAGGTGCCCCTGCTGCTTAACTCAGCTGGCAACATGCTCAGTCCTGACTCAGGCAGATGCTTCTATCGTGTGGGGGGGGGGGGGAAGGGAAGGGTTCTTTTAGGCAGAGAGGAACTTTATGGACTTTTAGAAATTATTTTTCTGAACCACCATCTTTTCTTTAAGATGGCTTCTGAATAAAGAACTCTTTTTTATTTTCTTTTTTTTAAAAAACTATTATCAAGTTTAGGAATGAAAATCTATGAAACAACAAAAAATACCTTAATGCTTTAAAAGAGAGATGATTACACCATTGTAGGAATGTATTCTGCTAATCCAGTTGGCAAGTCTTCCACATCTCAGGAGCTGTGCCTGAAAAGCTGGTCAATCACCTTATGGTAGCAAGCTTTCTCGTTATGAGATACTCGGACGTTGGGCTTTCTCACTATTAATCTTTACTGGTAACTGTCGACACAAAGATGAATTATGGACAAGTCACTCTTGCAATTCCCATGGACAAATTAGAGATAGTTAGAACTGGAACTAGTTGAGATTGGTCTGAAAAAATAATCATTAAAAGGTTAATGCCAACTTAGAAGAAGGTCTCTAATGGAAAATGGTAGGGAACTGTCTGTGACCCTGAGGTGTTTAGTAATTTTATCAGTAGCTAGGATAAAAGCAAAGATGTTTATCAAAGCTTATCAAAGATGATGCAAAGATGTAAAAAAATAACAAATAGATTGAATGACAGATTAGCAAAACAATCTCTGCAGGCAGAAAAAAATATTTAAATTATGATATTTGATGGAGAGGAATGTAAAGATTGATATACCTGGGTTCAAAAAAATCAACTTTGAAAATTCAAGATCTGAAAGGCATGGCTAAGAGAGCAATTTGTATTTAAAAAAAAAAAAAACCTGAAGATTTTATTGGACTAGAAGCTCAATATAGTCAACAGGGCAATTGTGCACCCAGAAAATCTAATGAGATCTTAAGCTACATTAAGAGAGGGACAGTGACCAGAGCAAATGATTGCTCTGTCAAATTCTGACCTGAAACCCACATCTGGAATCCACATTTGGAATATTGTGTGCAATTCCCTGCACCACATTTTAGGAAGAACTTCAATACATTGAAAACTAGGCTTGTAAAGGGTCTCTTAAAATCTAAGCACCAAAGAAGCTAGAAATAGGCTTCCCTGGATAATAAGAGATTACGGACTTATGACTGAAACAGATGAATAAATACTCCTTACTGGAGGCCTTGGAATGAAGACTGGATGACCAAATCAACAGGTGTGAACTAAAGAGACAATCCTTCTTCATGAACTAGTTGAATTAGGTGATCTCTGAGATTATTTCCAATTCTGACGTTCTAAGATTCTGAAATTCCAGAGGACTGTAATTCCATGATTCTTTGATTCTGTGAATGAGAACCTTTTTCACTTACATCATTCTTCCTACTTCTCTCCAGGTATATCTGCTTTCTCTATCCCAAGGTGTTTAAACAGTTTTATCCATGGACTTGTCCTTCTTGGAGTATGGGACTTCTACTAACTGTATATCTTTAAGGATTGTGGGAGAAAACAGTGAGAAAACCAGATATATCATAATCACTTTCTCCCAAGATTTCCATCACTAACACAGAACTTCATTCCTGGTCAGAACTAAATCCACAATAGCAGTTTTCTTTATTATTTCCTCTATTTACTTTCTAGAATTTTAAATCATCAACAAGCAAATGCAGAATTTATTGAATGCTCTGACTTAAGAATAACACTTCTAAGAGCAGAATTCCCCCCTCTCTCTCACCTACTCCTATATTCTGTCTTTGTGTTAGTTAATTAATCATTATTAGGAAAGCATCGTCTATATTATCTCTCTATCCAGACACTCTATAGGAATTGTCCATGATGATATATCATTGTGATACATCATAATAATAATAATAATGATAAAAATATTTACATAGTATTTTATAATGTTCAGTCTTTCACATACATTCTCTCATTTGCTTACTATATCCATTTTACAGTGAAGGAAACTGAAGCTGAGAAATTAATTGGCGTTCCCAAGATTGTATAAGTAGTAAATATCTGAAGCAGAATTTGAATTTGGGTCTTCCCAATTAAAAGTCCAGTGAGCTAACCCATGTTATAGTGAAAAGAGTACTGGATCTAAAGTCAAAAACCTGGGTGACCTTGTATATGTCATTTAACTCCCCTATTTTCTCACATATAGAATAAAGAGGTCAGATTAAATTATCTTTAAACTCACTTTCAGCTCTAAATCCTATGATCCACTTTCATTTCTCTTTTCTTTTATTATCACTCAAATGTTCTCTTTTGTATCATCTTCAGGTTTCTGTATTTCCATATATCTTTATACAGCATAGCATGATTTCCTCTTTCTATTAGATCTTCTTTGTTTGAATAAGGTGTACTCTTCTGTTACCCATATTTAGGCTGTTTGATCTCTATCTGAGCAGACCATCCATTGCTTTTAAGACATAAAGTGGAGCATGAATTGCGCTCCCATCCTACACAAACCTACTATCTATAAAGAAGATGTGAAGAGGCAAGTGACAATTATAAAATAACTTCTCTTCTCCTTGTATTTTTTTTGTCACTACACGGGTGTCTTTGGTCCTCAATTATAAAATGTGAACTATACCATTTTCAAGGTCTCTTCAAGCTCTAAAATGCCAATCATACATCTCTGTGACTTCCTGATTTCCTTTCTACTGACTTTCCACTGTGGTTCTTTCATTCTCATCTATCTGTCACTATCTGTCCTATGAGTAAATTTGAATGACTCATATCTTATTCTTATCTGCTCTCTCAGCTTTGTAATTCCAACTCCCTCCCCCATCAGTGGATTTCTTCAGTTCATATTGACCCTAATCCCTCTTATTTCCTCTCAGGCTAGTGTTAACTCCTTACTTTATATTCTTTCATCTATCATGAGTTCCATCCTACCAAGTTTTAGTGATACTTAAATATATTTCCCTCCTTTTTTATTACTCATAATGTGATCATTGGTATACAGACCTTTGAGACTATAAGTATTGCTCCCAAATCTTCCCAATTCCTAAGAATCACTAGATACTTTCATTGCTATTTTCTTTCCCATGACACATCTAATGTCTTCCATTTTATTCAGTGGAATGGTTTAAGGACAATCTCCTGGAGAAGAGAAGATTAGAAGAAAGATGATAGCTGTCTTTAAATACATGAAAACCTTTCATAAGGAAGAAGGCTTAGGTTCATTCTATGTAGCTTTAAAAGACAGAATCCAGATCAATGGTTGAGAGTTATACGAAGACAGACTTTGACTCAATAAGGAATACTATTCTAATAAACCAATCCAAAAATGGAATAGCTTACTTCACAAAGTTGTGAGCATCCCACAATTGAAGGATTTAAGTAAAGGATGAATGACCATATGTCAGGAGATCCTGCATTTGGTACAAGTTAGCTAACATCACATCTAAGGACCCTTTCAATTATAAGGTTTTATGATTCTTGTGAAACTAACAGCCATTTTGAGACTGGTTAAGTTCTAACAGGAATATGAATTCAGACCAGATCTGGGCATATAAATCTGGTTGTGATGTCATCCTGGGCTCTTATGTTCCAGATTTGAATAGATCCTCTATCAGCCAATCACCAAAAGGCCCCAGAAATATCTCTATCTTCCCAGGTACCCATTTAAAGCATCTAGTACAATGGAAATGAATCACTTTTCTACTCTGTTTTTACCCTGTAAACCAAAGCTTCTGATATAAACCAAAGGTGATCCTTCACAAAGTATCTAATGCACATATTAAGACCATGCAAGAATCCTTGATAAATGCAACCACAGACATAATTTTGTTCAGCAATCCTCTGATTATCAATTTCAATAAAGGTATAAAAGAGGAAGACACATATATATAGATAGATATAGATATGCAGATATATAGATAGAGATATATATACACTTTTCAATGTGTTCATATATCTCTTGGGAGAAATATCCTGTACTAAATTCCAAAACAAAAACAATCTTCTATATATGTGGTAATGTCCTCGAGGTACTCCTAGATGATAATAGATAAGGATGATATTTTTTTCTGGATGATATTGTACTATTTTCATCAAGGCAAAACATTATAGGGCCTCCTCAGTACAATTTATAATTATTCAAAAGAGATTAGCTCAAGGAAAAATAGGATCCACAGAGGAAAAACCAAAGAGATGAAAAGTATTTATTGTTCATACTACAACACATATAATTGAAGAATCTGTCCATGAGTTAGTACCTTAGGAAATATATTTTGGACAGGCACTTCAGCTGGACCTACAACTAAATCAGAGGGGAAAGTAGGCTGAATTGCATTTGGGCAATTACACAAAGTTTTGAATGATCCCAAGGTTCTTCTTAGTCCATTTTTCCATTAAAAAAAAGTTTTGATGGTAATTTTGTGCAGTTGTTATTCTGGAAATATCACTATCCAGAAAGAATCAAAGTCATGGATGACCAAAGTTCAATGGAAATATTCCTGGAGAGTACAAGTAAGAATCAGAGCAGCCCTTTTTGTAGTGGCTAAAAACTGGAAACTGAATGGATGTCCATCAGTTGGAGAATGGCTGAATAAATTATGGTATATGAATATTATGGAATATTATTGTTCTGTAAGAAATGACCAACAGGATAATTTCAGAAAGGCCTGGAGAGACTTACACAAACTGATGCTGAGTGAAATGAGCAGGACCAGGAGATCATTATATACTTCAACAACAATACTATATGATGACCAGTTCTGATGGACCAGGCCATCCTCAGCAACGAGATCAACCAAATCATTTCCAAAGGAGCAGTAATGAACTGAACCAGCTATGCCCAGAAAAAGAACTCTGGGAGATGACTAAAAACCATTACATTGAATTCCCAATCCCTATATTTATGCACACCTGCATTTTTTGATTTCCTTCACAAGCTAATTGTACAATATTTCAGAGTCTGATTCTTTTTATACAGCAAAATAACATTTTGGTCATGTATACTTATTGTGTATCTAATTTATATTTTAATATATTTAACATCTACTGGTCATCCTGCCATCTAGGGGAGGGGGTGAGGGGGTAAGAGGTGAAAAATTGGAACAAGAGGTATGGCAATTGTTAATGCTGTAAAGTTACCCATGCATATATCCTGTAAATAAAAGGCTATTAAAAAAAAAAAAAGAATCAGAGCAGCATATTTCCCAAGGTGATTTATCTATACACAAGAAGTACATGTAAATGATATGAAACTCAGAAAAATGTGATGAGAAAAGGAGGGAGGCTAGTTATATAGCAAAAGTCAAGTCAAAAAGCACTTATTAAGAGGTAAAGTCATCATGGTGGAATAAAGGAAGGCACTTACCCAATCTCTTCCCCAAACTGTTCCAAATTCCTTTAAAAAATGATTCTAAACAAATTTTAGAGCATCAAAACAACCAAAAAGATAGAGTGGAACATTTTCCAGCCAAAGGCAACTTAGAAACTCAACAGAAAATGTCATAACAAAGGATGAGAGTTTAGCATGTAGTCTCAGTGCTAGGCAGGTGCATCCCCAGATCCACCCCAGCCATGGTCCAGGCCAACCTCTGAATCAGTGGCAGTGCTGGTGGCTTCCAGAACTTACAGCCCAGAGACACCAAAGAAGACCTGGAAGATCAACAGAAAAGATCTGTGGAACCAGAGTGGGAGCCCATCACAGTCCTGGTCCTGCCTAGACCCCCGTGTCAGCAACACAGGACCTTTGAATCAGCAGCAATGCTGGAGGCTGCTGGACCTCTTAGTCTAAGGACACCAGGAAGACTGAGAAGATCAGTAGAGAGAGTCTGTGACAATGGGGTAGAAGTCTGGTGTGCAATCCTAGTGCAGCCCTGGTTAGCTAAGCCCCAGCCCTGGCCAACATGCTAGATCTTACAGCTACAGTATGGCAGGGATACTTCTAACAGCTCCAGGACAGAAAAGAGTGCTTGGGGTCAGATTTCAGAAGGATTTCTGAAAACAGCTGCACAAAACCCTGAAGCTTGAGATAGTGAATCCTCCACCTTGGAAACAGAACCCTACTTTAACAAAGAGTTAAAAGCAGAGTAATATGCTAGGAAAATAAGCAGCAAATAAACAAAAAAAATTCTGACCATTGAAAGTTATTATGGTGACAATGAGAATCAAAACACATATTCAGAAGATGGTAACAAAGTCAAAACTCCTACATCCAAAGACTCCAAGAAAAATAAGAATTGGACTCAGTCTTATAGAAGAGCTCAAAAGGGACTTTGAAAATCAAGAAAGAGAAATAGAGGGACCATTAGGGAAAGAATTGAAAGAGGTGCAAAAAGAAATACAAAAAATAATGAGGAGAAGAATGCCTTAAAAAGCAAAATTGGCCAATTGGAAAAAAAGGTACAAAAGCTTACTGAGGAAAATAATTCCTTAAAAAATAGAATTGAGTAAATGGAAGCTAATGACTTTATGAGAAATCAGATACAATAAAGCAAAACCAAAAAAAATTTTTTTTTAAATGTGAAATATCTTATTGGAAAAAAAAACAACTGACTTGGAAAATAGATCCAGGAGAGATCATTTAAAAATTATTGATCTACCTGAAATTCATAATCAAAAAGAGCTTGGATAACATCTTTCAAGAAATCACCAAGGGAAACTGACCTGGTATTCTAGAACCAGAGAGTAAAATAGAAATGGAAAGAATCCACAGATCATCTTCTGAAATAAATCCAAAAATAAAAACTCCCAGGAACATTATATCTAAATTCTGAAACTCCCAGGCCAACAAGAAAATATTGCTTTGCATCCAGAAAGAAACAATTCAAATATAGTGAAGTCACAATCAGGATAACACAAGATTAAGCAGCTTCTACATTAAAGGATTGGAGGGCTTGGAATAGAATATTCTGGAGAGCAATGGAAATAGGATTGTAACCAAAGATAATCAATCTACTCAGCAAAATTGAGTATAATCTTTCAGAGGAAAAAGTGGTCATTCAATGAAACAGAGGATTTTCAAAAAGTTGTGATAAAAAGACCAAAGCTGAATGGAAAATTTGATTTTCAAATTCAGGACTCTTGAGAAGCATAAGGAGGCAACCAGGAAAGTGATATCATATGGGACTTAATAAGGTTTATCTGTTTACATTCCTATATGGGAGGATGATACTTGTAATTCATTATAATGTTCTCATTATTATGGCAGTTAGAAGGAGTATATATTTTGAGAGCGACAGAGAGACGGAGAGAGTGAATGCACAATGTGGGTTTAATATGAAGAGATAATACCTTTTTATAAATGATGAAATTAAGGGATAAGAAAGAAATGTCTTGGGAGAAAGGAAAAGGGAGAATGGAATGGTGCAAATTATCTGCCATAAAAAAAAAGAGACAAGAAAAAACTTTTACAGTGGAGGGGAAGAGGGTGAGAAGAAGAGAGTGAGTGAACTTTACTCTCATCAGAATCAATTCAAATAGGAAATAACATTCATACTCATCAGGTATTATCTTACTTTTCAGGAAAATAGAAGGGGAATGGATTATGGGAAAGGGGGAGAGTAATAAAAGAGAAGGCCAGGAGAGGTCAGTAGCAAAACACTTTTGAGGAGAGGCAGGATGAAAGGAGAAAGACAATAAATGGGAAAATATACAATTAGCAAAAGTAATTGTAAAAAAAATTTCAAAGCAAATTTCTCTGATAGAATATTTTCTGAGAAATGATGAACAGGATGTTCTCAGGGGAAAACAAACAAACCTGGAAAATCCTCCATTAAAAAAGTGAAATATACTGTATACAAAGTAATAGCAATGTTCTGGGATGACCAGTTGTAAATAACTTTGCTATTATCAGTAGTACAATAATCCACACCTACTCTGAAGGATTTATGATGAAAAATTCTATCCACACTCAAAGAAGGAACTGATTGAGTCTGAATATAAATCTATCTATCTATCTCTTTATTTTTAATTTAATTTTTCTTGAGGGTTTTTATTTTTATTAGGGTGGGAGGCCTATATTTTCTTTCATAACGACTTTTATGGAAATGTTTACATAACTTCATATGTGGTTTCTTAATTGTGGGTGGAGAGAGAACCTAGAACTCAAAAATCTTAAAAACAAATGTAAAAAAAAACTGTTTTGAATGTAACAGAGGAAAAAAAAAAAAATATATATATATATATATATATATATTTTTAAAGCACTGAGTTCCAGGCTCTGTACAAAGCATTGGAATGAAGAACAGCAACTGGACCACCTAAGTGCTACCCTGGCACTCAGCAACAACAATCCTAGATTCTGGAGGGACAGCTAGTGCTGGGTCTGGAGTCAGAAAAAACTCATCTTCCTAAGTTGAAATCTGTCCTCAGACAGTTACTAATTGTGGACCCTGGGTAAGTCATCTAACCCTATTTACCTCAGCTCACTCATATCTGAAATGAGCTGGAGAAGGAAATAGCAAACCACTTCAGTATCTCTGTTGAGAAAACTTAAAATGAGGATCATGAAGAGTCAAGCACAAATGAAAACAACTGACCAAAAACAAAGATTCTAAATGAAGGCTTCCAATTAAGTGAATAGATCTTCTGTATGAGATAACAGCAGTATATTGCATAAAATAAAAAATAAAATAAAATCTTGGAAACATCATAATCCAGAAAATTCACTGGAGGCAATTTTATAGTTTCTATTTCTATAAAGGCAGCATGGTATAATGAATAGAGAGATGGCATTAAAATCAGAACTATCTGATTTCCAGTCCTGCCTCTGACTCACCTAGTGTCTGGCACATAGTAGGTGCTTAATCAATGCTTATTATTAAGTGACTGAAAGGTCCCTAGGCAAGTGATTTAACTTCTCAGTGCTATTGGCCACTCTTTAAAATGAAACCCTGTACCATAGATAATGAAGTAAAAGCAATACTAAACATATATGCACCGAGTGGTATAGCCTCCAAATTCCTAGAAAAGTTAAGAGCTGCAAGAAGAAATAGATAGCAAAACTATACTAGTGAGGGATCTCAACCTTATTCTCTCAGAACTAGATAAATCAAACCACAAAATAAATAAGAAAGAAGTTAAGGAGGTAAATAGAATTTTAGAAAAACTAGGTATGATAGATCTTTGGAGAAAATTGAATGGAGACAGAAAGGAATATACTTTTTTCTCAGTGGTTCATGGAACCTACACAAAAAATGACTATATATTAGGGCATAAAAACCTCAAAATCAAATACAAAAAAAGGCAGAAATAGTAAGTGCATTTTTTCAGATCATGATGCAATAAGAATCACACGTAATAAAGAGTCAGGGAAAAATAGACCAAAAATTAATTGTAAACTAAATAATCTGATCCTAAAGAATGAATAGGTAAAACAACAAGTCATAGATACAATTGATCATTTCATTCAACGGAATGACAATAATGAGATAATATACCAAAATTTATGGGAGGCAGCCAAAGCAGTTCTCAGAGGAAGTTTTATATCGCTAGATATAAAGCAGCAGTCATTAAAACCATTTGGTACTGGCTAAGAAATGGAGAAGTCAATCAGTGCAATAGATTAGATTCACAGGACAAAATAACCAATGACTATAGTACTCTATTGTTTGACAAACCCAAAGATCCCAGCTTTTGGGATAAGAACCACTATTTGACAAAAACTTCCAGGAAAATTGGAAATTAGTATGGCAGAAACTAGGCATTGACCCACACCTAACCCCTTATACCAAGATAAGATCAAAATGGGTTCATAAGTTAGACATAAAGAATGGTATTATAAACAAATTAGGAGAAAGAAAGAATTTGTGGCCAAAGAAGAACTTGCATTACGGAATACAAAATGGATAATTTTGATTATATTAAGTTTAAAATATTTTTGTACCAACAAAACCACTGCAGACAAGATTAGAAGGGAAGCAATAAACTGGGGGAAAATTTTTACATTCAAGGATTCTGATAAAAGCCTCATTTCTAAAATATATGAAGAACTGACTCAAATTTATAATAATTCAAGCCATTCTCCAATTGATATGAACAGGATATGAACAGGTCAAAGAATATGAACAGGCAATTTTCAGATGATAAAAATAAAACTATTTCTATGCATATGAAAAGGTGCTCTAAATCACTATTGACCAGAGAAGTGCAAATTAAGATAACTCTCAGGTTCCACTACATACCTCTCAGATTGTCTAAGATACTAAGAAATGATAATGATGAATGTTGGGGAGGATGTAGGAAAACTGGTACACTAATGCATTGTTGGTGGAACTGTGAATGTATCTAATCATTCTGGAGAGCAATTTGGAACTATGTCCAAAGTGCTATCAAACTGTGCATACCCTTTGACCCACTAGTGTTACTACTGGGCTTTTACCCTCAAAATATCATAAAGGAGGGAAAGGGACCCACATGTGCAAAAAATGTTTGTGGCAGCCCTTTTTGTAGTGGCCAGAAACTGGAAACTGAGTGGATGCTCATAAGTTGGAGAATGGCTGAATAAGTTATGGTATATGAATGTTATGGAATATTATTGTTCTGTAAGAAACGATCAGCAGGATGATTTCAGAGAGACCTGGAGAGACTTACATGAATTGATGCCAAATGAAATGAGAAGACTCAGGAGATCATTATACACATCAACAAGAAGACTAAAAGATTGACATGGCTCTCATCAGCAATGTGATGATTCAGGCCATTTCCAATGGTCTTGTGATGAAGAGAGACATCTGCACCCAGAGAGAGCACTGTGGAAACTGAATATGGACCACAACATAGTATTTTCACTCTTTTTGTTATTTGCTTGCATTTTGTTTTCTTTCTCATATTTTTCCTTTTTGATATGATTTTTCTTGTGCAGTATGATAATTGTGGAAATATGTGTAGAAGAATCACACATGTTTAATACATATTGGATCACTTGCTGTCTAGGAAAGAAAATGGAAGAAAGGGAGGGAAAAAATTAGAATACAAGGTTTTGTAAGAGTAAATATTGAAAATTATCCATGTATATATTTTGAAAATAAAAAGATTTAATTAAAAAATAAATAAAATAAAATAAAATGAGACCCTGCATTAATAAAAGATGTTATCTATTCAGGAACTGCTTATGCCAATGAGGCTACAAATCCAGTTCCTATCCTCATGTTTTTATTTTACTTAACACTTTTCCAAACCCTTTTATAAATATTATCTCTTTGATTCTCATGACAACCCTGTCAGACACACAGGAAAGGTATTATTAGCTACATTATTATCTACATTAGCTACTGAGGGAGCTGTTTTGCCCATGGTCACACAATTGCTTCTATAGCACAAAGTATCCCATTCCTGTGTGCTGGTGATGAAATGTCTGGAAAAAAATCTGGTATTCCTTAAATGAGAAAAAAAAAATTTTTCAGTTCCCCTTGATGGGTCTCATTTCTTATCACGTGCAGGGCTCACCATGCAGGGAAGCGCCTCCAGGAATTCTAAAGCCATCAGGAGGCCCATGCAGATCTGAGAACATAATTTTCCCCTGGGTCTTCCTGATTGGATTTCCCATTTCTGTAGCCCTCCTGTTCTGTTGGGTGTTTGAGAGTTTTGCATTTTTCTAAAATTCTTTATATTTATTATTGCTGTATCCTGCCCTACTATAAAGGAAGGGGGAAACCTCATTAAAATTATATCAAAAGGAAAAAAAGAGGAAATAGAGCTTGAAGCTCCGGCAATCTATACACAATAACCCAATCAACTAGAACACACAGGTTTAAATGGACTCCATCCTAAGGTGAACCAAGATGAATAAAACCCCCTCCAGGCAATTTATTTCCTTCAGGACACCAAGGGGTAAGCCATATTAAAGTGAAACCATCAAAATACTTGGCATTCATATAGTGCTTTTAACCTTTCAAAGGGCTTCCACATCTATATCTCTCATTTGATCCCCACAACAACCTTGCAGGAAATGGAATGGAGGGTGGGGGTGAGTATTACTTTCCCCATTCAACAGATGAGGAAACTGAGGTACAGATCTTAAATGACATCATAACAGATATAAGGCTAGCACCCAATTTTCCTGGTTCTAAATCTACTAAACCATGCTATCTCATATAAAATAACCCCAAACTCAAAAGAAATCAGACATTTAATAACAATAATGTTTACTGCTTCTTCTTTTTAATATTTTTATTGTTTGGCTTTCATAGAAATTTGTGGGAAAACTTGGGGGACTTTGGGACATAATCCCTTTATTCTTAGTTATATTAAGAGCAAGAGGAAGTCAGGATAACTAAGAATAAGTAACCCCTGGAAATAAAGTCATGATGTTGAAAATCTGTTGATGTTTTCAGAGGTCTGAGAACAAACCTAATTTTGCAAATCAGCTCACAGACTAATAAGAGAATGGAACTGAGTATGGCTCAGTGTCACAATGCTACCATGAGGTGGCAGCAGGAGAATCTGCTGGCAATCTTTTATCTGCCACTGGAAACATTTAAAGAGAGGCAAGACAAGATGACCTGTGTGATGTAAAATAAAATAAGAACAGGCAACAGCTAAATGAACTCAGAGCAAAATAGGTAATGAGGAGGAGACAGAGAACAATGAAATGAAATAAAATGGAAATCATAGTGTTTCTAGACCAGCTCTAGAAGAATGACAGTATCCTCAACAAAACAGGTTAATTAAGAGGAAGAATGAATTTAACAGAAAAGATAATGAGTTCTGTTTTAGACTGAGCTTGAATTGCCTAGGAGACATAGGCATCCAAGTGGAGATGTCAGTAAATCAGCTGATAAACATTTATTAAGTGTTACTATGTGCTAGCACTGGGCTAAGCACTGGGTACACCAATATGAAAAAGAAAGATAGTCCTGCCCTCAAGGACTAATCTAATAAAGGGAAAACAACACATTAAAGAAAGCTGAAATGTTCTGTCACAGAAAGGCATGAGAAGTCCAAAGGAATGTAACTGACTGGAAAAAGAAAAGAGCTATTTTTAAATAGAAATTTGGGGAGGAAGCTTTCCACTTTGTTCCCTAATCAGAGAAGGCATAGGATCAAAAGGTGCCGATAAGGTATGAGTACCAGACTGATATAATCTTGCAGGATACTGAGCCTCAAATCATGGTGAAGAAATTCAAAAGAGTATAATCAGGTAAAGGCAGATGTATATGGGATTAAGACATCCAAGTGGAGCTGTCCAACAGGTAGCTGGAAATAGGGCATTGGAGCTCAGGAGAGAGATGAGAGCTGGATATATAGACAAAATAATATAATATTTTCTAATGACTTAACATTAACTTAAGGTAAAATAATGACTTTTCAACATCAACCCTCTAGAGACATAGTAAGAAGTTAATCTAAAGGCACATGAGGAAAATGTTTGTGAGTAAGAAGTCCTTTCTGCTCTTTTGAGATTTAAAAGATTCAAAGAGCCTAAAATTCTTAGGTCCTTGCAATTTGGGTTCTTCTTGAAGGTCTTCTTTCTTTTAGGTACAGGTTTATTTTATATGAAATAGAACGAGGGAAAGAGTGATTTATAAAGAGGAACTGTTGCCCAGTGGAAAGGACAATGGATAGAGAGCTGCATTTGGAACCAGAATTGCTAAACCCAGAACTCTCCTGGGTTTAAATCACAGCTCTGCTACCTATTATGAGTGTGACTTTGGGCAAATCACTTAAGCTCTGGGCCTGTTCCTTAATCTATAAATAAGGGAATTGAACTCAATGACTTCTTTGATACCCTCCAACATAAATTATCTTTATTAAATACAGAGGTAAATCCTAGGGAATGATAAATCAGAGGGAAAAATTATCATCCCCTCAATCAAGAAACTATTGCCATGCCTTTTTTTCCTAGATCCTCTGATTCCAGTATCTCCTCCTTTCTAGTTCATCTTCTACAAAGTTGCCTGATATTCCTAAAGCAAAGAGCTGAGCATATCACTATCCTATACAAAAAATCTTCAGAGACCCACCATTATTTCTAGGATAAAATACAAAACCCTCAAACTAGCCTTTCAAGCCCTCCCTACTATGACTCCCATTCACTTTTCCACTCTTATTTCATAATACTGCCATTCATAAATTCAACTGTTATGAGAGCTGTTCCCTAATATTATTCTTTCCTTCTCCTATGTCCATGTTCTTTCACTGTTGGTTCTTTCATAGCTATTACGTATATCCTTCTTTGCTAAAGGTGTCATCTCTAAGATGTATAAGGAACTGATTGAAATTTATAAGAATAAGAGCTACTCTTCAATAAATGGTCTTATTTCCACTTCTTAAAAAACTAGATTCCTTCAAAGGATAGCCCAACTGACTCTGACATGTATCTTTTTTGATCTCCAGTTGTTACTGTTCTCTCTCTGTCTCTTGAAAACTCTTTGTATATAATATTCATTTACTTATCTAATAGCTAACATTATTTGTCCCTCTAGCAAGAATGTAAGCTTCTTGAGGCAATTACTACTGTTGTTGCTTTTTTCTTTCGTATCTCCAGTGTCTAGAAAAAATGTTTGTTGAATTGATTTGTGCATAAGAAGTGTGCAGTTGAAAAAGGTTGGTCATATAACAGAATGAGGTATCATATAAATTGATAGCCTGAATGCTATGCCATCTTTCACAAATATTTTTCTTTTTAAAATAAAGTACAAACCTCCAATGTAGTAGGACAAGAATTATACAGAAGGAAAGAAAGAAGAAGAAAGGGAGGAAGGGAAGAAGGGAGGAAAGGAGGAAGGGAGGAAGGGAGGAAGGGAGGAAGGGAAGAAAGGAGAAAGGGAGAAAGGAAAGAAATTGTTAATAAAATTCTAGGGCCACCTTCCTAGGAATGGGTCCCAATAAGTCTGGGAATTGTTCTTAAGAGTTGATGGTAGCAACACTGATACCACTTCCCCACAACCTATCTTATTGTCAATCTTTCCACCCCCATTCCCACCGCTGTTATCTCTCTTTTCACCCTTAGATTTAGATGTTGATGTGCCATTCTGGCTCTTGTTAATAGCTGTTGTTAAATACCAGATACAAAACTGTCATGTTTCCAAGGTTTTTACTAGAAAAGGCCAGTGAGCATGAGATTCCCTTCCTAGCACAATTGCCCTCCTTTCACATCCAAGGTCATAACACATTTTCTTTGTCTTCCTAGTAAAATGCCAGCCAAGAAGCATTTTTTAAACTTTGCATTTAAGATCAAGCCAGTCATTAACAGCAGCCAGTCTCCATTATTCAGAGCTGACACAAGTGAAAGTTGGGTTATCTTCTAGTTTGCACATTATCTGAGTCCTCCTCACCCTCCATTTTTTTTCATCCTCCTTTGACTATTTCTCTGTAAGATGCTCCACCCAGCAGCATAAGAAAGATGAAAGGGATGAAACTCAAACTTAAAGTTTTATTTGTAGATTGCTTTGCTTTATAGCCATGAAACAATTTTCTGAATTTCTTGAACTAGTCTGGATTGACTAAAACAGACTCCTTCCTTCCATTATTTTTTCACTCTGTACCCTTTGCCACCTTTTCTACTGCCAAGTACAAATTTGTAATGATATGCAAGTTTTTTTTTTATTTCTACATTTGCCACCTTATAGAGCTGAAGTAGCAGTTTGAGCAAGAATGTTAAGAAAAAGGCTATGGATTGGTACTTGATTTGCATATCTTGTCAATTATTTATGGTTTGGGGTAACCCCTACAGATGACTTTTCGCCTTTACCCTCCTCAATCATCAAGAGATAGCTCAAGAAAAAGTAACATGGTCAGCATCTCCTACATTCTTTGGCTTATTACAATTAATGCTTGGTCTGCTAAAGTGATCATCACCAGGGACTTCTAACCCCAGTTTCAAGAGATTACTTTCATACTTTTGAAGCTCTTTAAGTCCAGAGCCACCACTGCCTTTGCCAACAGCACAGATAGCCTTCAATTCAGTGTGATTTCAGAACTATAAGGGCCCAAGTTATAATTCCCTCATGTCTTAATTGATAGTTCCACCACTAAAGTCACTTATCTGTTAATGTTTAAATGATTTGTCATCATTGGGCTCCTTCCTAATCAATACAACATACATTTTGATTCCCTATTCTTTGCAAAGCACTTGCTAAGTGCTAGAAATCTAGCAAGGTCCTGATTATTACAATAATAAATTCTATAAAACTGTCCCATTATTTGAATTTTCAGTCCGAAGACAAAACTGAAAGCCATTCCTGTTCTCAAAGAATATGCATTATACTGGAGGGAGGAGTTTCAATACTTGCACTGATTAGTGAATATGATGTAATTTGAGCAGAGAACACTCACCATTAAAAGAATCAGTAAAGGTTTCCTATAGGAAATAACATCTGAGTTGAACCTTGAGGGAAGCTAAGAAGTGATGAGGTAGTTTATACCACACATGTGGGGTAGTCAATGCAAAGGCAAGGAGCAATTATGCTTTAGGAAAATAATTTGGTATCTGTAAGGATGCAAGAGACTTGATAATAATTAATGATCTTTTGCAGTTGTAAAGATGCAAAGAGATAAGTGCAAGGGTCTGACAGAGATAGGTCAAAATCTAGGGGAAATCAGTTGTCAAATTTTCAGAGTGAGTATTTACACTTCAGAAGTTGACAAATGCTACAAATAAGGGCTTGGATTTATTGTTTTATTAATTATCTAGGCTTAAGAAAGTGTTAATAAGGCAGATTATAGTTTGAATTGCATTGGTAGTATTTCTAGGCACTGTTGTTAAATATTTGCCAGCACACCCCTAGCTAAATGCCTAAATAAGCATGGTAGTCACATAAGTGAAGGGAAAGGATGCATTAAATGTACATGTGATTATCCAAGATGAGAAAGGAATGCTACTGGTGATTTCCTCTAATCTTCTGCCTGGCACATAGTAAGTATTTAATAAATAATTGGCTTATCAATGTAGATTATTTTATTAGATTTATTATCAGTCACTTTGGAAATACAGCAGCATGGTATAATAGACAAGATATTAGAGTTAGACAGCCGAGTCAAGAAATTAACTAATCTAATCTTCTCTTTTTTCAAATGAGAAAACTGAGGTTTAAAGAGATTGTGACTTACCTCAAGTCAAATAGGTAGTAAAAGACAACTTGGGATCTGAAACTACATCCTCTGACTGCCAATCCACCCCTTTTCCAGTGTTCAAATGTCCTGGAATTTCGGTTTTGGCTCACACCCACCCACAGAATAATCTCAAGAAAAAAATCACTTAATCTTTTAAGCATGTTTCTTCATCTGCAAAATATGGATGATAATACATGGAATTACGAAATCATGTTTGTGAGGATCACAGGAACATAAATGCCAAGTTAGAAGGAACTTTAGATATAATTAAATCCAGCTCTCTCATTTTCCATATGAAGAATCTGAAGCTCAGACAACTGATATAATTTACCCAAGATCATACAATTAGTGTTTTAAAGTATTGTGAAATTTTTCCTTAGGTTTATTTATATGCACTTTGTATATCTCCAGCATCTAGGTCAAGGCATGGTCATATAATAGGAACTTAATAAGTACTCATCAACTGATTGAAATATTTTGTAACTTCAAAGCACAATGCATATGAGCTATATGCATTACTACTATGTTGTGGAAAAAACAAAAAGCATATATATAGCTGAAGAGGAATATATTATACAATGGGTAGTTTTCAATGGATATAAATATTACATATAACATATTTATATCATATTACATATATTATACATATATGTATATATACATATATAATATATATTCATATATTATATATGTATATAAGTGTATATATAATATATATATTATATACATATATATTGTATATTATATATATTTTTATATATTACATATATTATAAATATATATTATACATAATATAGTTGTATATCTATATTTATAAATTTATTATTATATTATATAATGCACATATATGTTATATACACTATATAATTATCTTGCATATAACATTATATATAATATATACTATCATGTATATGATGTATTATATATTATACTTATTATATTATATTATATATTATGCATGATATTGCACATAACATATTTATATGTTATATATAAGCGTATTTGTTATATATGTCATGTCGTTTGAATAACAATGACAGTTACCATCCCCTAGATGGACAAGGAGCTATAAAGTGAGCCACCCAGAGTCCTGGGCTCTGGGAAGTTGAAAGTAATAATAAAAGCTTAGAAAGTCCAGACCCTAGATAAGCATCCTGGATAGGCCCTTTAAAGAGATGTTGCTAAAAGGTTGTATCCCCTAGGCATGTAAGGGGAATAGAGTCAAACATTACCAGCTTCAATTTTACCTAAATTTACCCTGATTAAGCCCTTGTTCCATCTTAGTTTCTTGAGGCTACGATTTCTTAGCTCCTTTTGAGATGTGATAATAACCACCTGGAGGAGTATATAATCACAACCAATTTAGGAAATAACTATTATGGAAAAGTTAGCAAACTGATATGAACTAATCCCAAACCATGGCATGAACATTGAGAACACCTACACTAAAGTAGGTGATCTTCCAGGGCAGGACCAGGATTGGCACAAAGTCAAATTAGGAAATAGGTGAAGTCTAATTTGGCTTATCTGCCGCAGAACTGTCACTGCCTCTTTTCATTCCTCCAGCACTTTCCCCCAGTGTCAGTGCATTAAGTGTTAACAATTTGCTCAGTTCAGCTGGGCTCTGACCTTTCTTGAAGGCTACTGGATGTGGGGAACCAGAATGATCTGGCTATGAGCTATTCCATGTGGCTGCAACTGATTTTAAGCACTCTGGAAAGGGAAATGCAGTCAGGATGGTTCTCCCTTGGCAGTACAGCCAAGGGGACTAGAGCTCATTGCCAATCACTTTGAATGGATTCCATTCTTTTCTGGCTACCAGTTTCTTATGTGTCCAGCTGCCACAAGTCCCTTACATTACTCTGTGCCTTGATACTAAGATAGTTGAGAATAGAGCAAGGCAGGAAGACTAAAGACCAAAGACTAGGAAATGATCAAGAACTAGGAAAATAACAGAAATTGAAGACATTAGGTTAAGTAACAAGGTAACAACAGTAATAAGCATTATGAGTCCTATGCTTATATGAAAATCATAGGGTCAAAAGAGGAAAACACAAAGGAAGAGGAGCAGGAGGAGGAGAAAGAAAAAGAAGAAAATAAAGAGGAGGAAGAGGAAAAAGGAGGAGGAGAAGGGAAAAAATGGAGAAAGAGGAGGAGGAAGAGGCTTATATATCAGCCTTCTCTTCATCTCTGGGAGTTAAAAGATATCTATCCAAAAGCCCTAGATGAAAAGAGAAAAATTTACATAAACCTTTGAAAGCAGTACAACCCACCAAAGTTCCTGGATATGATTTCACCCATGTGTGCATCAGCAAAAAGAGGTGCTTATTGTATATTTACGCTCTAGTACTTACCAATGCCTGTGGAAACAAAATTCAGACATAGTTTCAATGCAAGTCTTGATACACATAATCATGAGCCTATATTTATCCTGAGGAATTTTGGAAATATGGCTTAACCCTGAGGAGCAAAGAAGAGATTCTTTATTCAACAACTGTCATGTTGACTAAACAGGGATTAATAAAAATGTTTGGAGGTTAAATTATGCAACCTATATTAAACACACTAAAAATTGTCCTCAGACTGACATTTCTTATTAACTGTGCTCATGTGTAACAGGCAGATATTATTTTTATTATTCAGATGAATCTGTTCTTAGCACATATAGGACTTTGGGTCTTCTTTGTCAAATATCAGGTAATATCTGTCGCGAAATAAGAATCTACGGGTGATACAACATATGTCCACAAGTCCCACTGTCTGAACTGACTCTAACTAATGATGGATTCCTATTTCTAAGGAATAAGCTGAGGGGTAGATAAATGGTACAATAGATAGAGCACTGACTCTGGAGTCAGGAGGACCTGAGTTTTAATTCAGCCTTAGACATTTAGCACTTCCTAGTTGTATGACCCTAGACAAATCACTTAGTCCCAATTGCCTCACCAGAAAAAAAAAGGAATAATCTATATAGGAAAACACTGATACTAGTAGGAATAAAGAAGATCTGCATGTGAGAGAAGTTATAAAGGAAAAATTCAAAGGGCTTTCCTGCATTGGATATGAGGGCAGAGGATTAGGAGATTAGGATTAGGAGAATAATGGAACCCTCTGAATAAAAAGAGAAATCAGGAGGAGAATGAACTGGTTTAATGACAAATCACAGAATTTCATAATAAAAGGGACCTCAGATGCTTCTGAATTCATATGTACTAGAACAGTTTTTTTTTACAGCATCTAAAATTCTTTCTTGAAGACCTTTCATGATGGAGAACTCCCTCCCTCTCCAAGCATTCCCATTCCACTATGGGATAGTTGTAATAGTACAGGGGTAGCTAAGTGGATAAATCACTGAGTCTAGAATCAGGGAGTCCTGAGTTCAAAGTTAGACTTATTCAATAGCTATTTCACTTATCCTTATTTGCTTCAGTTTCCTCATCTGTAAAATGAGGTGGAGAGGGAAATGGCAAACCTCTCTAGTATCTTTGCTAAAGAAAACCCCAAAAGGGCTCACAAAGTATGAGACACAGCTGAAAAATAACTCAACAAAAGTAGTACAGAAGATTTTCATCTCAAAACCTAATTTGCTTCTTTGCAATTTCTACTCATTGCTACTACATCTACTTTCTGGGGTCAAGGGAAACAAGTTTAATTCTTTTTTCATAAATTCCTTTCCCATGTTATGTCCCTTCAAATACTTACAAACTACCATCATGCTCCCCCGTCTTATATTTCTGTCCTTGATCCCTTCAATTCATCTTCACATAACATAAACTCAAGCCCCTTCACTATCCCAATATCCCTTCTCTGAATTGTCCCTAGTTTATCAATATTCCTCCTAAAATGTAGTATCCAGAACTAAAAATAAGGTTCCTGGTTAAATCTAATCAGGATGGAATATAGCCATACTATCACCAACCTATTCCTGTACATCAATTTAAAATATGTTGAAATTGAGATACTTGAAGATCTTCCCAGCAGAAATTTCTCTACAGGCTGTTGGGTACTATACAATATCATTAGTATTATTTAACAAGTAGACTGTGAAATACTTGTTGAATGGACAAATATATATTCCTTGATGACTTAGTGCCAGTATGGTAACACAAAGCATCTCACCTGTGCTTAGCTAGAATGTTTTGTGTTGTTAAGAAGAATTGTAGCACTGAGATGTTTGTATTGTTGTATTTGGATAGAAAATGTAGGTTTTCCAAAAGCCATATTAGAGTTTTTGATCCAAAAAATACTTCACATGAGGCAGAAGATAATGGAGCCCTACTGTTACAATGCTAAATATCTTTGGTTTCTGCAACCCCCCTAGAATCCACCATCCCCCAGTCACCCAGGATATCAATGTGCTATAAAAAGACAGATAGGGAAGCAGGAATTGGAAACTACCATCATGAATAGGATTGTGAGAAATGAAACACAGGTGTCCAGCTACTAAGTGATGACAAGCACCATCCATAGTGAATGGAAGGACAAGCTGGGATGGTATTTTTAAATGAACTCATTGTGAAATGAACTCCATTGTTGTGGAGCCATTGCAGATGCACCTGAAAGTGTTGATTTAAAGGGGCCAGTGGTTTCTTGTTCTCCTCATCCTGAGCTTGCAGGATTGTCTTATTAGGATCTGTACTTTTTGTAGATGGCACTTTTTCAAGGTTGGGAGAAATTTCCCTGCTATATTCATTAAGACAGGTTAAAAGTTTGGCTAGAGTGGTGACAAAAGGGGATAATTTGTGAAAGAAATATTCATCAGGATGTCAAAAACGAAAAGCTGCTACTGTTCAGCTGCCCTTGGCTAGGCTGGCAAAATCCTGATGATATCTCAGTTACAAGAGAATTACATTGAAGGATCAATTAAAATTGCAAAAAAATTCTGAGAAACCCCTATAACATCTCTCTCTCTCTCTCTCTCTCTCTCTCTCTCTCTCTCTCTCTCTCTCTCTCTGTCTCTGTCTCTCTCTCTTCCTCTGTCTCTCTCTGTCTCTCTCTCTCTCTCTGTTTCTGTCTCTGTCTCTCTCTCTTCCTCTGTCTCTGTCTCTCTGTCTCTCTCTCTCTCTCATACACACACACACACACACACACACACACACACACACACACTTATTTCACTGTTTCTACTTTAGTGTTTTTGACTTGATGATCCATGATTTAATAAATTTAATTTTTAGTAATGTAGAACTGTCAAATTTCAAGTAACTAGTATGTCTTGAAGTCCCCAAGTCAGAAAGTCACCAAGAGTCATCAGGGTTACTTCTAAATCTTTCTCACAATCCTTAGGATCTTTTTCCAGGCTGACTGATGAGAAAGACAGATTGTGAAGGATGAGATTGAAAAGGTAGAGGGAAGGAAGGGCCCTCCTGAAAACTCTCCGAATGATCACAGAGCCTCTTTGCTTTGACAGCTAGAAAGTGAATCCTAATTCCTGTGAAACGAACCAAAGTTGATAGTACCTATCTGGAAAAAGTGGAGGGCCCAAAGCCACAGCTCACAAAGCAGCTAGTAGAGGAGTTTGCTCACCGTAACACAGTGCACCGTGTAATGTGCCTACTAAGCACCATAAGAACTAAACTGGGGCTTTGGGATGCCTTTTTACCCTATCTGACCTTTTAGAAAAGCACCCAGTGTATTTTTACCAAGTACAGAGCAGAAAAGAGGGGAAATAGCACTAGCCAGCCAACTTGCCTTTGTTGCTCAATAATTATATGTCATAGAATGAAAATAAAAAAGATTTTCTAAAAATTATTTTTTATCACAACTTCTGTGGTTCCTGTTTTACATTTTGCCCTATACTGAAATGGGTCAGTACTCTGTCAAGTTTACTTCCAGCTCTTATAACACAGGTGCTGGGGAGCTGGGCCAGAAAACACGGCAGGGGAAAATTCAATCACCATCCTTGCCCCACTCCCTCAACACAGCCCTCACTAAGACCCAGCCAGCTTTTTCCACTGACACCTTGGAGTTGGAGAGTGAGAGCAAGTATTAGTTTTAAAGAAATTTAAAGTTGCATTTAATTAATCAGAGAATTAACAAGCACACATTAAACGCCCACTGTTTACCAGCCACCGTTAGGTTCTAGAGATCCATAGTCAAAAATGCTAAAGGGACCAGGGAGTCAGTGTAGTATAAGACTGAATTCTACTATTTATTTTACCAACCGAGAAAATTTTGCTTTTTAAAAAATGTTTAGGTAAATCTTTGGGTGGCAAAAGGAAATTATATGGATTATTAATTCTGTTTTCATGCCTTTTGCATAAAGATAGTTGTTTTTTCACCCCACAGGTTCTGCAAACACACACACATCACATATTAGTAATTTGCAGGAACTCCTTTGCAAATGTTAATTTCTCTCTGTTAATAGAAATGCTTATGAGGACTTTGGTGAAACTGGAGTTGGGTCTTGCTGATGCCTTTTGCCTTCCGATTTCCTCTAATTTTGTATTGCCTTTGTGTTTTCTGAAAAAGAAATTTCAAGAGTCAATCATAAGCACAGTTGCAAATTAATTCATTTTGACCATTTTTTTCTATAGCAAATTAAGCTCTTGAATTGAAGGAAACGTGAAACACAATTTGGAATAAACACCACTCCCACAAAGCTTTTCTTAAACCTGTAGGGCAAAGCCTCGACTTGACTGTTCAAAATCTAACACTATTCTAATGTGGTTACTGCTTCCCCTCTCTGTGTCGCTGATCTGTTCTCTTTCATCCACTCATAATGTTTTTGATCAGATATCTAAATGCTCTTAAGTAAAAATAAAGGCAATTTCAAACAGTTGGGGATAGAGATTCCAAATGTGGGTCTAAAAAACTAATGAGGTTTTGAATTGTAAAACTCTCAGTTGAGGGAAGAGTATTCTACAATGATTGTGATACTAAGGAAAAGATCTAAAGAGTAAACAGCTCAGATCCCTGAAACGACCTCAGAGGAATGAAAACCCATGTAAAAGCTAGCAGGAGCTAGCAGAATAATATTAGAGTAAATAGACTGTACCGATTCCAAGAGATAAGATTGATGGAATCCAGTGTCGTACTAATATAGCCAACCCACATAGTTATATAAATAGGATACTAGAAGAAGGCATCTGGCCACGTGGGTCAGAACTACAGGATATATCAAGCAATGCACTGAACAGAGCTTGTTTTGTGTGATGAACGAATCATTTATTTCTCTGAATAACCAGAACCCCTTTAGCATATTGGATTCCTATAAAGGAGAGTCTCACGATTTTACTAAACTAATAATTGCTAGCTGATGTCAAGGTAATACTAGACTTGTTTTCTTAGCTAGTAATGTTTGCAATTCTAAAATTAATATGGGAAGTGATTTCCAGAATTTTTTTAAATGGGAAAAAACAGTGAATCAGAGTTCAGGTCTTTTTGAGTTATTATCTCTGCTATGTGAGGCTGCCACCTGGCCTCCACAGCCATCCAAAGTAGCAAATGATTCCCAGAATGCTTAGGGAAAGCTGACATACTGAACTAATCTTTAATTTATTGATTTGCTACTTCACTGAAAAAAGTAGTATATCAATAAATGGCTTTAGTTAAGAAACTAAGGTCTAAGAAGCAATAGTAAGAGTTTGCAAGAGTATATCAAGTGTTACAGAAAATAAAATCAAGAGCTTGTGGGAGAAAATTGACATCTGGGAAAGACACAAGAGTATCAAACAATTCGAACTTTCAGATCTACAAGAGCAGTCTTGTTTTATTTTTTTATAATTACCTCCTCTTCTTTTTTTTTTTTCCCTTTCAGCCTTCTCTGTGTGTACAAAAGAAAAGGAAAAAAAATGAACTGGAGAATTTCAGAATATGTCGTCTGAAAACAGGGTTCAATTAAAGAAAACTCTTTGAAAATTAAAAATAGCAAATCCCCAAATTATCCTATGATTCCCAAACATGATGAAAGCAGAAAGTAAAGTAAAATAAATAGGAGAGATAGTAAAATCAAAATAATGCCTTATTTAGATGACAAAACTAGTCTCTGGATATATTTTAGCTACTTCTTAATTTTGGAGTTAGGTGACTTAGGTTTAAGTTTTCACTCCAACACTATGTGGCTATAGGCAAATTACTAACTTCTTTGAGTCTTAGTTTCCTCATCTGTAAAAAGAAGATGCCAACATTATTTGCCTTATATGATTTCCTAAAATAATAAAGTGCTCTAAAAATGTTATCTTCCATTATAAAGAATTAAGATAATAGATATAATGGGATTATTGAGGACAACTAATCCAAGCCCCCACACATTTGATGGTTGAAGAAAACGAAACTCAAAGACATGGGGTGATCTATCCAAGGTCACACAGGTTAAGCTCAGTAAGGTGCAGAGCCAAGATTTAAACCACAGTCCCCTAACTCTAATTCCACAATTCTGTTTAAGACACCATGCTATCTCATGGTCTTTGACTCTTCTTACTACCATGCCCCACTACCCTTTCAGTTTCTTTTGGATTGTTGTCTTCCCCCACAGAGGGCCACCTCAATTTGTCCTGATCTATATCTTACCATTGGACCCAGATGTCTCTGGAAGAGAAAATAAGGCTGATGACTTTGTACAGCCTACCCTCCCTTAAATCCAATTCACTTGCATATCACAGCATCACCTCCCTAATGTCACTGTCTTCTTTGAGAACAAAAGAAAAACAACAACCTCTGTGAGTGGAGCTGCCCCACTGGTCAGTTGGACAGTGCAATTCTTTCTTTCTTATATTCTTATAGTCAAAAGAAGCACAAGGAATACTTCCAGACTAAGTTCGCAGAGTATTGGGGTAGAGGGAAAGGGAGATGGAGACGATGGAGACTTATTTCATTGGTGGTTCAAGGAAGGCTTCATTGAAAAGATAGAGTCTAAAAAACCATTACATTGAATTCCCAATCCCTATATTTATGCCCACCTGCATTTTTGATTTCCTTCACAAGCTAATTGTACAATATTTCAGAGTCTGATTCTTTTTGTACAGCAAAATAACGTTTTGGTCATGTATACTTATTGTGTATCTAATTTATATTTTAATATATTTAACATCTACTGGTCATCCTGCCATCTGGGGGAGAGGGTGGGAGGGTAAGAGGTGAAAAATTGGAACAAGAAGTTTGGCAATTGTTAATGCTGTAAAGTTACCCATACATATAACCTGTAAATAAAAGGCTATTAAATAAAAAAAGAAAGAAAGAAAGAAAAGATAGAGTCTAATCTAGACCTTAAAGGAAGTAAAGGATATTAATTAAATTGAACAACTATTTCTTAATTAACTGGAATAACCATCAAATGGGGAATGGCTAAAGAAATTACAATATATGTATGTGACAGGATGCTGTTGTGCTGTAAGAAATGATGCCTCGGATGGTTTTAGAAACACACTTGGGAAGACTCTAATGAACTGATGCAAAATGAAGTGAGCAGAACCAGGAAGACAATTTATACGGGAACAATATCATCAAGAGAAACAACTTTGAAAGTCTTAGGAACTCTCATCAGCACAATGGAACCAGCACAGTTCTAGAAGGCTAATGATGAAGCATGTTATCCATCTTAAATAGAAAAATAATAGACAGAGTATAAATTGAAGGATATTGGGAGGGAAAAGGAGTGGGGGGGGGGGAGAAGCCTCAAGGGTGATGAGCAATATAAGAATATATTTTGCTTGACAATAAATATTTGTAATGGATTTTGTTTTTCCTGTTTTCCCAACAGATCTCAGAGGAGAAAGGTCAGAAGGAATGAATTTGGAACTGAAAATAAAATAAAATTGAATTATTTTTAAAAGCCTTTCTTAAATAAGTATGATATGGCTTATTAGAAATACAGAACCAAAAAAAATGAAGAGTTACTAGCTTAAAGGAGCTTAAAGTCTCCTAGGCAAGAAAATAATATGCATAGAATTAAATACAGAAGATACATAAATGCATAGAAAATAAATAAAATTAATTTGAGATGTCATTAACAATTAGGAGAATCAGGAAAGGATTCTATTAGTTATATTGAACCTTAAAGAGAACCTTAATTATTGACATCAAACTGAGAAGAGACTAAATACTGTTCTTGATGGTGAGAAAAGAATACTGTTTGTTTTGGATGAATGATTTAACTGGATATCATGAAACCTAATAAATGTTTCAAATGATTCATAAAAAATATACCAGCAAGAACAGATAATCTTTGCAGATAAATTAGAAGCTTCCCATTCTTCTTTCATGTTTCCCCCCCCCCCCCCCACTGGACTACTAGATGGCTCCTGACCTTGACATTTGCATCTTGAACCTCTGTTCTTATGTGTGAACGATCCCTCATGCCTGACATATGCTCCCTCTTCATCTCCACCTTTCTGCATCCTGATTCTCCTTCAGGGGCCACTTTCTCTATAAAGCCTTTCCCCATCTGTGTAATTGTTATATTCTCTAGCTCTTCAAATTAACTTTAATTTACTTATCTCTGTATATTTTGTACAGTGCCACCCCTACTCCCCAAGTTAGTTGTAAGCTACTTCAAGAGAAATGATTATTTCATTATTTTTTCATCCCTAGTACTGAGCACAGTCACTTAAATATAGTAGGCTTTTATTGAAGAAGGCTTGTATTAGAAAGAGTTGAACTAAAATGAAGCTAAGGATGAGGACCTGAACAAGTTGTTGACAGTAGGGATTCAGAGAAGAAATTTTAGAAAGATTATGAAGGAAAAAGTAACAGGAATTCTTGCCTGATTGGATGCCAAGAGGCAAGGAAGAGGAAGGAATTAAATTTGACTCAGAGGTTTTAAGCCTGGATGACTAGAGTAATAATGATACCATTACAACAAATAGGATAGTCAGAAAGAAGCATGTATAGGAGGAGGAAAATGATTACAGTTTCAAACAGATTAAATGTGAGACATAGTGTGGAATATCAGGGGGAAAACGTCTGGCAGGTATGAAGAAATGTTGGATTGGAGCTTGATAAAGAAGATGGAACTAGAGAGATGCATTTGGGAGACATCTAAATAAAAATTATAGTTGAAACTATAGGAATAGAGGAAATTACCAGAGGATAATGTAAAAAGAGAAAGGCAAAAGAATAAAAAGAAAACTTTGGGAAAATGTCCATGTTTGTGGAGTGAGAGTAAAAAGAGTAACTAGTGAAAGAAACAGAAATAGAATGGTCTGAAAAGTGAGGAGAGAAAAAGAATAACATGATGTCACACAGTCTAAGGGAAGGAGTTTTACAAGAGTATGTGGTCAATCAATCAATAATCAGGTATTAGGAGCTTATGATGTGACAAGCAAGGGACTAGGTACTGGGGATACAGACAAAAATGAAACAGTCTCTGCCTTCAGGGAACTTATGTTCTCTTAGGGGAGACAACATACATAAATATAATGATATAGAAAATACCTTCAAAATAAATGCAAAGTAATTTAAAGGGGAAACACTAATAGCTGGGACAATCAAGAAAGACCTCATGGTACGTCCAGACTGAGCTTCCAGAGAACTGGTGATTCTTCTTTTTTTTTTTTTTTTTTAATTTAATGAGTTAAAGTTTTTTATTTTCAAAACATATGCATGGATAATTTTCAACAATCATCCTTGCAAAATCTTGTGCCCCAAATTTTTCCCTCCCTTCCCTCCACCAGAACTGATGATTCTTAAAGAAAGAAGTTGATTTTCTAAAATCAATTGCCATCTAATTTTGAAAATTTAGCAGAGGATTATGATTCAAGTAGATGCTAAAATTTCCCCTTTACTCTAAAAGTTGCATCCTCAAGTGAGAGCAGAGTGAAAATTCCAAGCTTAGGGGAGAGAGCCTGTACAAGATCACAGAGAAAGAAGATAGAATACTGTGTAGAGAACAGCAAGGCCAAAAAATGATGTCAGGACATTAAAGAGAAGAAATACTGTGGAAAGATAAATGGATTTGGAATCTAGGTGGTCATAGCTGACCTTTGAGGGAGAAATGGCAGTAAAATGGTAGAGAAAGAATCCAGATTACAAGAAATTGAGGACTGGATGGTAAAGAAATGGAAGTAGCAAGTAGAGTCTATTCTTTTAAATTTGGTGGTGAAAGGAAGGAGAAAAATAGGATGATTGATAGAGTAGTCCAACCCAAAATGAAAATTTTATTTTCAACAGTAAAATCCCAAAGCTAATCTTACATTATCCACTCAAATAAGAACAATGTGAACGCCACCCACAGTCTCTTAGGCCCAGCCTACACATTTTGGAGAGAATCCAACAGAATCCATGTAATAACCTACAGCATGTTAACTTCTATTTGTAATCTCATAGTGATTGTAAAATGTCCATCTATTGCTTTAGTCATATGGGAGTTGGGTGGTTACATTTGTCTGATGTTGTGTTTGTTTTTCCTAAACTTCTTTTCCTATATGAAATATCTTATTATTGGTAATTAGGAGAGTTGTCAGTTAAGTTATTGTTCATCTCAGAAATGTGCTTTCTCTTAGTTATCCAAGAAAAAGCTTATTTTTCAATGAAGAGAAAGAAACACTCTGTAATTGGAAATTCAATAAAGTAAATCAAAAGCACTATCACTTAACTCTTTGGGAGGTATAATCTTTAATTAGGACAGTGCTTTAAGAAAATTAGAAAGCTATTTAAATAATTTGGGGATATTTATTCATTCAAATAAATGATTATTAAAATTTTGTTGTTTGCCAACCCATGTACTAAATGGTGGGAAAAATGACAGAGTCCCTGCCCTCATGAAGTTTATTATAGTCTAGGGCAGGAAAGGGAGAAGCAGAGAGATTCTAAAACAGATGTTATAATTAAAATTCATGATTAATTTAGAACTTATTGATTGTCCTTCTATCACTGACATGCCTTCAATACTATACTCAGATTACATTCCTTTACCAGTTATTCATAAGAATTAGAATAGCTTACTATTATCCTCATATCTTTACATGTCATGGAAACAATGTATTTATGGGTACTTAAATTTTTTTTTAAAAAAAAGGCAATTCATGATGACTGTTCAGATCTGAAATAGATAGAAAGGGGGAGAAAAAAGGCATCATTAAAGATCAATAGCAGTCAAAGAAATTTATTTTAAATTGGCCAAAAATTCACATCCATTAATGCACTCTCTCTCTCTCTTTTCCTTTTCCCTTCTTCCTCTCTCTCTCTCTTCCCCTTTTCCTCCTTCCCTCTCTCCCTCTCTCTCTTTCTCTCCCTTTATCTTTCTATCTCTCTGTCTCCTTCTCTCTCTCTTGAAATTATTATGTATACTTTATATTTACTTGTCTGTGTATATTGTATCATCTCAGTAATTTTATTTTAATCTTTGTATTCAATCTCCTAGCACAAGTGCTTTCACAAGAAGAGACTTAATAAATATTTCCTAAATTAAATGGAATTGAATTGCAATGGATACAAGAATTTTCACTCTGCTCTCACTTGAGGACACAACTTTTAGAGTAAAGGGGAAATTTTAGCATCTACTTGAATAATAATCCTCTGCTAAGTTTTTCAAAATTGGATGGCAATTGACTTTAGAAAATCAATATGAACCCCACCTGGAGTCTATAAAGCCCAGTCTTCACATTTTGGAAAAAGTTGGACGTAATTAATATAGCATTCTATAGCTTCTATTTCTAATTTCACAGTGATAATAATAAAAATATTCATCCAACACTTTAGCTGAATAGGAGTTAGGTCATTATATTTCTTTGATGTGATATTTGTTTTTGTTGTTATTTTCCAATGTGAAATGTTTTAAAATATGATTCTAGATGCCACTTACATATGGATGATTGCCAACTGTAAGCTTCAGCAATGGACAGAACACTAATCTGGGCTCTACCCATAGTTCTTTTTTTTCTGAGTCAATTGGGGTTAAGGGACTTGCCCAGGGTCACACAGCTAGGAAGTATTAAGTGTCTGAGACCATATTTGAACTCGGGTCCTCCTGACTTCAGGGCTGGTGCTCTATCCATTGCACCACCTTGCTGCCCCTCTAACCATAGTTCTACCATTAATTTAGATAATCTTTTTCTTCCTAGATTCCTTAATTACAACATAAGGAGGTTAGTATGGATGAGATCAAATTTCCCTTGAATTTTCCTTCACATCCCTTACCATAGGATACCTATGTTTAGATATCCTACAACACTTGAAACTTAACAGGGTTCTTTAGAAGGGCAGTGAATTTCTGGGTTCAAATCACTTCTCAGTACCTACATGATCTTGGGCAATTGTTGGGCAATCTTAATTATCAAACAGACTACCTCATCATCAGTGCCCAAGGTCACACAGCTACTAAGTATCTGAGACTGAATTTGAATACAGATCTTCCTGACTTCCTGACTTGTCAGCAAGCTTTCTTTCACACCATCTAAATTCTATACTATATATTAACCTGACCTTGTCTTTGCAAATGCTCTCCCAGAATCTATCAACTTGGAGGATGTTGAGGAACTGGTGATTGTGGAACTGTTTTGTGAAAAACTCTGAAAGAGAGATACTGGAAGAGAATGATGAAAGAAATTCAAAATTCTTGTGCATCCTCCTTTCTGGTACCAAAATTAGAACTAGGGTTCCAGATTTGTGGTGATAGATCCTTTGGTAGTCCAGTGAATCCCTGTGGATCCCATTCTCATTATAATATTAATAATAATTTGCACATAAAATACATATGATTGTAAAGGAAACTCCAATTACATTAAAATGCATTTACAAAACCTTTTAACACACACACGAATTCATGGACTCTAGGTTAAGATTACTAGGTTAAGAAATGGTATTACTGAGTCCCTTATTATGGTTATTGATAAACTTAATGCAGGGTAGGAGAAGAGGCTGTGGCCAGAGTGTGGTGCTTATGGGAACAGATTTAGGAAGATGACACTGCTCCCTAGAAACGATCTCTTTCTTTGTCTCTCTGCGTCCGTGTGTCTATGTATGTATCTGTCTGTTTGTCTGTCTCTGTCTCTCTTTCTTTCCCCAAATTAGGAAGGAAAAAAGCTCTCCACAGGTTGATTTCAGAAAAACCTGGAAAGACTTACATGAACTGATGCTAAGTGAACTGAGCAGAAGCAAGAGAACATTGTATATAGCAACAAGATTATGTGATGATGAACTGTGATAAACTTGGCTCTTTTTTCACTAATGAGATGATTAAAGCCAATTCCAATCGACTTTTTTAGAAAGTACTATCCATATCCAGAGAGAGAACTATGGAGACTAAATTTGGATCAAAGCATATTATTTCCACTTGTTGTTGCTTGTTTTTTTTTCTTTTTAGTGTTTTTTTTTCCCTTTTTGATCTGATTTTTCTTGCACAAAATAAAAAATATGAAAATATGTTTAGAAGAATTGCACATGTTTAACAGATTACTTGCTGTTCTGGGAAGAGGATAGAGGGGAAGAGAGGGAGAAAAATTTGAAAAACAAGGTTTTACAAAGGTGAATATGGAAAATTATCTTTGTATGTTTGGAAAAATAAAATACTATTAAGAGAAAAAAAAAAGCTCTCCAGTTTTCTTTCCACAAGAGTCAGGACTAATTGTGTCCAACCTCTGGTGGAGCCTTCCAACTGATTGATTTCAATATTGATTGCTATAAAATATTAATGTTATTAATTATTATTGTTGATATTAAATATTGATTGATCAGCCACAGTTGAACACATTGTACATGCCCCCAAATAATGATGTCATTACAACTCTTTAAGTAAAAAGGATGAGCAACAACAATTGAACAACAACAACAGCAACAATTCTCACAGTCCTGCTCAATTTACAGCTTGAGCATCACTACTTCACTTGCTTCTTCCTAACAACTTCTCATTCAGGTCATCCCAAAATCATACTAATTCTTCCTTCACTCTATCCTTTCCAAATTTTGCCCAATGATTTTAGGGTAAATAATTGTAATAATAATGAACATAACCATGTTAAAGTTGCAGATAGGATATAGCTTAACAACATATTGGACAGAGTCAATGAGATGATTATGAGTGGCTATGTGGATTTTATTTTTCTTTGGGTGCTCAAAAAACGTGCTATATTATTACCTGACTGTTTGATTCAGAGAGAGCCAAAGTCATAAAAGTCTTACTGGTCAACACTGTGAGTATACCCTTCCTATGGAGTTCATCACTATGAACAAATGTGATGAGAATTCTATATGGGCCTCCAATACACCTGCTAGATAGATGAATTTGGACTATGACTCTAAGGGCAACAAGAAATGAGCTTCAGCCATGCATTGGTCCATAAATTTTCTTGAAATACTGTATATACTGAATACTGAAGTTCTATGTATTTCTTGAAATACTGACAAAGCTAAACTGAGTGACTACTTCAAAAGAAAACATGGTCAGTGGAAACTTTCTTTGAATGTTTTTTTTTCTTACTCAAGGAAATCTATAAATTACTGATAGACCTCAATGACAGTTAAGACACACTAAATATGTTCAGGTAGCATATGACAGGAGATAAACCCAGGGTTCACAGTACACTGAGAGCTTCAAAATTCCCAGTTCAGTCTTAAGAAAGAAATTTTGCCTAATACCAAATTAAGAAAGGAAGCATTTACTGAATGCTTACCATGTACCAGGCTCCTTTGTCACAAGGATTTGGGGGAGGGGGATTATGTCTCCCCTACACCAGAGTGCCTTGCACATAGTGCATGCTTTATAAATGATTTTGGAGTAGGAAGCCCTGCTTCAATACCCTGCTCTTCCACTAACTAACTGGGAGGCCTTGAGCAAGTTCATTCATTTTTTTTTTTTGCCTTGATTTCCTCAATCTTCCTCATCTTAATAAATGAATAATAATAACTCACATTTACAGTGCCTCAAGCTTTGCAAAGAGCTTTTTACATAGTA
The DNA here is from genome assembly GCF_902635505.1 of Sarcophilus harrisii. Taxonomy (NCBI): domain Eukaryota; kingdom Metazoa; phylum Chordata; class Mammalia; order Dasyuromorphia; family Dasyuridae; genus Sarcophilus; species Sarcophilus harrisii. The sequence continues at coordinate 488,631,569 of NC_045426.1, read as the reverse complement.
ATACAGTGAAGTAAAATGTACTAAGCGCTATTATTCCAATTTTAATAGATCAGTTAATCCACAAGCATTTATTAAGCATCTACTACATGCCAGGCTCTGAAATCACAAAGATAACATGGAAACTAAGGCTCTGAAATTCACTCATTATCCCAAAGTTAATAAATGCCTGAGACCTAGTTTTCCTGACTCCAGGTTGAGCACCATTGTACCACTCTGCCTTCAAGAATAACAGAGGTGTGAATACAGATTAAAGTATACTATTTTTCACTTTCTTTTTTGAGTCTCCTTGTTCAAAATTACTGATATGGAAATGCTTTACATAATTGATTTTTTTTCCAGGAAGGGGGAATAAGTAGGAGAAAGGAAGGAATAGAATTTGGAACTTAAAACTTTTTTTAATATTAAAAATGTATTTTAGCATGTAATTGGGAAGAAAATAAAATATTATATAAAAAAGAAAAATAACAGAAGAATCAACAGCAGACATTAATTTCTTGTCCAATGCATGAAGATATGCTTTGCTCTTTCTCTCTTGTACTCTTTTCAAACAACAATATTTACTGAGTGTTCTGGATTTATAGAGACTCATATAAGAAGCAGATAGAATAGAAGGAGATTTAGTCCCTTGCCTTCGAGGATCTTTCATCAATCAATCAATCCAGCCAGGCACTATAATTCAAATAACTTTTACATATATATAGTCCTGTATCAAAAAAGTTTCACAACTTTTCACTTACATGATCCTTCTAATATCCTGCCTAAGATATAGATAATATAAATATTAATATCTCCATTTTACTTATGAGTAAGCTGAGGTCCCAAGAATTGAAGGCAAGACACCTAATTAGTAGCAGAGATTTGAAGCTTGTATTCTGACTCCAAATTCAATTATCCTTCCGCTACACTCTGGCTGCCTCCTGGGACCCATGTCCCCATAAATAGGAGCAGACAAAATGGAACCAAATAGCTAGATAGTCTCCAAGGTTCCTTCTGGCTTGAAGGTCTATGATTCTACAATGTACGCAACTAATCATAGTGGTAGTAATGTAGGGAACTATTCATAAGGGTTGAGGGGTTGGCAATAAGTGGGATTAATCTGGGAAGGCTTCACAGAAGAGTCATAAAAATAAGCATTTCATTAAAAGTATTTCTAGTCACTGGTATTTTCATAAGGAAATAAAGGTACAATTAATTCCCTGAAGTACTATTGCAGTTAAATAGAGGACCCTATTGTTGTTATTGTATTTTTATTTTGGGGCTGACACTTTTACACATTTATTTAACAGTTCATCAACTTTTCCTTACTTCCTCCTCCTCCACCAAAAACTGGTCTTTCATCTTGTTTCCATACTGTGGATAATGACAAAAACAGCTCTTGAAATACTGACAAAGCTAAGCAGAATGACCTACTTCAAAAGAAAACATGGCCAATGGCAACTTTAACTTTCTTAGACTTTTTTTTAACTCAAGGAAATCTATAAACTACTCACAGACCTCAATGACAGTTAAGACACATATTAAATGTATTCAGGTGGTATTTGATAGGAGGTAAATCCAGGGTCCACAGTAGACTGAGTCACTTCAAAGTTCCCAGTCCTGAGAAAGAAATTTTGCCTAGTACCAAATTAAAGAAGAAAGCATTTACTGAGTACCTATTATGTACCAAACTTTCTGCCAAGCGTTTTACAAATATTATCTCATTGATTCTCACAACAATCCCATGAGGTCAGTGCTACTAAATTCTCCATTTTACTTAGGGGGATCATTTTGAATAGTTGTTTAAACAGGCAAACAAAAGTTAAGTCCTATGCCTGGTGCTCTCGACTTTGTCTTTATGTTTCATTTAACACAAGTGAAAGTATCCCCTTTTGTCTGTGACATCAATGGGGACCTCCCCATATCCGTCATTAGTTCTTTGATTCCTTGAGTCAAGTTTTCCCATCCATAGACCCTTGCAATAGACCCATCTTACACAATCTGCATGGCCCAATTCATGGCTGAAGCACACTTCTCATTGCCCTTAGAGTCATGGTACAAATTCATCTATCAGTGAGTGTGCTGGAGATCTAGATTGCTTGACAACTCTTGGAATTCTTGGAATTGACCATAATTGGAAATTTGTTCATATTGATGAAATCTACAGGAAAGATATCCTCACAAGTCTCAGCATTGACCAATAGCTCTTTTATGACTGTTCTCTCTGCATCAGACAAACAAGTATGGTTTTTGAGCACTTTAAAGAAAGTGAAACCCACCTAAACAATGATAACCATCTCACTGACTTTGTCCAACACGTTAAGCTGGATCTTGTCTGCAACTTTAATAAGGCCAAAGAGGACCAGATAGTGTTACTCTGGGTTCTTTGCCTCCTTCTTAATCAAGAATCAAGAATTTGAGACACTTTCATTCCTACTATGCAAATGCAGGCTCAGTTAGAGGTACCAAAAAGCATCCTCAATAAAATTTAGAAAGGAATACTTGAGAGCTTTCTGTTTTGATTGGCTGACCTTAACCTTATTCCCATACACAACTTTGCTTTTTTCCTTCTTCATCCACATAAAATGGAGATTCTTCAGCAAGATGATAACTGTTATCTGGGTTAGCACCTCTGGAGCACTACATAATCTTTAAGGGGCAAATATCATTTCTTCCTTAACAATTTGAGCTCTAAAGCCAGAGGTTGTGAGAAGTATTTGTCAAATATGGTAAGTACCATGCCTTTAACCCAAATGATTCTGGCTTTTCTTGATTTGCCGGCGATAGATCCCAGTTAAACTAAATAGCTCAGAAGAGCAACTAATATGGAATCCCTCATTTCAAGACACTATCAAGCATGACCTTTACATTAAGCTTTTCTTAGTCCCATCCTCAATAGTTCCCTTCCTCTCTAACAGTGTTGATTTATTAGGTATTTATTCTCTGTATATATATGTATGTATACAGACATACAGAGAGACACAAACACATTTTAGCAAAATATTTCACATATAGTAGGTACCTAATAAATGCTTGTTGATCAATTGTATTGTCTAAAGAATAATTGAGGGATGGGGATGAGGAAGGAAGAGAATCTGGAATTCAATGTTTAAAAAATAAATGTAAAAAATTATTTTTCATGTAACTGGAGGAAAATAAAATATTAAATTAATTAATGAAAAAAAAAAGAATTGATGCTGAGGAGAACAGCCTTGATTCTCTGGTGATTGATTTTCTCTGTGCTCCTCATGGGAACAATGAAGTCCATCTTTATGATAAACCATTTCCTTTTTACCATATCTTTGATTAAGTTTAGCTTGTTAGAAAGAGACTTCTTCATGGTAAAACATGTATAGGGAAGCATGTGGCTGTGACCATGATAACTTCTATAAACCTAGGAATAACAACACTGTAAGGTCGCTGATCAATTACTTATCAGATAGATAACAAGAATACCAAAAGAGTGGGGGAAATTACAGACTAAAAATGGAGACCAAGAAAGTATCAGTCACTATTGACTAAAAGCCAACTTTCCTGTCTATATAAACCTTTTATGAGAAAAATCCACAAATGAATTGAAAGCATCCTTGATGAGAGTATTAATGGAGAATAGACAAACTTTGGCAATTGCTATTACAGAGTAGATCCCATCTTTAATAAAATCTAAATTAACAAAACATATAAAAAAAACTAGAAGCAAAGGTACTTTAAATAACCTTTAATTTCTCCCAGAAACAAAGATCCATCTTTTTAATACTTTTAGTCTACTGGTTTATGGCTATGAGTCATAGAATTCCACAGTGTTTAAGGAATTAGAAATAAGCATCCTTTAGCAGGCAATGGAAAGACACATGGTGGGGCTGAGCAGGCTAGAGCTTATAATAAATTAAGAACTGGAGCAAAGGATGTGATCTTCAAAATGTATGAGACAAAAAGAAGATAAGTTAGTTATGTGGTAAGAGTGAAGGAAAACAAATAAGTTTGAGTGCCTTGCTAATATCCTCACTATGTAAACAGAAAATAAGGAAGTTCCCAGCAAGTTGGATGAAACTCTTGTGGTAAATTTAATTAGAAGAAATGAATAAGAGTTTTATAAAAGGAACAGGTATAGACAAGTTGCACTGCAAATTATTGTTGTAGTCATTTGTCCTTCATTCTTGAAAGGGATCATGACATCAGGGAAATGATGTTATGACTTGCAATAAATCGGATTTAAGTGAAGCTAGGTTGTGCAAAGTTACCAGTTTCACTCTCTCCTCAGGAGCCATCTAGGTCCAGTGGCCAGATACAGATCAGAATGACTAGAGATGGCCCTGGGTGCAATAGGAGACATTGGCCTTTTTAATCTAAAATCTTTAATGGATCTCAGTTTGACTGAAGCAACACTCATTCCTGAGGCAACACTAAGGCAGCAGCATTCTGTGATTAAGACTAGGTAAGAATAGAGGCAAAGAAAAACCTCTCTTATCTAGTCAAAAAAAAATCAACCTTGGATGGGAAGACCTTCAGGGTTTCCAACCAAAGCAGAACAATTATTATTTACATTCACTCTGAGCCATCTGAGCCCAAACAATGACCAAATGAGGCTTGAACTAGGATCAATTGTTGGCCAATAAACAAGAGCCAGAATGATTTGAGTTTAAGGCATGGGCCTTTAAGAAATTGGCAATCAAAATTTATATTCCTTTGGGAAAAGCATTTTCAAGTAAGGGTATGATTCCCCATGTGGACAGAGGGGGAGGAAGGAAAGAAAGAAGGAAGGAAGGAAGGAAGGAAGGAAGGAAGGAAGGAAGGAAGGAAGGAAGGAAGGAAGGGAGAGAGGAAGGGAGAAAGGGAGGGGAGGAAAGGGAAGGAAAGTAGGGGAGGAAGGAAGGGGAGGGAAGGGAAGGAAAGTAGGGGAGGAAGGGAGGGGAGGGAAGGAATAAAGGAAGGGAAGGGAGGGAGAGAGGAATGAGGGAATGAGGGAGGGAAGGAAAAATGAAGAGAAGGAAGGAAGGAAGGAGTTATATTATCCAACTAGAGCTGGGCAATACCTTGCAAATATGCATGTTCAAAAAGAATTATCCAATTGATGAAAGCATGGATCCATTTGAATATTTTACTATATGCAGTAAATGACATAAAATATACAACATGAAATGCTTGTCTTTTTTTGTGATTATTTTATATCTCTGAAACTGGAGGAATAGAGAGAATGTTCTTGCCCATCAGATAAACACATTAGGTACTATATCTTGATCCTTAAGCCAATGGTGTTACCTGATCCTGGATAGTCAGTCTTTTCATGCTCCTGTAAGCACAGTGTTTCCTGTCAAGGGTGAGATTTTCCATGTTACACAATCACATCCAGTCCATTAGTTTATAGTTTTTCTTTTCCAAGTAAAGGAACAGCACATGCACAAAACAGAGAGTTCTTCTATGTTATGCTCATACCTGGATCAAGTTCTTAGGCTTGCTTGGGACATGGTGTCTGGGCCAGAGCAGACATTTTTTCTTTCTCTTCCACCTTTTTTTCCCATTGGCCTGTCCTGACATTTTAACTTTGGGGCTTCTTCCCACCCTCAGGGCATTTTTCCCAGGGAGAGATTATCTCTGGTCCCAAAGCATTTTAGGACACATAATTCCAACCAATCTTCCATGGATTATGACTTTTTAGCCCCAAAACATCATGGGAATATTGTGTTTCAGGTCCTCTGAAGAAGCCTTTTACATCTAAAAAATAAAAGCAGGATCAAGTAAAGGCAGATAAATATAGGGCATAGTCCTTTAAGAATTATGATAGGGGAGTGGGAAGAATGAAGGGAACAAGAATTTTTATTAAATACCTACTATGTACCTGGCTCTGTGCTAAATACTTTATAAATATTATCTCATTTGATCCTCATAACAATCCTCTGAGGGAGCTATTGTTATAACTCCCATTTTATATATGCAGAAACTGAGGTAGATAGTAATTAAATAATTTGCCCAGGATTACAAGCAAATGTCCAAGACTCTCTCAAAATGAATTGAGACCATCAATGAAATCTAAGCACATGAAAAGGGGTTTTTTTAGTTATGTTGCAGGCAAGAAGATAATCAAAGAAGAGATAAAAGTACTATTTTAAAGGTTGGATGGTGCTAAGAGATGTAAAAGAGAAAGAAAAACTACTTAATTCTAATTTTACTTCTGTTTTCTCTGTCAAGGAAAGTAATCTTTGGACTGAGGTTAGAATAAAACCAAATTAAATGAGGAAGTGGTAAGAGAAAACCTTCACTAATTCCAAGTACCCACACCAAGATGAGCTACATGGCAGGGTACTGAAACCACCAGTAGATGAGACTATGAACTGTCATCAAATGATCCTTGAATGATGGAGAGAGGTATTGTAAAACCAGATAAGGGCAAATATTTCCCTGGTATCTCAAAATAGAAATAAAAGATAGTGTCTGAAAACTACAGATTGGTTTCAATTCCTAACAAAATTCATAACTGAATTATAAAGGAATGATTGGCAAGCATTAAGGAAATTGGTAATACAAAAACTCACCATGGGTTCATCAAAAACAAATGATGTCCATGAAATAATGCAGAGAGGAAAGAGCAAAACCAAGAGAAATTTGTATATCGTGCTAGCAATAATGTTCAAAGAGTAACTGAATTACTATTTATTCTAAGTAATGTGATAATTCAAATCAACTATCAAGGACTTGTAAAGGAAGATACTAACCACTCCAGAGAAATAAATGATATATAGAAGCAAGTATTGCATGGCTCTGAATATATGTCACTATCAAATATTGGCCTTCATTCATGTGGGGTTAGGAAAGGAGGAAAACAACTCGAAATTTAAAATGTAACAAACAAGTAAGTTTTAAAAGAGAAAGAGAAAAGAGTTCATGCCAACAGTGGGAGATAGCAAAACTCTTGCCAAATATAATGGTTTATGTTAATACCCTTCTATCAAAATTAAAGAAAATATGCCTTCTTTTTATTAACAATAGATAAATATTTTCTGAAATGGTACTCAATAAGAAAGCGTGTTTGGGTCCTTACTGGGAAGTGAGTGCTGGTGCAAAACAAAATATATCAGTGAATATTTTTGATGTTCAAAAACAACATCCATGCCAGATTAACCTCATTTCCTAATTTTTTTGACAAAATCATTGGAGATAAGTCAAGTTATCTATAGGCATGGTATACCTAGATTTCAGCTAAGCATTTTAAAAGATAAAAAAGGAGATGCAAGTTGGGTTTTATAGGTAGGGTGGTTTCAGGATGAGTTAAGTACTCATTAATGATTCCTAGGTGAAACACCTAGGGGATTTATTTTTAGCCCTATAGTATTTAAAATTACTTGTATGAAAGGAGAGAAAGAGGGAAAGGAATAAGGTGTGGGAAAATGTTGTCTCAATCTCTAAAAAGAAAAGTGTTTCCTTCAAACTATAAGCTGATTAGTTTGCTATGAATTCCTACAGAATTCTAGAATCTATTATTAAAGAAAGGCTTTCTAAGCCTTTAGTAAGTGAAGTTATGAACAAAAAGACCATCCATAGTCATATGAATCAATATTACCTCATCTTTCCCACAAGGATATCATGAGAGATTTTGTCATATGCTTTTCTGAAATACAAGTATATCCTGTTTATGTTATTCCCATTATTCCCTATTTATAGTAAACACTAACCCTGTTTTTCAACTCCCCCCTGACCTCCAATCCCTCTACCACTCAATTTTTTCTCAGGCCATTAGTTTCCCCCTTGAAGAACCCATTTAATCCTATGCTATTCTCTAATCTAAAATCATCATCACCTTCATCAACAAACATTTATTAAGTCCTACTATTTGCCAGTCATTGTGCTAAAACTGGGGATATAAAAAGAGGCAAAAAAAAATTCTCTAGTGTTTCATAATTTTAAATAATCTAATAATAAGAATCTCATAATCATAATATCAAAATCATCCTTATAACCTAATAATAAGGGAGACAATATGCAAACAATATATATATATATAAAACAAGCTATATAGACATTAAATAGGAAATAATTAACAGAGGGAAAGCAGGGATTGGAGAAGGCTTCCTGTAGAAAGTAGGCTTATAATTGGGACCTAAAGGAAGTCAAGGAGAGCAATAGTTATAGATATGTAGGTCAAGGACAGAAACTTAGAGGAGGACTCTAAATTTAAGTGGCTGGCAGACAATGAGAAGCAACAAAAGAACAAAGGAGACAGAAAAAGTCAAGAGAACTGTGAAAAAGTAATCATAAAAGCCAAAGTAAGAAAAAAAAAAGGAAATAAGAAGGAAAAGTAACCCAAGTTAAATAACCACCTTCTAGGGATATCATAGAGGGGACTTATGCTTCAAGTAAGAAGTCTGTATTTCCTTCCAAGTTTGAAATCAAGTGACTATGACTATATAGCAAAGTTTCACCAGCCTTAAGAAGATTCTAGTTACATATTCTGCAGTTCAAGGATGAGGATAGTAAAAAATACTTCTCTAAATAATATAATTTTCCAACAACCAGAATATTCTGAGTGTGAGATGCCCTTATAAGCCAACCTTGCTTCTAGCTGACTCTCACAACACAAACATTTTTGGCACTAATATTTACTTCAAAAATATACTTTAAAGGTAAAAATTGAACCAAAAATCTACATTTTCTTACTTGGTGACTGAGGCGTAAAACAGAACCATGTGGGATGAGGAAGTGACAGAGTAGAACAAAGAAATAATACCATGAGCACAAAAAATGAGTTTTTCCCAAGCTCTGAGAAACATGTTTGAAGAAAGTTAAATCCCCAGGAATCACTTGCTTTTGTGTTGTAGTTTTTTTCTGTTCTATCCTACCACTTCCTTGTCCCATGTGAATCTGTTTCATGGCTCAGTTGCTGAATAGGAAATGTATATTTTAATTTTGAAGTGTGAATTTTGAAACATCTCTGAAGTGTGTGTTGGGGCAATGAAAAACCTCAGTCCCTGGGCTTGACAGATCATCAGCAGAGGTAAGATTGATGAAATGAAAGCTGAGACTTTTAAAAGTTGATTCAGCAAGAAAATTTCAGATGACATTGAGTAAAGAGACATAAATAAGTGGCACATGAAGCCTCCATCTTTTCCAAATCTGGTAAAAATGAGAGTCACCAAGAAAATAATTCAGACAACAGCAGTCAGTAACAAAGAATAGTACAACAAAGTTTTGTGCCTTGAGTTTTCTGGGAGAAAACACTACAATATTTTATCCTAATTACAATAATTCTAATAATTTCTTCATTCCAAAAGAAGTATAAATCTACAAGAAAGAAAGAAATATACAAGAAAACATATACATGGCTTTTAAAAAGCACTAGGGCAGCATTTTAAGTGTTGGGTTACATTTTTTTCTTTGAACAAGAAGACTACAATTGTTTTTACAAGATAGTTGTTCAATATTTCTTATACTGTTTCCTGCTCCAGAGAAAATCTTTGGAGAGAAGGAATTGATGGTAGTGGAGGCAGCAAGACCAGTAGTGGAGGTACCAGCACAAATGGGCTCCTTGTGTCTAGTTGACAGTTTTTGCCAAAGTAAAAGGCCATTTGGGGCCTGAATGTCACAAGCTATTTATGCTTATTTATTTATTTATTTATTATAATTTCTTTTTGCCTTTTTAAAAAACACATTGAGGATAGAATCAACTTATTATATCCTAGGGGGTAAATTTATATCTCAGTGGGAAGGAACTTTATCCTCATATCTTATCCTAACAATAATGGTATTCATGTAATTCAAACAGACCCTCCCTAGCTCTGAAATAAAAATCTATTCCTCAAAAAGAAAGATGATTCCCAAAGAGATTTATCCTGTTTGGTTTTATTTATTGAGGCAAAAGAGAGAGTATTTTGATCTCTAAACCACTTCATGGCACTTTGAAAAGTATTCCAAGAATCAAAACTTGATTTGGAAAAGAGTCTCTAAAATACCTTCCTTGGGAAGTAACCACATATGTCTGGGCACCAAGGGAAATAAAGATTGGAAGTCTTTGATAACCAATAAAGCAGCCTCTAATTGTAGTTTCTCTAAATTCCCAGCCATTTTCTAGATATTTATCTTTACATAGACTTAATACTAGCATCTCAAACTCAATGTATTCAAAACTGAACTCATCATCTTACCTGCTCTCAATTACCCTACTTCTTACTGAAATTACTACCATCCAACTCTCTAGTCTCTAATACCATTCTCTTCTCTCTTCATGGTAGCATACAGTTATCAAAATAATCTTCTTAATGCAAAGATCTGATCACATCACTCCTCTCCTCAAAAACTTGCAACAATTCCTTATTTTCTATTAAGGTAAATACAAACCTTCTCAATTAGGAATTTAAGACCTACCACAATTTGGATCCATGTCTTTCCAGCTTTATTTCATAATTACTCTCCTTAATCTAGCAATACTGAAACACTAGTTGTTTCCCTATCTCATCTTGCCTTTTCTCATCTCCAGGCATTCATACAATCCAGCCACCATGATTAAAATATATTCTATTCTCATTTTCACCAGTTCAAACGCTTTACCTTCCTTCAAGGTTCACCTTGGGTACCACATCTTCTGTGGGGTCTACCTTGATTCCATGAATATGATTTCTTGAATTTTCTTACAGCATTTTGTCCTTTTGCTACCTTGCATTAGGCTGATATAGTTATATATTCTCCTCCCCCTCCCATTCAATTGCAAAGTTCTTGAATGCAAGGATTATTATTATTTTTTTAATCTTTGTACACTTAGAGTATAGAATATATGTTGTTTTTAAATAGGATTAGTCAATCTGACTCTTCATGACCTCATTTTTATGTGGTTTTCTTGGAAAAGATATGGAAGAAGTTCACTATTTCCTTCTTCAGAGTTCCTATTTTACAGGTAAGAAACTGAGGGAAACAGAATTTGCCTCCAAGCCCAGAGTTCTGTCCACTGTGTCACCCCCCTACTCCATAATATATTTATTTAGAACAATGGAAAAGAACACTGGAATTGCAGTTAGAAAGACTTGAGTTCAAATCCTTTCTCAGACATTTATTACCTGTGTGATCCTGAGCAAATTACTTCAACTCTCTCAGCTTCATTTTCCTTATCTAATATGCAGGCTGGTTTCAAAAAAAAAAGCCTGGAAAGACTTACATGAACTGATAGTGAGTGAAGTGAGCAAAACCAAGAGAACACTGTATACAATAATGGCAAGATTATGTGAGGATAAACTTAAATGTACTTAGCTCTTCTCAACAATGTGGTGATTCAAGATAATTCCAATAAACTTGGGATAAAAAATGTCATCCACATCCAGAGAGAGAACTATATAGGCTAAATATAGACTGAAGCATAGGTATTTTCATTTTTTTTTTTTGCTTATTTGTTTGCTTTTCATTTCTTGTGTTTTTCCCCCCTTTGGTCTGATTTTTCTTGAATAAAATGGCAAATATGGAAATATGTTTAAAATAATTGTACATGTATAACCTATATCAGATTGCTTGCTGTCTTGGGGAGAGGGGAGGTAAGGGAAGGAGGATTAAAAAAATTTGGAAAACAAACATAAAAGTTGGAAGCTATAGTTATATGTAATTGGAAAAATAAAATATTGAGGAAAAAATTCCTGCTCTGTAAAGTGAGGATAATAATAGTAACTATTCCACAGGTTCATTGGAAGGAACAAATGAAAGAATATATGGAAGTATTTTACAAAATTTAAAGCATCTATAAATGTGAGGTATCTTTTGATTTGCACTGAATACAACTCTTGTTAATATTCTGAAAGAGAAACCAATAGCTTCATTTAGGAATCCAGAGATAAACACTTAGAACTATCTTTGAAAATGCCTCTACTGTATTATATTAGGACTAAAAAATTAAACACATATGAGTCAGGAAATTTAATAGTTACTGGTTTCTATAGCAACAATAAAGCTGCCAAATTTCCTGTGGCAAGTAATCCATGCTTTTTTAAGATCTATGGGGTGAGGTTTTTATTTGATGCAATTCCACAGGGTCTTTCCCCTAAAGATATTTGTAAAAGACCCAAAAAGTAACACATTAAGGGAAAGAAATCACACTAGACTAACTTCCCATGAATCTCTGCATAAAAGTTTTCCATTCAATTTCTGTTTCTAGCCTGAGATATCCAAAAACAGCCAACTTACATGGTCAGGTATCTAATAAGCTACACTTTCCAATGTTCTAAATAGTAATAATTTATTTTATATAGTTCTTTATAAAATTGCTTTACTTGTATAATTTCATTTTAATCTTAATCTTCTGAGGTAAGTATAATTATTCCAAATGACAGATGAGGAAACTAAGGCTAAAGAGCAGAGGCAGGTTGTCAACATCTGTCTTCCTAAGATCAATTTCATCATGCTATGTATTATATCAAATTATCCTTAAATTTGAGATAACACAAAAGATATCTTATGGGTAGAGAAAAAGCAGGAGTAAGAAACACATAATATCATTTGTAACAATCTAAGTTTGCATAAGTAACAGTTTTCTGTTTGTTCCCATGGGTTGTCTAAATGTTTCTCAGAGGGAGGCTTTCATAGATATCTCAGAATTATTGGCCACCCTTCTGCAAGGGAGAAAATTATTTCTGCCTGGAGCAGAGGAGGAAAAGGAGCCATGAGATAAGGTGCTCTATTATTCTCAGAAAAGGAGTACTGGACTAAAATTATAGCCACACCCTCCAAAAAAAATATCTAGGGATATGATTTTTTTTCTTTTAGGTTCAAATTTCTTTCCTGGTTGTTATTTCTTAAAGAAGAACATTCCAAATATTTTTGAAAATTTGACCACTTCCCACCAAATACTTATTCCACAAAAAACCATCACAAAAAATAAAAAGCATGTAAACTCATTTATGCAAGCAGATTACAAACAAAAATCAGAAAAATTATACATATTAGAATATACCAAACAATACACATAAAGAAAGATCTCTTCTCCTGGGAACAAAACATCTCAGCTCAAATCAAGAGAGAGAGAGAATTCAATCACACCCAGAGAAAAATTTTTCAAAGTCTCTAAGAAAGTAATGTGGATTGCTGACATATTAAGAAGCTGGTTTTCCCCTAAATTCCTATTTTCCCAAAGTATTTTCTCTCTCCCAAAATACTCTCCCTAAAGAAAGTCTGGAACCTCCAATGTACTCTCTGTAAGAAATAAAAAGGAATGCTTCTCCTTTACAAAAGTCTTTTATCAATTCTGTCCCTTACCTAGGTTCACAAATGGAGTCATTTTTCTCCCCAATAGCAGGGAGAGTCTTATGCAAAAACTTCTGTTCCAACTTTTCCCCTCCTTCCCTCCACCCCCTCCCCTAGATGGCAAGTAATCCCATATATGTTAAATATGTTAAAGTATATATTAACTACAATATATGTATACATATTTATACTGTTATCTTGATGCACAAGAAAGATTGAATCTAGAAAAAAGGTAAAAAAATCTGAGAAGGAAAACCAAAATGCAAGCAAACAATAAGAGAGAGGAAATGCTATGTTGTGGTCCACACTCATTTCCCATAGCTCTCTCTCTGGATGTAGCTGATTCTCTTAATTACTGGACAGTTGGAATTGATTTGGTTCATCTAATTGTTGAACAGAGCCACGTCTATCAGAATTGATCATCATATAGTATTATTGTTGAAATGTATAATGATCTTCCGGTTCTGCTCATTTCACATAACATAGTTATGGTCATTTTTTTACAGAACAATAATATTCCATAACATTCATATGCCACAATTTATTCAGCCATTCTCCAATTGATGGGCATCCATTCAATTTCCAGTTTCTAGCCACTACAAAAAGGGCTGCCACAGACATTTTTGCACATCTGGGTCCCTTTCCCTTCATTAAGATCTCTTGGGGTTATAAACCCAGTAGAAACACTGCTGGATCAAAGAATATGCACAGTTTGATAACTTTTTGTGCATAGTTCCAAACTGCTCTCCAGAATGGTTGGATCTGTTAACAATTCCACCAACAATGTATCAGTGTCCCAAGTTTTCCCACATCCCTTCCAACATTCGTCATTATCTTTTTCTGTCATCTTAGCCAATCTGAGAGGTGTGTAGTGGTATCTCAGAGTTGTTTTAATTTGCATTTCTCTGATCAATAATGATTTGGAACACCTTTTCATATGACTAAAAATAGTTTCAATTTCTTCATCCCAAAATTGTCTATTCATTTCCTTTAACCATTTATCAATTGGAGAATGGCTTGATTTCTTATAAATTTGAGTCAATTCTCTATATATTTTGAAAATGAGGCCTTTATCAGAACCTTTGACTGTAAAAATGTTTTCCCAGTTTATTGCTTTTCTTCTAATCTTGTGTGCATTAGTTTTGTTTGTACAAAAACTTTTTAACTTAATATAATCAAAATTTTCTATTTTGTGATCGATAATGATCTCTAGTTCTTCTTTGGTCACAAATTGCTTCCTCCTCCACAGGTCTGAGAGGTAAACTATCCTATGTTCTTCTAATTTACTGATAATCTCATTCTTTATGCGTAGATCATGAACCCATTTTGACCTTATCTTGGTGTGTGGTGTTAAGTGTGGGTCAATGCCTAGTTTCTGCCATACTAGTTTCCAATTTTCCCAGCAGTTTTTGTCATATAGTGCATTCTTATCCCAAAAGTTGGAGTCTTTGGGTTTGTCAAACATTAGATTATTATAGTTATTGACTGTTTTGTCCTGTGAACCTAACCTATTCCACTGATCAACTAGTCTATTTCTTAGTCAATACCAAATGGTTTTGCTGACCACTGTTTATAATATAGTTTTAGATCTGGTACAGCTAGGCCACCTTAATGTGATTTTTTTTTCATTATTTCCCTTGAAATTCTTGACCTTTTGTTTTTCCAGGTGGATTTTGTTGTTATTTTTTCTAGATCAGCAAAATAGTTTCTTGGGAGTTGATTGGTATTGCACTAGTTTAGGGACTATTGTCATCTTTATTATATTCACTCAACCAATCCAAGAGCACTTAATATTTTTCCAATTGTTTAGATCTGACTTTATTTGTGTGGAAAGTGTTTTGTAGTTTTGCTCATATAGTTCCTGACTTTCCCTTGGCAGATAGATTCCCAAGTATTTTATACTATCAGCAGTTATTTTAAATGGAATTTCTCTTTGTATCTCTTGCTGTTGGATTGTGTTAGTGATGTATAAAAATGCTGATGATTTATGTGGATTTATTTTGTATCCTTCAACTTTGATAAAGTTGTGGATATTTCTAATAGCTTTTTAGTAGATTCTCTGAGGTTCTCTAAATATACCATTATATCATCTGCAAAAATGATAATTTGGTTTCCTCATTACCTGCTCTAATTCCTTTAATCTCTTTTTCATCTTTTATTGCCAAAGCTAGCATTTCTAATACAATATTAAATAATACTAGTGATAGTGGGCAACTTTGTTTCACTCCTGGTTCAGGTGAAAAAAGAGTCCAGATATTCTAAAGTATTCTGTATACTTTCCAAATTGATTAGAAGTTTTCATTACATGACCTCCCAAAAAATTGCCCCTGGTTATCCTATTCTATATAAATAAGATAAGATATTCTCCAAATCTCTGCACCAAGTACTCCAATAAAGAAGGGAGATGAACTCAATATATGTAATATGAATAATGGGGCCATGTTAGGAAATCTATTTAGAAACCTAATAGGATTTCAAGCCTTTTGCCTGCTTCCTTTTCTACTCTGGCCATTACATTAGCATACATATTTGCATTTCATTTTTTCTTCTTGAAAAAAAGTATCAGGAGAAAACAAAGAAAGTCAAAAACTAGATTCAAAGACCTGCATTTATCCCTTGCCTGAAGTAGCTTTAAAAGTTCAGGGGATATTTCATTGATTGGAAACTGACTTGTAATTTTTAATCTTCACATTTAAAAAAATATATTAAACCATTTTTCTTCTAATTTGGCATCATTTTCCTTTCTCAATGAGGACTCTACTCACATTCAGTTTGAAGTTTATGGCTTCAGCTATTTGAGTTATATAAGCACAAAAAGGTCAAAGTACTTTTTTTAGAGAGGAAAGTGTATTTTTTTTCACCCTCACATAACTCAAAAACGGCTAAAGTGACCTAGCTTAAACTTTTTAAAAATTATTTGGGACTTGTCTGGAAAATTTTAAACCAAAGAACTTAATAATTACAACCAAAGTTGTAATTTTCCAATATTGTTTTCTTAACCTATCTTGATCAAAAATTCTTTCAGAACAGGAATTTGCCATTGGTTAAATTGATGATTCCCAACACTTTAAGAACAGCAAAAATGCTTATTGTTTATTTGATTTCTTTCAGTCCTGACAATTTAAATAACCACAATTACTTACTAATGAGATTTGTGTACCAATTGGATATAACACAACTTCTCAAACCTTGGATACCACTATCCTCATGTCCTGCTCCACTTTGATTTTCACTCAGTGCCTGATCTGCTTTGTTTGTTTGTTTGTTTTTTAATCACAACTAAACCCAGTGTCACAAATATATCAAATAATAAGAGATAATTTGAGAAGTTGAAAGTACAGATAAACAAAAACATATCTCAAGCCTTTGAGAATATCTTCAAAAAGAATGTCATATGATTCAAACTGTGAACTACTTCAAGCCTATAATTCACAAAATATCCAACAGATGTTGGGTACAGCTATGTTTTCCCTCCTAAAATTTTAAATTTTTAAAAGTTATTGTAATTTTCATCAATTATTTAATTAAGAATTTCTAATGATTTTAAATATCCACCATCCCTGTGAGTTTGCTTAAGTGCCCCCTAGGGGCATAGTTTGGAAAGCAGAACTCTAGACTAGGGCCTCTTAAACTTTTTCCACTCAGCACCCCCTTTTAATCCAGAAATTGTTACGCAACTCCAGGTATATAAATATATAAAATAGGTATACAAATCAAACATCAACTGATAATAAATATAAAGAAATTTATTTTAAAATAATTCTTTGGTATACATATAATTTTAGCATTCATTAAAGAAGAAAACAAATTTGCATACTAATGAGGTGGGTGTATTTGTTTATTTTTACAAAAAGAATTAAATCTAGATGGAATACTTGATACCTTTTACTGTTGCCAAATTTTTCACAACCCCCACAGTTATGTGACATAGGGTTGGGAGTCACAATTCAAGAAGCTTTGCTTTAAACAAATCTCTAAGACTATAAATTGCAGATAAGGTACTTAGTAGTGAGTAGTAGGTAGTCATGAATTCTTCAGTCAATCAACAATATCTATTAAGTTGCTGTTGTGTGCTAGATGAAATAATATCTGCTTATGTTTGGAGGGGATGACAGAAAAAAGTCCCCTTTCCCCAAAAATATCTTACCCAGCCAGCAATACTGCCTCAAATGCTAGAGATTCCTTCTTTTGGAATATGGATTTATATCTCCAGAAGCACCCTTCAGAATGCAAATGTTCCTTCAAGAATCTAGGCAAGGTAAAACAGCAAGCAATTATTAAATGTTTCCTATGTGTCAGGTACTATGTTATACAAATTAAGCAATGATAATAATAAAAGTCTTTCATTTTTTAAAAAATAAGTTACTTAAGGATAGGGGATTCTTCTTAAGTAACATATTCTAATGGGGAAAGACAATAAACAAAAGGGAGCTGAAAAACTGAAGGGGAGTGACTGTACAGCAACAGAATGTTAGTCTGCACTGCCCTGAGAACACAACAAGGAGACAAGGGGGTCAACCTGACAAAGGGCTGTTTTAGGATTAAACAATAGTTTAGGCAGGATGGCAAAGTCTGGGAAATCAGAAGCTGAGTTTGGAAGGGAATCTATCATTTTGAGCAATTCACTATTCACACCTTCCAAAGCTAATTAGTCTACTGAAGGTTAGCACTTCAGTCACTTAGCAAAGCCCTGTGAAAATGGAACATAGACTGGATAAATTTTGTTAGAAACAAAGGAAGAAGAGAAAGGTCAAGAGTCTATGTCCAAGGAGAATAGGATTAATAGAGTAATGAAGAGGGTATTCTGGGAACCAAGAGGCAGTGTGAGGCTATCTGTAAGCAACATCCTAAATTATGAGGGGTTTACAGAGAATTAGTCTTGTTGTTTTTGTGGCAAAGGAAAAAATAAAACAACAAAACAACAACAACAACAAAAGGAGTCATCTATCTATAAGAAGAGAAGAAACGCTTCTAACTACCCTCTCTATAAGATGATCATTGCTCTAAAACTAAAAGAGATCTCAGAAACCATATAGTCAGTTCCCTTCTTTTAAAGATAAGGAACTAAGGCTCAGATAAATTTCCCAAGGTCACACAGGTAAAAAGCATCAGGTGTGAAATCACCAGCATCCACCTGGATGAGGGACCCAGAATATTTAATAACATCCATCCATGTGGCTCACTTGACAGCACTGGGAGGTGACTAAGTGAAGGAAACACCAGAGTCATACCTTACAATACCTCGGCAATAGCAATATTGTCTGATTAGACATGATCTTCATAAAGGTGGTTGGGGAGGGAGAATTTTGCTAAGTTGGTTTCAGTGAGACTTTCACAATCTTCCTTAAGCAGTTTGCCTCATAGCAGGCAATATCCAGCTCTTCCTCCCTCTGTGCTATTATGTGGGGGTTTGGAGCTTCATTAGCCTCTGCTTAATTTTTACCAGATCCCTACTGAGTATACTCAGAAGTGATTTTTTTAATTGGCTATTTTTTTATATTTTGTACTTTTCCTTTTTTTTCTCTTCAAATTTATACAGTTTACAGTCATTTATGAAGTTTTGAGTTTTATTTTTTAACCTGTTTTGAAGGTGTCCGTGATAAAAATTAGCCTTTCCTTTTTACAAAATGGTGGATAAATAGATACATATGGAAATAGATAATAGAAACATAGATACATAGAGATAGATAGACAGATTCCTCTTATAACAACACAAAAGTAATCAAAATTAGTTTTAAAAGAAAACCAATCCATCTTTGGTTTGATGGGAAAGAGAAAATTTCAACACAAAGAAATTTTTTTCAGAAACTTTTGAACTCATAAAAAAAAGACATTATTTACATAATTTCATCTCTGAGAGTGCTAGGTATGCACATAAATATACATACACATATATGTATACATATTTGTACTATACCTATGATTTCACTAGTATAGCAAAATCCTTATATCGATGCAGCACAACATATTAGTTCTGCAATTTATAATCTGAGAGAACTGTTTAGGGAATTGAGAAATTAGGTGACTTACCTCTCATACATGTATACATGTTTATAGAGATATATGTTTATTTTTCATACAAAAAGAAATAGGAATATCAAACAGCTTTCTTAGCTGTTAACCTTTCAGATATAAACTGACACACTGGTGCCAGGATTTTTTTTTATTTTTAATTTGACTGTTTCTTGATTATGTTCCAAATGCTTATAACCTAGCAAAAAAGGTACAGCCTTCACTCAAGGAAGCCCTTTAATTACGCAGCAGTTGTACCTCACTTTTGATGAGAAACCAAATATTTTTCAGTCCATTCAGATCACTTCTGTGGGGCCTTTGCTACCAGTAGTGTGCACTTGCCATGTTGAAAAGTCTTTCTCCTGCTATTTTGTCACTGAAAAGTTAATGGTATTTTAAAATGTCCCATGTCGCAAACCAGATCTCCTGAGGAGCATATTCCTTTCCGTAGAATGGGCATTTTTGCAACTTAATATCTTACATTTGATTACCACTGGTACATATTTAAGTGCTGTCTTGCTCATCTTGTTTATTACATATATGTATTAAAAACTAATAAAAGCAAAATAATACAAAAAATGAGCATTTCATTTGGCACCCTCCCTGCTACAAAACCCTGCAGATGTTTGGCTGCCTGTGATATATTTTAGACGATAGAGCTTGCAACTGTTATAATTAAGCAATACCATTAAGTCACCCGAGAGTAAATTAGAAGCTAAACTGGTGCTGTGTGCCGAGGAACCCAAGATTATGGGCTGAGATCTCTATTCAATGTGTGAAGTCAGCTCCCTTCAAACAGAACTCAACATAAAAGGTGTTCTTTCTATTCCCCACCCTCAGAATACATAAGTGAATTAAACATGTCCCTAATATTGTTTTGATGTTAGTTCATAATTTAAAATTGTTGAGGGAAAGAGAGGATGTGATGAAATGTTTGTTTTTTGTGGGTTTGTTTTTTTTTTTAAATAGAGCTATTTCAGCTTTGCTACTACTGTTTTAGTTGTAATGGGCGCGAGAAATGTGTAGGTCTGGATTGTTTCCAGGGATTTGGCTGGATTCCATAGATTCAGTAGTGGTTTTGAAAAGAGAAAAGAGAAAAAAGAAGAAAAGAAAGAAAAGGATCCTACTACATTCTGTTGCAGTGAGAATTAGATGAAGGTAATATCACTTCTCCCTTTATAATACCATTGGAGGAGGACAGTCAAGTCCAAACAACCAAAATTATAAACCACTTATCTAGAGCAACTGAAACAGCCACCAACCAATTCAGTATGTCCAACATTTTAATATTTAAAGAAATCAAAATTTTTCTGTTATAGTGAATGCTTCAATATTGGACTATTTCCCATATTAAATTCCTCTTTCAAAGAGATGTTAAGAAAATATTAAGACTAGCAAAAAATACCTAATTCCAGTCCTCCTTAGAATGAACTTTGACTTTATCCATTACACAACAACACACACACACAACACACACACACACATACACACACACACATATTCTTCAGGCAAGCCAACAGTGCAATTAATCCCCCCAAAGTCTCACAACATTTTGGCAACCCCCAAGTATTATTCACAAACACCACCTGTCAAGAACCTTAAGTCTCCTCTCCTCTCTTCAGAAGAGCTGCCTTCACTCAGCTCTCTACAGAACTGTTGACAACATATTGATGTTGTACATTTTCAATTTAGTTCCTTAGACTGATCTTTCTGCACCTGAATTGCTGTTAGGATGAATTGCTTTTCTCCCCAATCCTGACATATGTCTCCCCTGATCTCACAATCTGCTGCAATTTGGCAGCCCAAGCAGATGAAGTTTTCCATTCTTCTTCCAGTTTCTTTCCTACAAACATGACTTTGCTTTCCTTCTTCATTTGTCTGGCTTTGATCAGTTTTGATTTGGTAGCTTTTCTACAAAGGGTAACCTTTGCAAAGTGACATTGTCCTTTATTTATGTGACCAACCAGGAAGTCTTTCTCCTACCTTCTTCACCATGTCCTCACAACATTGTCCTCCCCTGCCACCCCACCTCCAAAACTGAAATGGGAAAAATAGAAATTCCCTTTCTGCCCACCAGAACAGTCTGCAAATCATATCTGTCCCCAAGGTCATGTACTGTTAATGATCTTCAAAAAGAAGAACTAAACTCCATGGGGTCCATTCCAGTACAGAAAGGTACAAAATGATTGAATTATTTGGCAAAGTCAAATTAATCAGTCCCGTTATTGGAGTGTCAAATACTCTTCGAAGATTTTCAAAAGGCTAAGATCTGCTTTGTACTTTCGACAGCCTCAATAGACCGAAGAAAGAAAGAAAGAAAAAAAAAGAGGCTTGTTTGTCAGCTGCCTCCTTGATTATGTTCAATACGAGCACACAGGGCTTGGTTTTATTTTCACTTGGCAATTTCTGTGTTGCTATGACTTCCATAATCTCAAGTCCATAAATCATTTGAGTAAACATTGCACCAACCAGCTCAAATCTAGGAGAAATTTCTACAAAGATAAGTTTTTCAACTCTCTATTATCATCCAAGAATTCTAGAGGTACTTCTTCTTGGGGGATGTCACCAACTGAAGCTACCTCTGGCCATCGCCCCCATTTAGCTTTAAATTGTATTCTTAAGTGTATGTAACAAGAACTAAGGATAAGCTCCTACAGCTAAAGGATTTTTTTTCCTTATTTCTTTCAGGCCTGTCCGCTCTCAGCCTTAATGTTAGGGCCTCTCCTCTAATTAAAGGATCTCTGTGGCTCGTCCCACTTCTGAACTATTTCTCTCAGCCCCAGGGAAGCTATCAATTCAGAAGAGGGTTTGGAGGCTTTTCAAGTCCCCATGGAGTCACTCTCTTGAGCATCAAAAGGGGGAGAAAGCTCAACAGCAAATCAAACATAATTTTAGTTAATATATTTCTTAGTTATTTCAGTTTAATTTTTTCCCTCCCCTCACGTGAACCATTTTTCATGCTATTTCCAGTGGTTACAATTTCCCAGCCTCTTGAAACTCCATCTACTCCAGCACTGTGGGACCTAATCAAGTTTTCCAAGCAGTTCCACGCTGTGTTGTCAGCACTTTGGGACAGTAGAAGACAGCTCTAAAAACAATACTGAAAAACTCCTGTGTGTCTTTCTTCTTTTGCTCCTTGGTCTGTCATTGGTTCTCTGTTTCACTTCTGGTCTGATAGTCAGTAATAAAACCTCATCACTTAATGGATAATGTGTGTATTGGATATTTCCAAAGGTGCTGAGTTGAACTGGATTACTTAGCCCAAGTCACTTATTATTTTGGCTCAGCGTGGGAAAAAAAACCCAAAATGGAAAGCTTTAACTTAGAAATTAGCAAAGATTTCTCATCAATGAAGTTCTTCAAGTAAAGCTAGATGGTTATTTATTAAGGATTTGGTAGAAGAGATTTTTGGTCAAGTATATGTTAAGTCCCTCATACTCTAAGATTCTATAATTCTGGATCTGAGAGAATTTCTAATCATGAAGAAAAGACCAAGCAGAGTGCAGAGAGAAAAATGAGGATTTAAACTGAACCCTGATCTGTATATAATCATCTGAGGGAAGTAAAAATTACTATTAGACCCCTGTCAATTTAAAAATACTTTTTCAAATTTAGGGAGGGTTTTAATAGAGTCTTTTTTTTAAAACTTGGAAAGACAGATCACTCCATTTTTCTAAAATATTCCCATTAGGTTCTTCTCTTTCACATTGGGTTAAATCTTCTGTTGCCAAACCCTTCCCAACTAAGCTCAACTAGAGCTTCATGCAGCCTCTCTCAGGGAGAAAAGCTAAGAGAAAATGTAAACAGAATTATAATATTTAGAGAGAAGCTGCCTGATTCAGTAAAACCTTTTTTAAAAAAAATTAAGATTTTGCAATTACCATCTATAAAAAAATCTCTATTAATAAATAACATCTTTGTGGTGCTCTCTACCCTATTCTTTGCAGATCTCTTCTACCATCTCATTAGCCTCCCCTCAGGGTTGGCCTGAAGGGCATTGGTGCCCTAGGTAATTTTTTATTTTTGGCAACCCCCTCCCCAAAACAACAAAGCCAGTTCCCCACTGCTTTCTCTTCTCCATTCCTCAGGTTGTCCCATCTCTCTAATTGGTATTCATCCAAACGGAGAACAGTAGCTATCAGTTCTTGATGATTAAAAGCCTTGTGAGACCTTGTGATAGCAGCAAGAGTTGGCTCTTGTATCTACCATTTAAAAGGGATGCTTGAATGTGGGATTCTGGTTTCAAAGAGATACAGATGGATGGCATGGTGCTTCTGCCATCTGAATGGGTCACCAGAACATGGGGAGTGAGAACACCGAAATCCCTCCACAGGCTGGCTGGTCCCAATGATGCCATTTTGCCTTGCAATTTTTTTCTACTTGTTCTGATTGTGTGGGGCTTGAGCATCACTAAATGACTGGGATTATTTGACCTTTAGGTATCACTTTGTATTTCAAAGTGCCTTGTGTTAATTTATTCATTTTTCTTCCCAACCTTCCTATCCCAGTCATGGGAACCCTCAGAATTCACAATTCCTGACTCCCCTACTCTATACCAGTTTCACTGCCTAGCTGGAAATTGAATATTCTTCTGATGTTTCTGCCTTCCCACTAATATTTATGTGCTTGCCAGCAGGTAGCGCAGAGATACAAGCAAAAAATGACTTCTTTTCTGAAAGACCCTTAAGGTCTCCTGATTGAGGGAGAACCATTTATGCCAGATTTATGAGTGCACAGTAAGGGGGGCTTTTTCTTAGCAATGTAGTTGGGCAAAAGATTTTGAAAGCATGTGGCTTGGTCTCATAGAGCTACCAAGTACGTCTGGCCTGTTCCAGATTTGACAATCCATGGAGCAAATGGTAAATACTTTTGGATACAGCCACACATTTTATAAATAGCTCTGGCAGGATTTTAATTCACAAACACTTTGGAGGTTTGTTAAATTTTCAAGTTTTCTTCATTTGTGCTTTTCCATGAGGCCTTATTTATGCAAACACAACTGTGGCAATGATGGGGTGAGGAGGGTTTGTGGGAAAATGGAATGAGATTCAGATTAAGCAAATATAAGCAGGCCCTTATTCAGAAATTAGAACTGAGCAGGGGTGAGGTGAACTGATTGAAACAGTGAAAAGAAGCTTGTAAAGTTTGAGAGTAGGTCCTACTTTTAAAATTCATTGGACTCTATTCATCCCTATCCCCTTAAATGTGGGCTTCATGTTTTACACGGGGAAAAGATGGATGGCATTATACTTCTGCCAAATGGGTTACCGACTCATAGCATGTGGTAGTGAACAAAATGAAGGGAAGATGCTGATATTCCTGCCTGGTTTTATCCCCAAAATGTCACATAAGTTCAAGAGGGTCATTATCTGGTTCCCCTTTGAGGTGAAAGAAAGTGTGAACTCTATAGTCCTGCCTTCACTTTCAGGAAGTCCTATGTTTATAAGGCTTTAGGCTAAGGAGAGAGAAGTAGCCTTTGCTTCCCTAAAGGAAAGAAAAACTAAGTGGTCTCAGCAGCATTTATGTAATCACTAAAATCATGCCCACCCTGGATATTCTTAACAACTCACGGGAATTGGGGGGAAGAGGGGTCATAGAGCTGCTAGGGATGGACAGTGACTCAGGGAGATTAGGGGCTGGCTGTGCCCTCTGGTGCTAAGAAGAATTTAAAGTACTTTTATAGGGTACACAGTCCACATCTAAAGGAGCTGTCCTGGCTGGCACTCAGGAAGCATGAGTAATCAAAACTAGCTCTGCCTGCTAATCAGGAATACAAGGCTGATAGGGAGTGTTAGTCCAGAATTATTAGGATAGACAGTAAGGAAAGGAGATGTAATAAGTAATAAGTCACCTTGTTCAATGAGACAAAGAGAATAATGAAGGAGACAGGTTTGGCTCTCTGGAAAAACACAACAGTAAATACTTTTCTCCCTGATTTTCTCTAGAATGATTATTACATAACGCACCATAAAAAGTCTATGGGACAGTTATAACTGGCAATTTAGCAGGACCTGTGCCACCTTTTAAATAAGTCAGTACAGACCCCTTCTAGTTCTACATCCAAGATGCTAAATTACTGTGACCAATGACATTTTGATCCCTCACAAGGATATACCAGGGAAGATACAAAATATGTTGTATAAAGACAAAAAGGGATTTTTCATGACATAAAGTACATATGTATGCTATATTTGTATATCTAAATTTGAGTCCTAACTTTCCCATGTTCATTATGTACATTTATAAGAGAATGAGACTCAGGTTTTAGGGAATTATATTTTATATCAAATCTTCTTCCCAACCATGCCTTTGCTTAAAAAAAATTATTTAAATCTACTGGCTGATTATTAATGGAAAACTCATCAGTGGGGGCTTATGAGCTATAGTAGTGGGAACAGCCACTCATGAAATTACTTCTAGAATATTGTCTAGGGACTTAATCTGCAGGTGTGAGTACAAATTGAGAGATTAGCCTAGAGTGGGGTATTACACTAGCATTCACCCTACTTCAAAGTAGGGTAAAAAGAAATCAGAAATCACAGGTGCTAGAGACAATAAGAAATCTCCTGCCTCCTTCCCTTAAGGTATAATTTGTCCTAGCTAATTGAATTACCTCTGGAACCCACATGGTTCATTGTTGTTGCTATCTCAAAAATCATAATTCTTGTGAGAACCTATGACTTTCTGAGATAAGTAATGTCAGTGCTGTCATGCTTTAGATTAAAAAGTTCATTTGAAGAGTCTAGCTAGTCTTGTTCATAATCAAGCCCATAGTCAGTCTGTAATTGTTTGTTAGACTCTTGCCAGATAATGACATGAGGTCTTATGTAGTTCAAGTAAGTGTAGTAGCTAATAACCAGAGCAAGTACAGGAATATACTTTGCACCATGTTTCCTTTTTTTCTTTCTTAGAATGAGGACAGAATAGAGAGAATAGAGGGGAAAAAATTGATCCAGCCACACAAGCACAGAAGATAGACCCTCCTGGGTTTAAATATGAATTTTTAAGCAGAAAGGTGTCCTGTTAAATGTTTCACTTTTTTGATATAAACATTATTTACATTTTGGGGGAAAAGAAGGAAAGTAGAGTCATCTCAGTAGGGTAGAAATTGTAGAAAAATGGAAATTTTCACGTATTAATGGCAGAACTATCTTTGACTACACCATGTCAACAGGAAACTTGTGTTCTGAAAAAATGAAGGTATAGTTTGGGAAAACTGACATCTTGTTGGTCCAAGTAAATGGGTCTAATGAAAGATTTGAGCTGGACAATAAGAAACATTAGGGCAAAACTCATCAGCCAAAACACTTAGAAACCTTACTGTTTTTCTCGAATTAAACGGGACAGCAGTTATTGAAGATAACCTAAAATACCTAAAAATATAGCATAGTGCAGTGGATAAAGCACCAGACCTGAAGTCAGGAAAACCCAAGTTCAAATACAGACTCAAATACTTACTGACTGCATGATCCTGGGTGACTCATTTAACCTTTGCCTCAGTTCCCTCATCTGTAAAATAAAAATAATAATGCCCTACCATCCCAGGGATGTTGTGAAGATTAAATGAAGTAATAATTGTAAGGTATATAGCACAGTGCCTGATATGTAGTAAACGCTTTATAAACATTAGCTATTATTATTTTCATTCAACCATCCGATTGCAAGCCTTTAGTGACTTAAGATTGCTATTAATTAGAAAGTCAGAAAATTTGTTGTCCAGGGAAGCTTTTGGTGACATTTTTGTATAGAAATGGAAATTTTCAAGCATGAAAAAACTGATATAGAGTGAACAGACAGAACCAGGGAAAACTATAACAATGACAATAATGTAAGTGGGGAGAATTAAAAGCATAAGTAATCTCTATGTAATTATAATGACCAAACATCCATTAAGAAAAGAGGAGAAAATATAACTTCTTGCCTTCTTTGCAGAGGCAGGGCACTATGGGCATAGAGCATTACACATACTATCAGAATCCATTGATGTTGATTACTTTTGTCAAAGTGCTTTTTTTCCTTTTTCATCTTCCTTTTTTATTCTTTTATACAAAGAATGACTGAGAAGGGAGGGAGGAAGAAAAAAATTATATTCAAAAATGAGTGATTGAAAAACAAAAGAGATATCCATACTTTTAAACTTTTCTTTATTTAAAACTAAATTTAAAATAGAAAAATAGAAAAAGGAAAACTAAAAAACAAAACAAAACTTTGTCATGTGCCCAGCAAAACATCAGAGAGAATTCAAAATATGTAACAATAAAATTTCCATTTCAAGAAAGGATATATAATAATATAAAAGATTATATTCATGACTGTCCATCTTTTCTTTGCTTCCTTAGAGGTTATTCTTTTGTTCTCTGCTGTGCACTTTTTACTTTATTGTTTTTCCCTTTCACCCCCCTCACCTGCCCCAAGCAGACTACAATTGAGGAGGATAATTTATATATACACACATATATATATATATATATATATATATATATATATATATATCCACATTCATCCACATACCCCATACTTCTTTTTAAAAATCGCATCCTTTTGGTTCCTCCAGTGATATGAAATGACATCCATCTACCTCCATTTCAACCTGATGGATTCTTATCTTTAACCTCCTGTGAATCTTCCCTAAGATATACACTCAATATGTTGGAGTTTTCCTTGTTTAAAATGATATAGGTAATTGGAACCTCCTTTTCCTATCATATGTTTCTTGGATAATGTATTTTATGACTCTTCTGGCATACAAGTTATAGTCTGGTAATATGACACAACCTAGTATGTCATACATGTCTTCATTGTACCTTGTATTACCCATAATTTTAATTCTTTGGAGATTGTGGTATTATTTAAGAGTTACAATATGATAGCATTATCAGATTAGTAGTAGAAAGCATATCTCAGAGATCATATAATACAGTTCCCTCAAATGATACAGCATTATTTCCAGAGGAAATGTGGAAAAGTAAAAAGAGTACTATAGAATTTGGAATCTGAGGAACACAGTGCACTTTCACACTGTATGAATTAAGGTTGGAAGAATACAAGGATTTATTAGGCATCTATTTATTAATTATCCATTTATTAGACACCTATTTATCAGGTACTCATTTATTAGGTCCCTATTATGTGTCAGGCATGGTACTAAATATAACTTTTATCTCTTTTGACCCTCATTGACAACTCTGGCAGACAGGTGCTATTCTTATCTCCATTTTATAATTGACAAAGTAACTTGCCCAGTGTCATATAGGTAGTTTCTGAGGCCAGATTTGAATTTAGTTCGTCCTGACTCCAGGCCTAATGTTCCCTCCATTGTACCATCTCCCTGCCTTTAGTGTATGTATGACCTTGGGCCAGTCAACTTATTTATACCTCAGTTTCCTCATCTTCAAAATAAAGTATTTTGGTTAAATGATTTCTGAGTTCCCTTACAGCTATAAATCTATGAATTTGATTTGATTATATTTAATATGTTTAGAAATGTAAAGGATGGGAATAAAGGGAGAAGAGTAGGGAAAATTAAGAAAAAAATCTTTTTTTATGTTTAGAGAGACAGCCAAATAGATCCTCAGGGCAGGGGACAAAGAATCAAAGGGCATGTATTGTTTCTTTTGTTTCTAATCATGGTATCCCCATCTCACCCAGGATATTTGGATGGCTGGAAATGCAGTGAATTTCCAGAGACCTAATCTCACTGTTGATTAGTATGAGAGCACTGACCTGCTTCACGTCTGACCTAGGCTAATTTGTCCCACTTTAGGCATCCTTGTGGCTATCCCCTCATTTCACCTCCAAACCTTGGTCCAGAATATTCACTTGGTGCCAGACTAAGTGATGACACTTAATTGGTTTTATCCACTGCCATTCAGAACACTGAGCTTAAGCAATTCACCAGCTTCAGCCTATCTAGTATCAGGGATAACAGAAGTGCATCACCAAACTTATTTTGTTTTCTGCATTTTTCCCTTGTTTCCCCCAGGTTTTAATATATATATATATTTCTAAATATTGGGAGATGCCATGAATAAAGTGCCTATGTTCAAAGTGAGTGTCTGTGTTCAAATCTGGCCTCAGACATTTACTAGCTGTGGGACTCTGTTTGTCTCAATTTCCTCATCTGTAAAATTAGCTGGAGAAGGAAATGGCAAATCACTCAGTATCTTTTCAAAGATAATTCCAAATGGGGTGGACACAACTGAAAAGTGAGTAGAAAACAACAAATAAAACTACCAGAATGAGATAAAGTCAAATTGCTGTCCCCACAAAATTCACCTATTTTATGCATGTGAGCCTAACATGGCAACATGAACTAAGTGTGCCAGTTAGACCCTGAAGAGTATTCTCAGTACTCTTTCCCTTTGGGGAGCTATTATCTTTGTTTTGGATCAGAAGGACAATATTATGTTTACACAATAATGTAAGGACTTTCTCAGTATACAGATATCCAATAGCTTGTAGTATTGTAGGCTTTCCAAAAGCCTCAGGAGAAGGGAAGGGCCAATGAAAATGCTCCCCCAGGGAGTGCGTACCCTTCATTATCTCCTCACAGAATAGAATAAATATCTCTTTTCCTTTAAGATGCAGCTCAGGCACCATCTTCTCCATGAAGCTTTCTGATGCTCCAAAACTACATAGTTTTTTAACTACAGATACTTTGGTTACATGTGTATTTATCAGTTTTATATTTATACCAACATATTTTTCTATGTATTTACTGTCTCAACAGAATGTAAATGCATTTCAAGTAAGATTTACTTCATTCTTTGCACTTGTATCCTAGAATTGTGTCTGGCACACAATTTATTTAATTGCATTTAATAGATACTTGTATTTAATACAAAGTATTTAATAGTATTTAATAGATACTTGGTTATTAATGTTGGGAGTTAGGAAAGTCTGGGTTCAAATCCTGCACTTATTATTCAGCTGTAAGATCCAGATAATTCAATTTACTTCTGCAAGTCTCAATTTTCTCAAAATGAGGAATGAGATGGTCTCTAAGGTACCTCTCAGCTCCAAATATATAAGCCTATACACCTATGAGCTTATGAACCGATGTGCATATCTATGATATACATGCATAAGCTGTTTTAGTGTAGTAAGGCAGGTGAGATCCAGTTGTGGAGAGAGGAAGGGAAGGGAGCCAGTACAGCCATTTGTACTGGGAGAGTGTCTCAACATTTCCCCTCTCGCAGGGGCTGTCTGCAGCCCATATATTTCAACTGGAGAGGGAATGTAATCATTGCTGGTATTGACCAACCCATTTGTGATGCTGCTGACACCAAGTGATAAAGTGTAAGGGAAGCAAGAGGAAGAATCAGTTGGGATCTTTCTTGCAGAAACATGACACAGCTGGTACCCAGGATCCCCAGGCATGTTTCTCCAGGATGGGAGCTCTCTGCACTGCTGGGACCTTTCCTTCCTAAAACAGGAAACAAGCAAAGCACGTCCTTTCTATATCTTCTTGATATATATTCATTTGGTGTGGCTGCAGCCACATTTGCTAGTAGTCCCAGCATATGTCACACTAAGAGAGGGATTAGTGATTAGCTAAGTGCCCCAGGCTCATCCTCTCTGCCTGCCGGGAGCCAGCATTTCCAAGGCCATTCCCTCTCAGTGTGTGTCTGGGTCAGAGAGAAAGGATGCTCTGATATGACTCCCCACCTCCACCCCAGCCAATATTAAAAGAAACAGGACAGAAAACTTTTCGAGTTTTACAGTTGCTGAGCCAGGAGTTTAAGGGTCAGGTGGGGGGCAGTTGGGGAGAGGGAATTTCTATATTCCAGTCTCAAGGTTAAAAACAAGAGTGATTCAGAAAGAATGCATTTTCCCCTCTAAATTCAGACATGCATTCATTCTCTTTACATTATATCTTGCTACAAAAAGTTTCTCTAACACTTTCATCCATGACCAACTCTTTGGACAACAAGCAGAAACAAAGAAGTCCTCAGTTTGAGTCCAATAACATGACAATTTATCTTGAGTCATTCATGTGAAATTGGGTTCATTTTCACATTTATTCAGTATTAATAATCAATTTGAGCAGTAAAATGACACATCTTTTTCTTTTCTTCCTCAACTGCTGGAATATTTTCAAATGAATTATTTCAGAATTTTCAAAGTCAATCAAACTTTTCTTTCATGTTTTTAAGTACAGATAACCAGTGCAGTAGATAAGATGTTGCATCTACAGTCAGAAAAATGAGAGTTCAACATCACCTACTAGTTGTGTGATCTGAACAAGTCAACCTTTACCTCAGTTTCCTCAACTGATAAAGCATCTACCTCAATAATATTTGTAAAAGCATTTTGGAAACCTTTGAGTTATATATATGCTAGGCATTATTACTTTAAAAAATAATAGGTTTTTATTTTCAAAATACAAAGATAATTTTCAACATTCACTCTTGCAAAAACCATGTGTTCCAAATTTTTTTCTCTCTCCCCACCTCTCATCTCCCCTAGACAGTAAGTAACCCAATGTAGATTAAACAATTCTTCTAAACATATTTCCACATTTATCATGTACATTAGAAAAATCAGATCAAAAAGGAAAAAACGAGAAAGAAAAAAAACAAGCAAATAACAAAAAAGATGAAAACACTATACTGTGATCCACATTCAGTCCCCTTTCTCGGGAGGCAGATGGCCCTCTCCATCACAAGTTTATTGGAAATGGCCTGAATCACATCATTGTTGAAAAATGGCCATGTCCATTAGAACTGATCATCACATAATCTTGTTGCTATGTACAATGTTCTCTTGGTTCTACTCACCTCACTTAGCATCAATTCACATAAGTCTCTCCAGATCTTTCTGAAATCACCCTGCAGATTGTTTCTTCTAAAACAATAATATTCCATAACATTCATGTACCATAACTTCCATCCATTCTCCCAAAGGAAGTCTCCACATGCTTGGGGTAGACGTATCCCTTACTCACTGACCAGTTTAGAATCTGTTGGATACTCTCAACCTGCTGAGATGGTTCACCAAGGTGTGGCTACCTGGAGCCACAGGGAAAAGTTGAGTGCCAGGTAGACAACAAAAGATGAGCAGTCCTGAAAAGGGCTAAGCAAGACCTCACACCAGAGGCACTAGTCCTTTCTGAACACTTCATAGACTCCAGTCATGGCTCTGAAGAATGGGAAACTTCTTAGAAGTGTCATATACATCCTGAACAGGCAGAGTCTAAGGATCTGGGATCAATGTGATACTCTGATTCCTGTGTAACTTTTAGCAAATTAGTAAAACTCCCAAGGCTATTCATTAGATTGTAAACTCACAGCCCATGGATTGGCTAAGAGAACAGGAAAGGATAATGAAAAGTGTTAAAGGGAACACTAATACATTATTGGTGGAGTTGTGAAATGATCCAAATATTCTGGAGAACAATTTGGAACTATGCCCAAAGGGCTCTAAAATTGTACATATCCTTTGATCCAGCAATTTCACTACTGTGTCTGTATCCCAAAGATATAATAAAAGAGGGAAAAGGACCCATATATGCAAACATTTTTGCAGTGGCAAAAAACTGAGTGGATGCCCATCATTTGGGGATTGGCTGAATAAGTTATGGTATATGAAGGTAATGGAATATTATTGTTCTATAAGAAATGATGAGCAGGATGATATCAGAGAAGCTTAGAAAGATTTACATGAATTGATGCTTAGTGAAGTGAGCAGAACCAAGAGCACACTGTACATAGTAACAAGAAGAGAATCTGATGATCAGCTGTGAAGGACTTGGTTCTTCTTCACAAAGTGGTGATTCAAAACAATTTCAATAGACTTTTGATGGAAAATGCCAATCACATCCAGTGAGAGAACTATGGAGACTGAATATGTATCAAAGAATAGTATTATCACCTTTTTGTTTGTTTTCTTATGTTTTTTTTCTCCTTTTGATTTTTTTTGTACATGACAAATATGGAAATATTTTTTAAAGATAGTACATATTTAATCTATATCAGATTGTTTTCTGTTTGGGAAGAGGAGAAGCAAGGGAGAGCAAAATAAACATTTAGAACACAAAGTTTTACAAAAATGTATGTTGAAAATTATCTTTACATGTATTTTGAAAAATAAAATACTATTTTACAAAATATATATTATGAGCTCCTTGAAGGCAAGGAGTCTTTCTTTTGTTTCTTTTTGTATTCCCAGCATTTAAAACAGTGCCTAGCATATAGTAGGTGCTTAATACATGTTTATCAATTGATTTATCATTAAAACTAGAGAGTTGCCCTTAATTGAGTT
Organism: Sarcophilus harrisii; assembly: GCF_902635505.1. Taxonomy (NCBI): domain Eukaryota; kingdom Metazoa; phylum Chordata; class Mammalia; order Dasyuromorphia; family Dasyuridae; genus Sarcophilus; species Sarcophilus harrisii. The sequence continues at coordinate 488,598,113 of NC_045426.1, read as the reverse complement.
GAGTCCTTTCCAGTTCTAGAGTTATGATTGTATGATGTCTAAAATATAATTCAGAATCAAGTGTCAGGTGTCAGGAGTATAGGAATGAAAGTGAATTTAAGTCTTTGAGAAAAGCAAAGCTGGTAATCAATTCAGATTGCTTCTGCTGCATTAGTATTTCATCCATGAGGATCCTCATATCAACATGACAGATGACAGCCATATAAAACCTTAGTAATTTCCCAAGTCTTTGGGAAATGCTGAGACCAAAACAGTTCATTAGCTCATAGCCAACTTTCTGATGACCAGCCCCTCCAAACTTAGCACAGTTGGTCCTTGGATGCCTGATATGCAATCTATTGTTGGATCCATCCTAGAAAACTTGCCAGCTTGACACAACATGACAGAACTTAATTTACAAGAAATCAAAGTCATCTTCCAGACACATGGAGGCATTTGAGAAGAACTCTAGCCGAGGAGTGCTTCCATAATACTTAAAAGTCAGCCTCTGTTATGTGAGTGCTAGATGGAGAAAGAGGGTGGGTGGGGGACTTTTTTATAACAATCGGGACAATAATATTCAATTATTTCAAGAATAGCAGAGGCAAATTATAGACAATTTCACTATGTACCTTGAAAAAGGTTTTAAAGTTTGACATGTACAAATGTCGAACCAATATTACTTTGAAGAGAGTAACAACAATGATGATGGCATTTAAAACCTCTTCTAGTTTTCTTCCCCACCTACACTTAAACACTTATTTCACATTATTCCCCTTCATCTGTTCTCTGTTCCAGCCAAATGGGCCTCCGTGCTATTCCCCAGACTCAGTGTTCCTTCTCCCACCTTAGTGCCTTTAGATGGATTGTTCTCCATACCTGGAATGTACCAACCCCTTTCCCTATTAGAGTAGCAGAACAGAAAAATGAGTAAGAATACTTTCCCCAACATCAATTTATCTTTTATTCAATTACATTTTACATGTCTTTAAATCTTTTTATTGTGAACTTTTAAAACAATTATTTTTATATACAACAGCTAAAATGAGATATCTGTAAAATAAAATATGCTTTGCAAACTTTAAATACCATAAAAATGCTATTGTTGCTATTATTTTTATTGCAAAGAACAACAAAGATTATCTTTGAAATTGTAAATTAAATGTATTACTTACTGGATTGTAGACCAAGGGATGATAGAGACCTCAGAGACTATCTAGTATAATCCTTTCATTTTACAAATAAGGAAACAGTCAGGCAAGTTAATTTACCCAAGGTCACACAGATTGTAAATATTAGAATCCAGATTCAAGTTCAATGCTCTTTCCACAGAATTTAAATTCTTTCCCTTGTGTTTTTATTCCTTACTTTTTGCATTCACTCAAGGAATAGTTTGCCTAGCTAGCTCAAATTATAAAAACTGATTTTTGTCTTTTAGCTTTCCAGGTGCCTAAGAGGCAGTATGGCAAAGCCAATAAACTTTATGACCCTGAATGCAGAGGACCTGGGTTCCAGTCCTGCTTTTGGCACATAACTACCAAGTTATGAGCCAGTCATTTAATCCCTATGCCCTCCAGTAACTCTATATGACTATAAATTACAACTGGGTTGCTGATATGAATAGAGGAATTTCTCCATTGATGAAATCACATAAAATACTATCCTTCCAAAAAAAAATCCTATGTTCTTTCATATGATGGGTGCTTAATAAATGCTCACTGAATAGAACTGATTTAACAATATATTAATGCCAAAGGCACCATATGTGACTGTCTCATTAATTTGGGGTCTAATTAGAGTCTTACTCTATTCAGAACCAATTGAGAATCTATACAAAAAGCTGCATTGTAAGAAACAGAAGAGGAAGTATGGTTATCATGCACTCTATTCCACAGGAATGGTTTTATTCCTTTGAAACAGTATCTCTGCAATATTGAAAATCCAAATGTTAGTTTTCCCACATCTGGATTTTATCATTTTCTAATAGGAACTGGAAAAAGTGTGGTTACTGTATAGTACTTGTTGCTGGAAAAGCAGAGGTGAAACTATCCTTTGGTCCATAAAGCTTTCAAAATGGGAAAGATTCAGGAAGTCATTTCAGATGTAATTGTAATGTCATATTAACTGCAAATTTGAAAAATTCATTCAAAATCTTAGAGCAGATACTTTCTTAGATCCATAACTCTTCATTAAGAGAGAACCATGGATAGAAGAGAAAGAAAAAAAATTGAGAAAAATCAAAACCAGTGAGATCAAATGGGAGTAAGAGAATGGAACAAGCATTTTTAAGTGCCTAAAATAACTGGATGCCAGGTATTTTTAAAATATTATAATATTTGATCCTCACACTAATTTTGAAAGAAAGGTATTATTATTATCCTTATTTTACAATAGAGGAAATTCGGCAGTAGTGAATAAGTGACTAACCCAGGGTCAAACAACTAATAAGCTTTTGAGGCTGGATTTGAACTCAGGTTTGCCTGACTAGAGTTCTAGTACTTATTGTTCCACTGGGCAACCCAACTGTTTCATGGGAAATTGTTTTTGCTCTTTCTTTTCTGCATTCATTCAAGGAATATTTTGCCTGAGTAACTCAAGATGTGTAAAAAAAAAAAAAGATGTATTACAAATGTAATAATATTTTGACTAGATGCAACAGTTATTAAAGCACTGGGCTTGGAATCAGGAAGACTTATCATCCTGAGTTCAAATCTGACCTCAGACACTTATTAGTTATGTGACCCTGGGCAAGTCACTTAACCCTTTTTGCCTCAGTTTCCTCATTGTAAAATTAGCTGGAGAAGGAAATGGCCAACCAACCCCAAATGGGGTCAAGAGTAGGCACTACTGAAAGTCAAAATCTTAACTTTAATACCTTATTATTTTTATTATTTTAAACTAGTATTTAACTTTAAAATGACAGAAGATTCTACCTGACAGCACTAATAGGTTATACACAGTGAATATAAGATATTGAAGCCAGAATTAAGCTCTAAAGATGAGCTTGATAGTTGGTAAAAAAGAACTTAAGTTTTCTTCATTTCTTTACTGCTCTTTCTAAAGTTAAAACTTTTTTAGAAAAAGTTTTAACTGCTACTGTAACTAAAGTAGTCATTCTAGGTAGACAGTACCAAAATGGAAAAATGAAAATTATAAATTATATCTCTCATTAAATTATCTGACCTACCAGGGAAGGACTAGAAGAATACATTAAAGGAAATATGAGTAAATATGGAATTTCATGAATGACAATATTTTGGCCTACTAGTAGTGTAATTTAGAGGATTGGACCTTTTTTTAATGATTTCTGTAATTCATGAAGATACTTTTAAGTTTCACATTAGGCAAAAGAGGCCAAGTACATCTAGCTAGATTGATTATTTTTACATCTGCTCTAACACAAATAATCAGTAGGCATATTATTTCCAGATTTCTAAAGGTAAGTGAAAAGCAGCAGAATTAATTCTTTGGTACATATGACATCCTCTCCCCGTGTTTATATCCTATTTTTTCCTTTTACACATGATACTCCAACAGAGCTCCCATTCACTAGCCTTGATCTCTTTCTAAGACCAGTCTGATCTTTCTGAAAATTGGAATTTAAAGATTTGGAAGACTCTATCAGACTAAAGTGGCAAAAGCTGTAACATTCAGAAGAATCAAGATCCTGGATTTGTTTGAGGTAAGCTCTCAATAATAGAACCATTTCCAGCCTTATTTCATTTCATTTTTCCTCCATCAGGCTTATTGTGAGACCCAACAATCCATACAAGTCCAGGTCCCTTTAGGGACTAATATGTGACTATGTCAAAAAACCATCTTTAGACTGTCAAGGCTGCTTCAGTTCCTGACGCTGTTGAAAGCAGAAAGGGCCAGGGGAATGTTAATGGAATCCAAATCAGAGAAGGTACTAACCTTCCTTCATGGATCTTTTCCATCTACAATATCTATTAATTGCTTTATTGTCCTTCTATGTTTTGCAGCCATTTCAGAAATCGTCAGGAAGTTAAATCAGGTCCAGAATGAAAATTAGTGCCTTAAATTCCAGATTTCATTAATTTGTATCCCAAATACTCACAAGAAAAATAAAACAGACTGACATCTTATGTGTAAAATACAAAGCTTTGTTCATAGTTGGCACTTAAAAATATTTTATGATTGATGGACAGATTGATCTCCAAGTATACTATGGTTGTGCCTTTTGAGGACACAATTGGATTTACTGTTAAGAATTTACTGTTAGAAACCGTTGGATTATTTTCAACCATGATAGCAATTGATTCCTAAGCAAAAAATCAGTAACCAAATACTTCATGCTATCCAAGCCTAATGATGAAAATAATCAGAACCTGTCTAGCTACTTTGGTCATTGAAAAAGATGGACTGATTGTGAATTAGATCCACTTCTCTAGCAAGCTGCTTAGCTGTTGACCTGCAAATGATTATTCCAATTGTATGTATGGAAATGATCAAAGATTAATTATAGATCAGAACCAAATCTTGGGTCTAAGCCTTTACAAGTCTTTCAGCATAATTCATTTTCTAGTTTTTCTGCACCAATTAACCAGCAACTCCTACTACTGGAGAAAGAGAGTGATAAGTTTTCAAAATAATCCCTTTTTATTTGAAAAAGGGATTATTTTGAAAACTTATCACTCTCTACACATTCTTCTTTTATAGTAACTGTAAACATGTCCTCATTCCCCCTTAGTTGTAACCTATTAAGATATTAAGATTATCAATGTAGGAGCCACTGCTTCTGACCATGGCACCTTGAACTAATACTATTAACCCGTTTCCCTGATTTTCTCAGTTACTTTGCCTGTAAAATGGGGCTAATTCTATTCACCTAACTGGCTCACAAAAAAGGATGTAAAGATTAATTATTCAGAGTTTGTCTAGTGATCTGAAGATGAAAGGCACTATATAAGTGCTAAGTATGTCACAAACAGAGGGCTATGACTTCGGGGAAGACCATAAACAGCAGGCACAGATGAACTCTAAAAAAACAAAAACCCTATTCTCATGTAAATACCCATAATAATAAAGGCTGCTGAAAGAAAGCTGAAGGAAATATAAACTAAAAACAGAGTATTTTCCACGAGGAGTCAGCAGATTTTATCAAGTTAATAAATTATTACAATAGAGTATATAAAATCAAACTCATGCAGAATCAGGCCAGAGAATATAATGTGTAGCTGCTGGGATTATCTAGTGGGAAAGATCTCATTGATTTTTGTAGAGCATTGGATCCTGGAGATTTTAAAATTAGGCAAGGATGATGACCCAGTTTGGGTGGAAAAAGCTTATAGGATCCCAAGGAAGAATACAGCCCAAGGAGAAGTCTCTGGAGGTACAGTTATTTTTAACCTTTCAGACCTGCATGACATAGAGAGAATTCTGAAAACTGCATGCAAGAGGAGACATTTTAAGAGCTTCAGTATCCTTTTCCCCTGATGGTGACCCTGGCATAGAATTTAAAGGGGCAGGCAGACTTTGCTTATGAATAAATGGGAATTCAAGAGGAACAAGACCAAGATTGCCATCTTATTTCCTCAAATGTGTCACAGAGCTGAACAGGTTTCTGTTAGATCAGTGATTTGACTATGAAATTATTTTGTACAAATTGGATAAAAGTAAGACATTAGAAATTGTTGGTGCCAAAATCAAAAATCGATGTAAAAATTTAACAGAACACCAAATAGCTCAAGAAGAAATTGTATTTTGTTTTAAAGTTACGTATCAAAAATGCTTGGGGGAAAAAAGTTTCACAGGAAAAGAGGTCAAGAGGTTCAATACAAGAAGATATAGCAGGCACAGCCTTTCAATAGACTATCTGTTAGAATGACATGGCTTAGCAATTATGTCTGCACTTAACTGGAAATATAAAAGGAAGTGTGCCATGGCAGGAAGGGAAAAAATGTAGGCTGGGAGTCAGTAGAAACAAAACTTTCAATCCTTCCTCACATATTTAACAGCTGTGTTGCCATCATCAAGTTACTTAACCTGAGCCTCAGTTTCCATATTTGCAAATGGGGTTATAATGTCTATTGTTGCTCAATCATCTTTTGTCATGTCCCACTCTTTGTGCCTCCATTAGGGGTTTTCTTGGCAAAGATACTGGAGTGGTTTGCCATTTCCTTCTCTAGTTCACTTTACACATGAAAAGACTGAGACAAACAAGGTAAGTGCCAAAAGTTACATAGCTAGTATGTGTCTAAGGCCAGATGTGAAGTCAGGTCTTCCTGTCTTCAAAGGCCTGGAACTCTATCCTTTGTACCATCTCACTGCCAATACCTATTGTAACTAATAGAATTATTATGCTGAGCTAATGAGTAAAAAAGTTTATACAATTTAAAGCTATAAAAAGGTCAAAAGTATGCAACAATTCAAGACTATTTGCTGATAAAGAAAATCCAGATTTTTTTCAGTGTCTTAAACTGAATTTATAATAGCTTAAGAATATATTTTAAGTGTTAGCACTAAAGTAGGGTCAAAGCTCTCTATATCGAACATTGTGAAAACTGACTACTTCGCTGGTATCCTTTATATTCCATCCATTCCACATTTATTGAAAACTTAGTATGGCCCAGTGATAGATACACACTGCTCCCTACCTTCCAACTACCATCCTCATTTTACTTCAACCCCAAGTTGAACACTATACTCTGAGCCTGGGTCTCCTGGGTCTCCTAATTGAACCTTCACCTACTACTCTCTTCCCACCAAGAGAAACTCCTCTTTCTCCATTAAAATACAGATTCTTTGAACTGTATCCTCAGTTTATAGAATAGTGCTTAGAATATAGTATTTAATAAAGGCTTTCATCTATCTGTGAAGGATTGAAATAAAAATTCATATTTTTAGGATAATACTTAAGAGCTTTTCCTACAACAATTCGGTGCAATTATTATCCCCACTTTACAGATGAGGAAAAGTTCTAAAGGTTAAACACCTTACTTATATTTTAAGTGTCGTAGCTATGAAATAAACTTAAATCTGGTTGAGCTGCATCTCTTTATGCTACTTTATAATTATAATCCCCATTTTATAGATGAGGAAATTGGTTCCAAAGGTTAAACATCTTACCTATAAGCATGTAGTTAGTCATAGTTATTAAATAAACAAATCTCATATTCTTTCCTCTATATACCAACCTGCACCTCTTTATGATATATTATAATTGCAAAGTTATTCATATAAATTGCCTCAAGTCACAAAGATGACTAAATACAGTCTTTCCTCTAAGAATTAGTCCAGTAGAATGTAAGAAATCTGAAAAATGTTTATTATTGTAAACTTAACCACTGATAAAAAATAATAAAAGCAGCATATAAAATGAGATAAAATCTTGCATGAAACCTCTAACAAAGATTTAAGAAAGTAGTACCAAATAGAGCAATATGGTATAGAAAAAGAATGTTCTCTGGAATCCAAGGAATTGGTTTTAAATTCCACATCTGAAGTCACTTAACCTTTTTGAGCAAATGACTGAGTCTCAGTTTCCCCAATGGTAAAATGAAGCAGTTAAGCTAGATGGCTTCTACATTCTCTTCCAATTCTAGATCTATGGATAAAGGGAAGAAATTGGTTTAAAAAATGACAAATAAGTAGAGAACAACCTTTGTTTCCTGTCCTCTTTTTGGGTCCTCTAAAATCCTTTCATCCAACAACATCCTTTCCCAGTTACAAAACAAACAAAGCTTGTAACAATTAAATTTATTCAATAAAAGCACATCCATACATTGGACATATACAAAAATAAATACTTTATATTCTGTAGTTTTGATCCTATATTTTTATGTCAATAGATGAATGCCTTATTTCTTCAGTCTTAAGGAGTCATTGTTGGTTCACTTGTCTTTCATAATTTTTCTTTATAATTTTATAATCCTAACTATACTATCAAAATAATTGCATATTGTTTTCTTCTGCATGGTTCTCTATTTGGCATAAGTTCACACAGGTCTTTCCAGCTTTTTCTGAATCCATGTCTTCTGCCATTTCTTGCGGTGAAATATTCTTATATTCATGGGTTGATTTGTTCAACTATTCCCCAGTTGATGGATATCTCCTTAGTTTCCAGTTATTTGCTACCACAGAAAATGCCACTATAACTATTTTTATCATATTAGTTCTTTCCATCTTTCTTTTGAGTTCTCTGAAGTGTAAGCCTAGTAGTGATATCATTGGGTTGACATTGGGGGCATAATAAATTATTTTGGACCCATATAAGACACTTCCTGCAAAGATCTTCTTTTCCAAAACTGCCTCCCTTCCACTATCTGTGTATTTTAATTTAAAGTTTTTCAACATTATGCAACCAAAACCAAAACTGCTCCAAATTGTGATTTTTCTCTATCACTTTTTTGATCAAGAACTCTCCTAATCATGGTTACAAAACATTATTTCCTTCCTTGTTCTTTTAATTTATGATGTGAACTTTTACTTCAGAGCTTTTTTATAGTATATGATGTGAGATATAGGTCTAATTTTAATTTCTGCCAGAATGTTTTCCTATTTTCCCCACTGTTCTTCTTAAACAGATAGCGTTCTTGTACAAATACTATGTACATATTTATCTTTACTTTTTAAAGTTGTACACCTAATCTGTTTGACTTACTAACTTTTCTATTTTCAACCAGGACCAAAGAATCTTGATAACTGCTTTCTAGTACAGTGTGAGACCTGGCAGTGCTAGGTCTACAAATAACATTTTAACAATTACATGAAATCACCACTCCACAATCTTGCTAAGTTCAGTTTCCATGAATTTTGGTGTGTCTTCAAAACTTAATTGAAAGAAAGTTATCAAACTGTGCATACCCTTTCATCCAGCAGTGTTACTACTGGGCTTATATCCCAAAGAGATTATAAAGAAGGGAAAGGGACCTGTATGTGCACGAATGTTTGTGGCAGGTCTCTTTGTAGTGGCTAGAAACTGGAAACTGAATCTGAATGGATGCCCATCAGTTGGAGAATGGCTAAATAAATTGTGGTATATGAATATTATGGAATATTACTGTTCTGTAAGAAATGACCAACAGGATGATTTCAGAAAGGCTTGGAGAGACTCACACAAACTGATGCTGAGTGAGATGAGCAGGACCAGGAGATCATTATATACTTCAACAACAATACTATATGATGACCAGTTCTGATGGACCTGGCCATCCTCAGCAACGAGATCAACCAAATCATTTCCAATGGAGCAGTAATGAACTGAACTAGCTATACCCAGAAAAAGAACTCTGGGAGATGACTAAAAACCATTACATTGAATTCCCAATCCCTATATTTATGCACACCTGCATTTTTGATTTCCTTCACAAGCTAATTGTACAATATTTCAGAGTCTGATTCTTTTTGTACAGCAAAATAACGTTTTGGTCATGTATACTTATTGTGTATCTAATTTATATTTTAATATATTTAACATCTACTGGTCATCCTGCCATCTAGGGGAGGGGGTGGGGGGGTAAGAGGTGAAAAATTGGAACAAGAGGTTTGCCAATTGTTAATGCTGTAAAGTTACCCATGCATATAACCTGTAAATAAAAGGCTATTAAATAAAAAAAAAAAAAAAAACTTAATTGAAAGAGGGAAAATATCAGGATCTCTACAGTAACTTAATAGTCTAAAGTTTTTGATATTTTCATGGAGAGATCTCAAGAGTAGTTTTGAGTCCTGAATTGTTGTCCAGGGAATGGCTAAATAAATTATGGTATATAAAAGTAATGGAATATTATTGTTGTATAAAAAGTGACGAACAAGCTAATTTTAGAAAGGCCTGGAAAGACTTACACAAAGTGATGTTGAACAAAACAAGAACCAGGAATAAATACATTGTACATAGTAACGGCAAAATTGCGCAATGATCAACTATGAAAAACTTGGTTCTTCTCAATGATTCAGTGATTCAAGGCAGTCCCAATAAACTTTAAGACAGAAAACACCATCTGCATCCAGAGAGAGAACTATGGAGATTGAATGTAAATTGACACGTTATTGTTCATTTTGTTTTTGTTTTTTCTCTTGTGGTTTTTCCCACTTGTTCTGATTTTACTCTTCCAACATGATTCATGAAAAAATGTGTATTTTAAAGAGTTAACATACATATATAACCAGAAAAAAAATTATCAAAAAAAAATGTTGTCCAACAACTGAATTGAAGTTCATAATATTATAGCATTTTATCCAAATTTATTTTTCATACAAGGTAATTGCTAAGCATTGAACACCAAGGACCAATAACTATTTAATCTCTATACTGGCATGGCTGAGTCTTAAAATTTGAATAAAATTATTGAGGTTGGAGCAATAGCATACTATTTTATCCCAAATAGTCTAGAAGTTTTTCCTTGAAAGGTATCAAACATCCTTGAGACTTAATTGGTTCAGGCAATTAAGACTTACTAAATCAATGCTATATCTTTGCCGACTGTCATCTCCATGTTATGGCTAAGTAAACATTCTTTTGTTAATTGTTAGTTGACTAAGTGCCTCATTTTATTTTAATCTCAAATTCAAACCACCAGAAAGTCCTAAAGTGATACATTGCTTACAACAGTTATTAAAGATGGTATTGATTTTGGATGGTTTTGGTTTTTTCCTTCTAAAATGACTTTACATCCAGTCTCTCTGAAACACTTTTAGTATCAACCTAACATCTTGACCTGATCCTACTAAAGATAAAAACCTAAATGGTTGTTCTGTCACTGAACTTTATGCAAAATCAGCAATCAATCAACAAGCATTTATATCAAACCAACTATAAAACTAGGGTTGAGGTTAGAGTTGGGAGTCAAAAGACCTAAACTTGAAGCTTAGTTCTTTCCCTATTATGACTTTGTAGTCTCTTACTCATCTTACATTCTTCTATTCCTCATCTGTAAAATAGAAGATAATGACTTCACTATCTAACAGGGCTGTGGTGAAGCTGAAATAAGATAATTACATAAGGTTTGTGAACTGCACAAAACACTATGTTGTCAGTGATTTTTACATATAAAAGAGTTAATCTTACAACACCACTCAGATAAAAATTACCCCAAAGTATTAAACGCAAGTACAATGGATTATATTAGAATTTCAACGCTAGCCAGTGTTTTGGAGATTAGATCAAATTAATTGACAAATATTTATTAAACATATACTGTTAGCCAGACATATAGCACTAAGGCTTTGGCTCTATCAAGACAAATATGAAACTGTACCTGCCCTCAAGAAGCTCATATTTTATTGAGGAAAACAATATATAATAAACATACCCAAAATAAAGACAAAGTGATTGAGAAAAGGAAACTGGCAGCTGGTGAAAGGAGAAATCTGAAAAGGATTCTTGGAAGTAACATGACTTAGGCTTTGAAGCAAGTTAGAAATCTATGAAATGCAGGTGAGGAGGGAGTGCGCTGCAGGCATACTGGTCAGCCTGCAAAGAAATGAAAGACAAGATGACTTTATGCTTTCTGAGGCCCACCCATTTGGCTAGACAAAGGAGAGTACAATAATGTGCATAAGCCTGAAATGTAGGTTGAATCCCAGTTATCAAGGACATTAAATCACAGATTTATTTACATTTGATGCTAGAATAGGGAAGGGAAAGAGAACAGAGAAGGGAAAGAGAACATGCATTGATTAGGCACCTGCTATGGACCCGCACTATACTAAGTACTCATTGAAGATCACAGTTAATGACTGAAATTGTATTTGAACTTGGGTCTTTCTGGCAAGAGGTTCTGTGTTCTATCCACTGCCCCAGCCAGCTCTCTAATGTGAATATGATCACACACCTGGGCTTTAGGAATACCCAGTGAGCAGCTATGTGGAAAGTGGACTGGAGAGATGGAAGGCAGAGAACAGAGAGGAAGCTATTCAAATAGACCAGAGGACCTAAGCGTATAGAACAAGATGATGACTCTGAGTGAAAAAAAGGGACAGATGCTAGAAATACAACAGTAACATTAAACAGTGGGAAATGATTTTGGTGAATGAGGAAGTGATTACTCCAATGTTTTGAAACTGGATGACTTAGAAAGCAGGTAGCACCCTCAATAGAAATTGGAAAAGTTCAGAATAGATTTGGGGAGTCAATGATAAATGTTTCTTTTGTGGTGCTTAAAGAACAGCAATTGTCAAGTATCCAATAGGTATTTGGCACTATCCCTGGCATGTAAAAGATCCTTAACAAGTACATTATTGACTGATATGGTACTAGAGCTCAGCAAACAGAGGGACTGGATAAATGAATCTTAAAATCATCTTCACAGAGATAATAATTAAACTATGGGAGCTGGTAGAGTAACCAAGGAATTACAGTCATAGAAAAGAGGGTTCAGGATTATATCTACAAATAAAATGGGATACATTTGATTTTTTTAGTAGACTGAGAAGGAATGGTCTGACAGGTAAGAGAACTAAGAAAGCAGTATCATAAAAAAAAAATCTAAGTTATCTAAATATCTAAGGAAAGTCTCTGGAGAAAAGCAGACATTATTCCAACTGTGTGTGGACATGGGGGAGGGGGGGCGGGATAGGGGTGCATCAAGACTTTCTCCTTAGAATTATGCATATCTGAGTATATTTCTAAGTCTCAGGTCAGGAGCTAGAAAAGAGAAATGATGAAACAGCAACAGAGTGGAGGGATAACTAATGGAGGAAAGTCTTGAACAAAGCAACAGAACAATCCAGAAGCCTGCCTTGCCACAGAGAAGCCACTTGCTCCCTTTAAGAGATAGGTTAGAGAAAATACAATTTTAAGGTGGGGAAGCAGAAAGATGAAGCAGCTTTCAAGAGAGGCTTTGATCTCAGTTAAGGAAATAAGTTCATCAATACATACCTTGAGTTAAGTTGCCATATGGATCTAAGTATAATGCTGTGTATAGGTGTGTGTGTGTGTGCACGCACACACATACATGCACTTTAAAATTCTCTTTTCCATATCCAAATTACAACTGACCAAAAAAAAAAAAAACATTGATCTCCAGACTTAAAGGAAATGATTGTACTTCTCAGTTTTTATCCTCAAAGGAAAGTGCACAAGTAAAAATGAAATAAAAATTCATATTAACAAAAGAAAATATGCAAAAAAATATCACCTTCCAAGACTCATTTATTATTCCAAAGACATGAACAGTAGCTCAAAGTCACAGCATCATCAGAAAACACATGTAGATCTGAATATTCTACTAAAGGGTTAAATACTATTGATTGTCCTGCTTGACATTCAATTCCTCAAGAAAAAAAGCATTTGTAACTTATTAAAACTCAAGATGCTTTTTTGGAGGTGTGGAAAGCTAAAGTCTTTCAGAATAGCCTGAAAATCGTGAATAAAGAAAAACATTCCTGTGTTTATTTAGAGAGTATAACCCCTTGGAGCCAGCGTTCCCACTAATGCATTTTACATTAGTGTGCCGCATCAGGAAATCCTGACTTTTGGTGCCAAGGGGGTAATTAATATCAGTTCATGTTTTCAAAATGGTTGTGTTTATGTGGGAATGAGGACTGAGTACTAACATGTAGAGCTTGAAGTATGAAAGCTTGCTGTGAAGCAAGATCTTGGGGAAGAGTGGAATACTGAAATTAATGAACAGGAAATAGGATTTCTATGGATAGAAGGATATTAGTACTGAGAAGGGGAAAGTCACAACACACACTTCTCTGCTCTTAAGCTACCAAGCAGTAACAGAAATGTTTCCCTGGAGTAGCTGTATTCACAGGGGAAGAAAAGATACACGCTTGAAAACTGTACACAGTATTTTGCTCCAATTGACCTCAGGAGTCCTGTGAAGTTACTAAATTTGTCCCTATTGGATATAACGGTTCATGAAAAGGGATAGCTACCATCCTTAGGCATCTTTCAGTATTGTGGTGCTGCTGACCATACCTGCTCACCACCTACAAGTTCAGAGTAGGATTCTCTTCATTTGCTTACATCTCACAAATTAACTACTTTGGCTATTTATTTTTTTAAATACAAAATTTTAACACAATCTCCATTATGAAAACATAAAGAAATCGAAATAATGTTAGTACTCTTCAATCTTAGGTCACAAGTAACATTTTGTAATTAGCCTTTTATATAATCATAGATTTAAACTGAAAGGGACTTTAAAAGCTATCTAATTAATAAAACTCTTATCACTTTGCAAATAAGAAAATTGAGACCCAGATTAACTCACATATTTTAAACTCATTCATGTATGTAGTATATGAGAAGTAGGATTATACTCAGGTTCTCTGATTCCAAATTGTTCTGCTATAGAATACTTCCTTCTCCTCAGAAGATCCGTCTTGCTTTCAAAGATAAGTTTCACATGAAATATTTTAGGAAGTTGCGGTTTAAATAGCACTGTTCAAATCAAGAAGCAGAGGTTAAATTCTGCTTTCTGATTCTTTAGTCCTCAGTTAATGACCCTAAAATCTGTGAGCTTGGACAAGTTTTCAGGGTCTAGACTAGACGAGATGAATGCTAAGGTGCCAATTCTCTGATTCTGTTCTATTTCATTCATCCCTAGGAGTTGGTTTGCATTGAAACTCCCACGCAAACAAAACACATACACAACAGTTGTATTTTAAAACAGATCATTGTTTGCTATTATTGTGCAGAAACAGTGGTCTAGATGTCCTGACCACTTAGAAAACAGACATTCTTGATTATAAGATTTTTAGGTGAGGACAACTGTAGTGAACTTTATTTTCCACAATCTAGTTTCTCTACTGCACATGACAAACCAGTTTTCATTTCTTCAAAATTCAACAAGGATTGTGTCAGTAGCAGCAAAAGGGATAAGTTAATCACTGCTTTCAAAGGTTAGCATAAACAAAGGAAAAACTATCAATCTGTAGGACTATGGAAAGACATCTTGTAAACAATGATACAAGACTACTGTGTTAATTTTTAATAGTATAAAGATACTGAAAACAAAAGTCCGAGAACCACTTCTCTATACCATGCTGTGGATCACAGATTTTTACTCTGATCCATAAACCTGGTTTTTAAACTATTTTGACAACAGTATTTTGATTATCCTTTGGAATAATTTCAAATTTAAAAACATTAATCTAAGAAGGGGACCCACACATGTCACCAAACTGTATGCAAAAAAGACACCCTTCTAGTACAGGTAGTTCTTTTTGGCAGAAAACAGAAAGTGGATGGATGAACTGTTGGTAATGGGAGTCAGAAGATCTGCATTCAAATCCTGCTTCAGATAATGCTGTGTGATTCTGAGGAAGTCAGTTAACTCAGATCCAATTTCTTATCTGTAATAGGAACATTAAATAATAGCATCTACCTCACAGGGTTGTTTTGAGAAGATAAAATATGTAAAGAGCTTTCCATGCTAGCTAATATTATTAATAAATATAAAACCATTACTAACACATATAGAACCATTCAGCTTTAGAGACAAATGCATTCTTAATTATTAGAACACAAAATAATCTAACACATTCTCCAATAATCTCTCTATAGAAAAATTTCAATTATTTGAAGGAAAAAAATACTTTTTAAAATCTTATAAATATTCATTAATCTAAAAAAAAAATCATCAATGACAGTAGTCACAACTTTTTTTTTCCATCCAATCATTATAATTTTAAAAGGATTCAAGTAGATTTTAGAGCAGCATAAATTACATGTATTCTAAAAATACAAAAACAAAAAACAATTATATGCTGATTATTATGCCCACTGTCACCACTATCATCCAAAACAATATTGAATTGGAAATCCTAGCAATAACAATGAAAAGAAAAAAACATTCTGAAACCAGGGAATTCATTAAGTCCCACCGTCTCATTTTATAAAGAAATTTGAACATAATTTTCCTAAGTAAAAGAAAAATAGGTGTCACTGGTCTCCCATTTCTAGTCCGCTGTTTTCTAATATGTTACTCTAGTATGCATGTTTTTTCCCAGAAAGTTCTCCCTTTTCTCAAGTAGCAAAGTGTTTTCCAAAAAATGCAGTGGTTTCAATAGGCTTCCATAAAATTATCAACAATTTAATTCTCAAAGAATCTAGTACTTAATTTTTAAATTGATCTATAGTCACTTTTTATTTAATGTTTTTCTACATTTTATTTTTATATCTTTATAAAACAAATTTTTGCCTGTTATTGTAAACTTTCAAAAAATAAAATATCATTTCCAAAAATATATAATCTAGATGGGAGCACCAAATTTGATGGGAAGCTATAGCTTAGGTTATTCTTCTAACAAGGTACCAAAGGAATAAGGTAATTTTTGTCACCACCAATTAAAAACTTTTACGAAATAGGACCGTTATAAAACAATTAAACCTTGCAAATGCACTAGTCTCCAGGAAGGAAGTCCTAGAGGAAATTCTGCTTATTAAAATTGCAGTTTTAGTTTCCATTAAAAGGAGAATAAGACAACAGAAGATGGGTTGGCAAGACAAATTATTTCTTAATGTCAGTTGAGCTTATTTCAAATGAGATAACATATCTACACCAGGTTGGGTTCAGCACATTTTTGTCTCCTCGACTCATTTATCTAATTCAGTCATCTTGATTATAGCCTCATGGACTTCATTTTCTGAGAAAGAATTTTGTAACAAACAGCCTACACAACATGCTGATTACTGAACAGTTAATTCTAATTAACTTGGGCATGGCAAGAGAATTTTGATAAAGTCCTAGAATACAAATACAGTTTTGCTTTTACTGGACCAACTTACATAAAAAAACCCACAGCAAAGTCTCTAGACGAAACAATAGAGTGAAAGAGATCTAATTTAAAGAAACAAATGAGAAAATTAAAATCACAAATAATTTATTCTTCCGTTAGAGTTGATACAGTTTTAAATAGCAATGAAGTACACAGTGGTGGAAAATTGGCACAGAACCTACAAGCACTTCACTCACAATAATGCTGCTCATGCTTTATCTGTTCAAACCTTGATGTGCATTTCCTACTGAGCAACTTAATAAAAGAAACAAAATTTTTCTTTTAAAACAAATGAATTTAAATTCCTCCATTTGAATACACTGTATGTTTTATCTCATTCAAATGCTATGGTATCACATACACTTAGTTCTTAGAAGTAAAAAAATCAAATTGAAAAGTCAAATTCAGGAATAAAAGAACATCCCCTTCCAAAGCAGAGGCAACTGATAAAAATGGTGTTTTACCTTTAGGCTAATTATGTTTTCAAATTATAAATGCACAATTGTTGAAAACCTGTGAAAGCATGGAGTCCTACACACTTCAATATTAACCTTGAATTTAGGCAAAATTATTAGGGATTTAAAGTTCTCAAAATAAGTACCATTCTATTGAACAAGGTGTTGCTGCTATCTCCCATGCAACATCTGCAGGCTTTAATCCATTTCACAACAAAATCTGATATAAACGCATATATATTTCACCATTAAATATTTTCCTAAACATTTCTTGGTCTCATCTTAACCAACAGGAAAATAGGACAAACACAAATGTCCCCTTTCTAAAGATATCATTCCCAATTAAGAAAGTTAGATAAGGGTAAAGTCTCCTATGCTAAATTATAAACCAGTTATTTATCTAATGGTTAAAAAAAAAAAAAAATGACTGAATCAAACTCTCCTTGACATCATTTATTGTAGCCCCTACTTACTTCAAAACAAGTAAAATTAATACTTTTGGTCTATTTGTTTGTTTTGTTATTGCTCTTAAGAAGAGATTAACATTTCATTTACATGAAGCTATTACCAAAGATTTCTCAGATCCAACCCAAAGTAGTTCTGTTATTGCCTCACATTTTAAACTGTATTATAAATGATCTTTACAAAAAGATTTCTCTCCACAAAACAAGGCGGCTTTTAAAAAACGTATTCTTTTTACTCAAAACAGCATCACATTACCCTTGATTATCTTACAGATAACAGGGATTCAAATTTCCTACACAAGATCTGGATAGTGGACATATGGCGTGCTTTGTCTTCTCCCTCACCTTTATCTTTATGTTACACCATTTTGAGACCAACCCAATCAAGCATTTACCATGCTCGGATCCACATTAACAGAGGGTTTCTGATCTTGCCCACAGCATAGTGTACTGCCTTGCATATGAAATAAACATAATATACAAAATATTGCTGCTGTAAAAAGTGTGCATTTCCCTCTTCCCCTTACAAAAGAATCTGTGGAAAAGTATTAAATTCCCTTAACCTTCATAAACATACAAAGCTGTTCACACCTTTCAGTCTGTAACAGGCCATTTGAAACACAGTTCTAAAATCATTGCAAATTGGCTGTTGTATTTTCTGTCCAATGTTGCCATCTAGAGTAGAGATGTGAAATCAGAAGGTTGGTTTTTGTTTTTTTTTTTTTTGATACTATAGCCTTTTTACAACTAGCCCATAAAGACTGCTTACTGCAAAACAGTCATTTATCCACAAGATTTTTCCAAAAACTAGACGGAATGAAATATTTTCTTCACAGGGAGGTGTCCACAGTGCTGAGGTGACAATATGGCTGCTAATAGATACTGGCTACTGGAATGTAAGTACTTTTTTCACTGCTGGTAATTTCCATATTGACCCTAAAAAATAAAATGTTAAATATGATTAGATTAATAATCTCTGCTGAAACAAAGAAAAGTGACAACTCATTTAAAATTTTATATATATATAAAATATATATATATATATATATATCTTACTAAAAATGAAAAATTATACATTAAAAATCAAGATTTTTTTTTTTAAATACCTAAAGGAAAATAACATTGGAATTTTTTTTAAAGGCCACTTACTTGCAAATTATTTTGGTAACTGTGAATATGGAAAAAATGCTCAGCTAAACCAAATAGCAATTGTGAAACTATATTTTTAACTTGCATTACAATGTACAGAATATATACTAGGTGTGTCATCTCCCAATATTACTTAAAAAACTATACCTTACAATAATACTAAAAGATTTCCAATTTCTAGAAAAATAAAGAAAATACAGTAGTGATTGCCTTTTACCTTACTTTTAAAAAATAAAATGGAAACCACACAGTAAGTAAACATATTTTACTAGATATCACATTAAAACATTTATGAAAATTTAAGTTTTAAATCTTTTGTTTTACTAAAAATTTCTCACATATTCAGGACCAAATACTAAAATTTATCTTCTTTATTAAATCATTAGAAATGCATAAGTAATAAAGCTTATTTATAGCATGCCAGTATTGAATGAGTTATACAATAAAGTCTATGAAAATATTTAAAAACAATGAAAAGTACTTCAAAATTAACCAAAAAAGATATCACTCTTTCAATGCAAATATTTTTAAACTCTTTCACAACATATGCCCTAGTTCAGAGTACAAGCTAAAAAGCAAGAAAATAATATTTCTCCAAGAAAGAAAACATTAAATTTTAGAACTTTTTAATTCTTCTCGGTTAATCTAAGTCATCTAAAAATGTTTAATATGTTTAAACACAACTTTTAACTGTTTTCATCTAATATTTATCACACTATAAACAGTCTTCTTAAAGTATTCAATTAAATAATATTAATATGTGCAATTCTCAACTTTTGACAAGTTGTATTCCAAAAATTTGTTTTTAATTTGGGTGCTTGCTATTTGTAATAATTTCCTCCCAGAAACATTATAAATTAAAAATTCTGTTACCAGACTACTTCTCTACCAAATAAGTTATATTTAATCCATAATTCAGGTGGCATTTTGTATGCCCCTAATGAAAATAGAATTGGAACACAGTTATATTAGAAAACATAAATCCACAGGTTAAGATGACTGAAAAAAAAAAATTTTTTTAAAGTAAGTAGTAAACAATAATTGTAAATAATAATTCTTTTAAAAGTTATTCTGCATACTAATTCCTGACAGGATGATCAAGAAGATAATGAGCTAGATGATAAAAGAGTCTTATTAATCAGCATGGAGAATTATTCCAGAAGGTAGGAAAGTTTTATATCATAAAAGTTAGGGGAATGAAGAATAATGGAGAACTAAAAGAAAACACGACCAATGCAAAGCACAATGGATCACTGGGCCCAGAGTAAAAATTCTAAGCTAATAAGAAAGGTTTGGAAAAAATTAAGAACAGCAATGGTCACAGTAAAAAACAGACAAGCTAAAGGAATTCATAAGAGGAATCAGAGGCCCAACAGCAAATGCATACAAGCCATCATGTTTTCACGGTAAATGCAAGAAAGAATAAAAAACACAAAGGTAACAGGAAGTGTAATTCATGAAGAGCAGAACCCTGGGGTTCGTGCATTGTGGCTCAGAAGGTGGACTCTTCTTTCCCTTTACTAAAGAAGTGAGACACAAGGATAGAGGAAAGAAGAGTGAGTAGGAAGACTGCAGAGGGTGACTATGGGAATAAAGCAAGAGGGAGGTTAAAGAAGAAAGGAAAGAAAATTCCTGTGACCAAGGGAAAGCACTTAGCACAGCACCTGGCACATAGCAAGTGTTTAACAAGTGTTTATGAGACTTATTGATTTACTGAAAGTAGAAAAGAAAGAAAGAAGATGAGATGGAAGAAGTAGGCCTTTCCACAAATCACTAAACAGCTTGCCAAATCAACATCTTTAAGTCATCCAAGTTTAAATTCTTATTGTCAGTGTTTGAACCTTCCCTTTTTTTAACCCAAGAATAAAACAATTGCCAAATCTTGTCAATTCTACATCCACGATATTTATTCGTTCCTTTCTATTTTCATTGTGAGAATTATAGTTTTTGTCTTTATCTCTTCTCATTTCAAAAGCCAAGAAACTAGACTTCCCAAAACCAATGCATCACTATTTGAATAATCTTCTAAACCCACTATTCTGATAGTATTCCTCCTCTATTCAAAAAACTTAAGAAGTGTTAAATTCAAGATATATGAGGCCCCCAACACTCTTGAGTAAAGTCTGAACCAGAGTAAAACACTGATCCATTATTAAAAAAAGGAAATGTAGATAATATGTGATTTTCTAAGTAGATATGTGGCCCAAAGATTTAGAAACCATATGGGTTAGAGGGCCTCTATTTCTTTGGTTCTGATACCACTGATTGAGTCACTTAAGTCCTGTCTAACTCTTCATGACCTCACTTGGGTTTTTCTTGATAAAGATACTAGAGTGGTTTACCACTTCCTTCTGTAGCTCATTTTACACCTGAGAAAACTGAGGCAAACTGGATAAGTAACTTACCATGGGCCTATGGTCTGAGGCTAAATTTGAGTATTCCTAGTATCATTTTCTTTGGCTAATTCTTATTATCAATTTCCTTAGCCAATTCCAAGAAATCAGGAAAGTTCAGATGTTCACTTAGAATCTTTGTTTTTCACTCAGGTTGCTAAAGATTACACCAATAAAAGGATTGTCTTCAGCAGCTATCTAGTGTGTAAAGAGGTATCAAGTTCAATTCAAATCAATTAATATCTACTGAGAGCCTATTTTGTGCCAGAAACTGTGTTAAATACTAGTACTGCAAAGAGAAAAATGGTAACAGCTCCTGTCATGCATAAGCTTACATTCTGATCAGTTGGCTTTTCCAACACTAATGAAAAATTTACCTCCTCTATCCACACCAAAAAATTGCCTTAAGGATATTTTAACTTTTAACCACAAGTTATTTATTTATCGCAAGTACAAAAACACATTGGTTGTTCCAGTGTCCAGCTTTTAGCAAAGTGTCTAGGTATTTAATAAATGTTTATTGAGTAAGCATGAAAAAAACACAAAAGTATATTGGCACCAGAAACCTCAGATTCTAAGTATAGTCAATTAGTTTCTCCTTTCTACAAGTTGTACTAGAGCTCAGAACTTTTTCCACTTTTCAACTCCTACACATTGGTGCTTGGATTATTATAGCTTCTCCATCTTTGAATAAAACATACTCTGAGGGTGGGAACAATAGCAATATGAAGGTGCTACCTCCTTAGAAAACCTTTCTAAATATTAGTTGTTAGTTTTTACCTCCTCAAATTATCTTCTATTTATTGATCTACTAACCATTGTACCTCTCCCAGGAAAACGTAAGCTCCCTGAAGCCAGGGACACATGTTTGGTATTTTTGTCTTTGCATCCCTTAGGTGTAGCTCAGTGCCTCATACAAAATAACCATTTAAGTAATGCATTTGAATTAAACTGAATTCATCTAAGTACATATCAGTCAAGTAGCCTTGGAAAGACCAGCACTAATTAATCAAATGGGTGGGGATCGGTCATCAGACTGCAAGGGATTGCAAGCAAAGTGATTAGGAAGTAAAGAAGTGACATAAACAAATAGTATTAATAATTTATTAAACTCTTACTATGTGAGTCAGTAAGTATTTATTTAAATACCTCTATCTTAAAAACTTAGTTTTTCGTTTGGATCTCTGAATATCTTGGAGTTTACTAGTTAGATTGCTTTCTTAAGAACCATGCCTTAAACCAAAACCATTCAGATTCTCTTAGATTGGTCAATAATAGGTCCCAGGCCAAGTTCCAATTAGTCATTCTTTGGGCCCAGACTGACTCAGAGGACCTTCCTTTCCAAGATTTATTTTATTTATTTTGGGTGTTGTTTTGTTGTTGTTCTGACTAGGTGAGAGGCTATTCTTTACTTCAATTGCAACCTACCACCTTAGCACTGAATGGATGTGACTTCAATCAAACTGAGACTTGCAGAAGAACTAAGCTTAAAAAGACATTTAATATCTCCCATTTCCAGTAATTCTGATTTATATCTGGCTATTGGACCCACGTGGCTCTGATGGAGAAAGTGAGGCAGGTGATTTTGAAGAGCCTTCCTTCATTTACATAACATGGCATTATCTCCCAGATGTCAAATGGAATTAAGGACAAACAACAACAGTAGCCATCACTAGCCAGATCCTAAGCATCTATCCAAAAAAATCTAAAAAAGGTTAAGTTTCCTTGGAAGTAAAGAATTTTTCTCCCTCTTTTATAGGATGAGACAAAATTCTTTTTTTTTTTTTTTTTTTGGTAGTCCTATTAACACCACCTATACACTCCATTCTACTTGACTTAAAATTACAAAGTCTTAGGAGATGATCTCCCTGTAGTGCATCTAGTTCAATTCCCCATCCAAGCCCCATTCATTTAAATCTCTCCTAATCTTATAACAGTCCCAGGATTCTGTAAAGACTACTGTAAAAATTCATATTCTGAAGTTAGCTTCTCTAGTACCAAGCTTCTACCTATGAAACACTTTCATTCAATGTCCTTTTATCCCCAAAACTAATTAATACTGGGGTTAGTTATACTTACATGTAGAGTCAGTATAGTTTAAAAAGATTTTTTTAAAAAGGTCTGATATTAAAAAAGATTGAATTTGGAAAGTCTGAGACATTATAGTGCTACAGAGTTGCAATTAAAAAATGTAAAAAATAACAGAGATGAATGACTGAAGAAGCAGATGAACTGGTTGTAGAGGCTTCAGCTGGGAAAGGTTGGGAAAATGAGCAAACAGAAAAAGATTCTGATCACAGAAAGTTACCAGAGTGACAATATCAAAATGCACAACTCAGAAGATAACAAAGTTCCTATATCCAAAGCTTTTAAGAAAAATAAGTGATCTCAGGCCATGTGGTAGGGCTCAAAAGGGATTGTGAAAACCAAGTAAGACAGGTAAAAGAAAAATGAAATTGATGCAAAAGAAAGTACAAAATGCTAATAGGAAAAGAATGCCTTAAAAAGCAAAATTGGATAAATGAAAAAGAAAGTACAAAACTCACTGAGTAAAATAATTCCTTAAATATTAGATTTGAGCAAATGAAGCTAAAATGATTTTATGAGAAATCAAGAAACAATAAAACAAAACTAAATGAATGAAAAAATATGTAAAATATTTAATGGGAAAAACAACTGGAAAATAGATCCAAGAAAGATAATTTTTAATTAAAAAGTATTGTCTACTTGAAGGCCATAATCAAGAAAAGAACCTAGACATCATCTTTCAAAAAATTATGGATAAAAGTTGTCCTGATATTCTAGAACCAAAGGGTAAAATAGAATTGAAGGAATCCTAATCACCTCCTGAAAGAGATAGCAAGAAGAAAACTCTCAGGAATATTTATAGTCAAACTCTGGAACACCCAGGTCAAAAAGAAAACATTACAAGCATCTAGAAAGAAACAACAAGTATAATAGAGCCACAGTCAGGATAAGATACTCTTTGACAAGTATTTGTTCTATACCATGTAACTGGTAACTAGAGAAAAAGAGGCCACAATACTTGGTAGCCCTAATGAAAAAGATTTAATAGCAGACTACAGGGAAAAGAATTCTCAAGATGAAGTCTGGATGATAGCAATCTATTCTTTGGAAGAGAATATCCTCCAAATCCAAATGTTACAAATATTACTTACTCAAGATTAATAGTTTTCATAGATACATGAATTTTTGAGCTAGAAGAGCCAATAGAAATCAAGTTCTGATTTATAGATAAACTGACACAAAAGAGGGCAATTTACTTTTTTAAAAAATCAAATAGATAGGAAGTGCAGAGCTATAATTTGAATTCAAGTCCAACCAAAATCCAATGTTCTCTCCACTAAATAAAGAAGCTAATCATTCAATCTGTAGATTATCTAGTTTATTGCTTCTTTTCCTCTTGCATAGCTGGAGTTCATTTTACTTTTTACCAATACTGTTTCACCAGGTACAAGAAAATAGTTAAAATTCAAACATCAAATTGTCTACTCAAAAACCTTTGTTAGGTTTGGGGAAAAACAATTAACTGACAGTTAAAATACTATTCTTTCTGCCTACTTCAATTATTTATTATCTATTTCCTTATCTCTATTAATGTTCATAGGTGAAAGAAGGAATGAAAAATATTAGTGACTAAACCTTACAAATTCTGTATTTTAATTCTGCATAAAATATACTAACTGTAATATAAGCATTAAAATTAGTCAATTTAAAAGTATGAACTATGTACTATGTTTTAAATTAAAATAAGGACTATGGAGGGAAAGATATGGTATAAAGGGTAATACTATCTTGCTGTGAAGATAAGATTTAAACATAAAACAATGAGATAATAATGTTAAACAGTATACAGCTATTATTCAAGTTTAAAAAAGGACAAAATTAATATAATCTGTAATTATTTGGAAGGGAACATGTAAAATCTGAGTTAAGCCTTGAAAAATGAGTACTTTAGACAAATCAGAAGATAAAGTAATATTATTCTACATAGAGCAAAGGATAAGAAATAGGGTGTGAAGAGTTCAAGGGAGTGGTAGGTACTAGAAATAAGAACTGAATTACTATACATAAAATGAGATTATATATATAAAAAGTGCTTTTTAAACCTTCAAGAGCTATATAATGTTTATTATTACTGTTGTTGTTATTACATGGGATTTATGGTAACTCGTTATGGGAAAGAAATGGACAAGAGAATTAGAGTTAAAATAAAACCTGATGATCATGAGAGACTTACACATCACACTGAGCAATTTAGACTATTATTGTATAGCCTACAGCTTTCCAAATGGTTGATAGAAATCATTAATATCAACAGGTAAACTGAGAATTAGTAAGCTACAAATACAACCTCATTTCCATGACTTAGAAGCATTTCCAATAGGCACATGGTCCACTAAAATAAATTTAAAGTGGAGAAATGGGCTGTCAGCAAAGTGACAATTTATAAATGATAATGTATCCTGTCAATACCTCCCCTCCCAACAAATGACATTTCCCCCACCCCAAAAAAGCAGGGAATTCTGGTTATAGACAAATGGAAAGCCATCGCACATTACTCAAGTAAGATGAAGAAAATAGTGTTTTAGGTACATTAATTTTGAGGCAATGTGCAAAATATACTTAAAATGGGATTCACTGGAGGAGTCTGTTTGACCAGTTAGGAAGCTTTTTAAAGATACTGGTGAAAGGTAACAACCATCTAAACTAGTACTGGAAATTTAGGCAAAGGGACGCAATGGATATCAGAAAGGACTGATAGGCTATGGTGACTAAAGAGAATAGATATGCTACAGTGAAACTTATATAATAGATTTTTCTTAGTAACACATTAATAAGAATATTGAAGGGAAAATGGAGCCTTCTAAACTAAAAGCCAGATTAATGAAAAGGGAAACAAAAGAAAGAGCTGAAATATAATCATAGGTACTTTACCTGGTCATATCCATAAGGCCTCTGTTGGGGTGGTTGTGGTGGTCCAGGCTGTGTAGGTCTGTACCCCCCATATTGCTGACCTTGTCCTTGTGGATAGTTGGGATATTGTGGTCCTGGACCACTCTGTGATGGACCTGTAAGATTTTTTACAAAAAAATAAGGATTCATATCCCAAAACATAAATATACATCAACAATAGAAGTCCCTTAGAACTAAATGGTTCATTTAGTAATAAAGAGGTGGCACAGCAGAGCAGAAAGAACATTAGATTTGAGCTCAGAAGCTTGGGTCAGAATCCCTGGTTGTTACTCATTTCCCTTGTGATCTTAGACAAGTTACTTATCTGCTCTTGCCTACTTCATCTGTAAAATTAAGAGGTTGGAACAAATGACCAAAGAGTACAAATATAGTCATCATTTGGCCTCACTTAGACAATGCTGTATAGGACATATCTATGTTTCTAAACTATTTACAATTCTTTGGCATCTTATTTCTTAAGTTACACTATAAAAAAGGGACTACATTTAGATTTTTAAATAAAGTTTACCAATTTTGAATCAGTGATGATGATGAGGAGGACAATGACAACAATAGCATTAATAGAATGCTTATTAAGTACCAAACACTGTACTAAGAACTGTTAATTATTGCCTCACTTTACTTTATAGATGAGAAAACAAAAGTAAAAGAGACACAAAATGATTTGCACAGGATCACCATAAAGCTTTTTAAAGAAGGAACACTTTGCCAACAAAAGAATTTCGCTTTTGACATTTCATTGATGAAATTATATTTCAGCAAGCATATATAGTTTTAAAAATTGTTTGCTTTTCTAGTTTTGTTATTTTTTAACAAGACTTCAACATATCCCTCCGGTTCTGTGTAACAGGAAATAACATCAAGACAGTAATATCCTCATACAATTTCGACTACCTGAGCAACTAATATCTTATATCCCAAACATTTATAACAGCCTTAAGAAAATGGATAGCAGAAATAGATTGCTATAAAATAATTAAGAACCATGATAGCCAGATATTGTAACAAACATACCACTGCCAGTTTACAAAGCTGAAAATATCTCAACATATAAAACAGTGGAATTAACACCTTTATATGATTTTAGAGGAATAATTACAAACATTATTAACTAAAAGAGCCAAATGATTACTTTTCCTCTACAGAATATGTTGCAATATAACATTCTAACAAATAAATAAATAAATAAATAGTGTCTCAAGTTGAATATTTTAGAACCAGATGTATCTTCACAGCATTGTTGGGTATCACTATTTTAAATGTCTTATTTGACCATGGAAAAAAAAGAATTTGGCATGAAAAAGATTGTAATGGATTGATGTACTTTTTTCTGCCTAAATCTAAATCTAGTTTTCCAAATGGAAATGTTAGCTCTACAAAAACTGCTATCTACCATAAAGAATTCTTTATAGAGCTTAAGCTGGAAAGCTTTGACACTTGAATGTTTCTTACAACAAATATGAGAAAGCTAGCTATTCAAAATCTGCCTCAGAAAACAGACCTCAGAGGGAAATAATAACAGGCAATAATAAACCAGCATTTTAGGATTAAAATAGGGAGAAAATAATTTTCTCATGTAATCCTAATCTTAAATAAATTCCACCAGTCTAATTATTAAAATTCTAATTTTTTTCCACTATAGAAATACTTGGATTTTAAGGCCTGGAAGGAAAGACAAAACAAACTTTTCCTCAGGTTTAGATGGTGACATTTAGCTACTTGCTAAAAACTTTATTTAATTCTATTTCACCATATCATCCACCCCTCATGATCATTAATTATTTTTATAAATCAATGCATGTGCTTCTTTCTTAAAATGTTAAATGAAGTTTTATATTATTTGTTTTTTGTTATCTGTTATAACTATTTTCATTTGATAGCATTTAAACAAAAACATTTAAATATATGTATGTATGTATATGTATGTATCTGTGTATATAAAAGGTTACCTTCTCTATGCGTTGGTTTTGTCATCTGTAAAATGGGAATAATATTACAGTACCTACTTCACAGGATTTTTTGCTAAGACCAAAGAAGGTAACAGATGTAAAGTGCTTTGCAAATCTAAAAGCTATATATAAACTCTATTATTAAATCTAGAAAACAAAGACTAAATAATGATGAAATATAAAGTTTCCTCAAAACTACTCAAGTGGAGGAGGAAGTAATGAGCTAAAAGGTCTGCTGTGAAAGACATGAACAAGGCCCATATGGGCAAAACATGATAAAGCAAGAAAAATTTCTAAGACTTCAGCATGAAATGGGGAAGGAATTTTTTTTTAACTATCCCTAACAATTCTTTAGGACTATTAATCTGCAATTCTATATTGGTAGGGGTAGTTAACTTCTTTACCAAATGTTCCTTACACCAATGAAAACATAGAATCCAAACAAAAATTAATTTAAGATGAATTTCTTTAATGTTTTTAAAACAAACAAAGCTAATTATGATGTATGAAGGCAAAGCATCATGTCAAAGTAAGATATGCTGCAGAAATCTCTAGAACCTTAACTTTACAGTACATGGGATTGCTACTGTAATACTCTGAAAATACCTTGAGACTGGTTTTAAAACTCATGCCATTCCTTATTCAGTACTCAATAATTTACATTATTCATAGGTGAGTTTGAAATGAGAGAATTTTAAATTCATGCCTAATATCATCACCAAGAGGTAAGAATAAGAAAATATACCTATACTTTACTACAAACTCTATAATGGATGCACTAAAACTTTTTTCTTCCCCCTGAGGAAGCAAATACTGTGATTTAAAGCCAAAATACTAAAGGAAAACTATTTCTCCCCAATCCTCTTCCCTTTTCCATTAAAAAAAAAAAAAAAAAAAAAAAAAATCTTGTTCACTGTTGAATACAAGCTGGTATCTTGGAAAACATTACCAAGATACATCTATGAATTCTTTATAAGACTGAAATAAGACTTACAAAGCATATGGTTAACTATCTTCAAATATTTGAAGGCTTGTCCTTTAAAACAGAGATTACTTTTCCCCTATAGTTCCAAGACAAAATCAGCACTAATTAAATTCAACAAATATTTATTAAGAACCTACTATGTATGTGCCAAAATGTTTGTGGCAGCCCTATTTGTAGTGGCTAGAAGCTGGAAACTGAGTGGATGCCCATCAATTGGAGAATGGTTGGGTAAATTGTGGTATATGAATGTTATGGAATATTATTGTTCTGTAAGAAATGACCAGCAAGATGAATACAGAGAAGCTTGGAGAGAATTACATGAACTGATGCTAAATGAAATGAGCAGAACCAAGAGATCCATTATATACATCAACAACGATACTGTATGAAGATGTAATCTGATGGAAGTGGATTTCTTTGACAAAGAGACCTAATTCAGTCTCAATTGATCAATGATGGACAGAAGCAGCTACAGCCAAAGAAAAAACACTGGGAAATGAATGTCAACTGTTTGCATTTTTGTTTTTCTTCCCGGGTTATTTCTACCTTCTGAATCCAATTCTCCCTGTGCAACAAGAAAACTGTTTGGATCTGCACACATACATTGTATCTAGGATAAACTAGGCCATATTCAACATATATAGGACTGCTTGCCATCTAGGGGAGGGGGTAGAGGGTGGGAGGGAAAAATCGGAACATTAGTGAGTGCAAGGGATAATGTTGTAAAAAATTACCCTGGCATGGATTCTGTCAATAAAAAGTTACTATAATTTAAAAAAAAAAAAAAAAGAAGAAGAACCTACTATGTTTAAAGTACTGTTAGAAGTTCTGGGAACACAGACAAAAATAAAAAGTTTCTCTCCTCATTACAAAACATAGAACCTGATAAAATAAAAGAACACATTTTCTAGCTGTTTGATAGAACAGGGCTGCTGTATGGCACAATCATCTATAACAGAAAATGTTTAGTTAGAGACTAGATGATCACCTTGCGGGATAACATAGAGGAAAGACTTGGGAACATTTATTAAGCACTGTGCTAAGCACTAGGGATACAAAGGGAGGCAAAAGACAGGCTCTGTCCTTAAGGAGTTCACAATCTGATGGGGAAGACAATATGCAAACATACATAAAACAGGATAAATAGGAAACATTTAATCAAGGAAAGGTGCTGCCATTAAGAGGGGTTGAGAAAGGCTTCCTGTAGAAAGTAAGATTTTAGCACAGACTTAAAAAGAAGTCAAGGTAGTCAGCAGTCAAGAGTAGTGAAGAGAGAGTATTCCACTACTGAGGGAAAATAAGGGACAAGCCTAAGACAAGAATAAGCAGAGCTAGAGAGATATGGGCACCTTTTTTGTTTTTGTGTCCTCAGTGCCTGGCACAATACCTGGCACACAAGTGCTTTATGAATGCTTGATGAATTGAATCCAAGCCAAAAGAGGAATAAGCTTAGAGAAAATAGAGAACAGAATGGAGCCAATTGTCTTCTACTAGCTTGGCAATTAATTTGTCATGTGTGTCAAAAGAACAGGGAGAGAGAAGCAAGATTTCAAATGACTAAGGAAAGATTATGTGGTGATAAAGTAAAGTTATCAGATGGAAACACTGGTACTAAACAAGAAATGGGAAGCTGGCTGAAAAAAGGGTCAAGCAAAGTTTTTTAAAGGCTTGGGGAGAGAAGATATAATTGTTGGACTAAGTAAGGTCTTAGAGGAGATAGTGATGTGGTAAGAGACAAATGAAGAGGGATTCATCAGTCCTATAAAAAAGTAGGAATGCCTTTTCCTTGGGCTGGAGGAAAGGAAATAATGAATGGTAATGCCAAAAATTTTAAGTGCTAGAAGACAAAATTTTCTCCTAGTGAAAAGCATCAATATTCTCAGCAAAGGAATTACTCTGGTTATTGTAGTTTTGAGGGATCTTAATGCTTCCTTTTGGTAAATATATCATCTCTTACAGTTTATAGCTCTTCCCCTCCTGGTTCATCTCCCTGCTGCCAGAACTTTAGACTCAGTCTCTGGAAAAGTTTATCTTAGTTAACTGTGACTCCAACTCCAACTTCCCAGCTACCTCCAAACAATGGTGTCATAAATATTCCAATCCTTAGCCTTTTCTAATCACCTTTTATATGTTGTTTTCCTCCATTAGGAGGTACATTTATAAATTTGAAATGTGTATATTTTCAGAGGTTTTCAATATATTGCTCAATTGTGCTAATTTTTTTTCTCCTTTTGATTTTTAAAATATATATATTGGTCATATGAGAAAGCTATCTGGAAGAATGGAAGAGAAAGATACAAGAGGAAATTCAAATGATACAGAAGAGAAAAAGATATCAAGAAAAAATTATTTAAAAAAAAAAAAAAAGGTGCTCCATTAAAAAAAAGCATGCAAGATTCTTGAGGACAGGGATACTATATCTCACTTGTTTTTCTATCACCCATGCTTTAAACAGTAGCTAATCTTCATAAAGATAAATTTTAAAATAACTTACTTAAATATTTTTATCAAAGGTTGATTCATGACACAAAAAAGGAAATTATTAACTATTTGTTTCATTTAACATTATTATTATTGTGAGTAAAATGGCTGAAGGTGTCTTCAGAGGGTTTTTTTTTTCTTTCTAACAAAGTTGAATTCTGAAAATTTATCAGAATTATAGGCTGCAAACAGAAGAGGGGGATTCTATATATTCTTCAATAATGTACTTTTTCCTACCTGTCTGACCACCACCACCCCAATCCCAAATTTACAATAATCTATGTACATACCATAACCCTGTTGCTGTCCTGGATAAGGCTGCTGACCTGGATACTGCTGCTGTTGTGGTGGATAACCTTGTTGTGGAGGTGGTCCTTGATATGCATCTTGCTGCTGACCATACTGTGAATTCCCTGCAGTATGATTGGAAGAGGGAAAAAAAGAGCCATTGAGAGGTTTGCTTAATTAATTTATTTTTCCTTCTAAGATGCACAGCCAACAACACAAGAACAAAAATGAAATGCAATCTTGATTTTTAAAAGTTAACAAAACAAAGAAAACTCAAACCAAACAGAAGGATTCGGCCAAACAAACTGCAGTTAAAGCCAATTTTGCAAGGTTGAACTGCAGCATTTTCAGCGTCTCTGCCATACGAGCATTTACATTTACTGGAACATCACAGTCATAAGATCATGACTATGCTAAATAAAATAAAAAAGACAAAATTAAAGACAGCTACAAGAGCACATACTAGCTACACAAGATCAGCAAGCTGTTCCTAAAGGCACTATATTTATATATGAAATTATGTATGCAAATGTGTATATATATATATACATATATATATGTAAACACACACGGGGGGAAAAAAAAACAATCAAACTGATGGATTTATGTTTAAATAGAAAGTTTCCACTGAGTACAAAAAAAAAAAAAATTCTAAAGATCTTTTAGTCATTTTACTGTTGTTAGAAAATGGGCAAATTATGGTTACACATTTTAGGTGTTTGCAAGAAAATTAATTCCATTGCTGTGGAGTCTCCATGACTTTCAAGATAGCGAATAACTAGTCCTCTACAGAGTTTTTGTTTGGATATAAGTTGCCTTGTGCAAGAAATATCATTCCTGGGGGAGGAGATATATATATATGTGCATATGTGTGTGAAGGTATATAGATACCTCCTTCGTAGTAATGTTGTGAGGAATCCTCATAAGGCCTATCGTAGCCTTGTTCAGGATACGACGGTTGCTGATAACCGTAATCATTATGACCTACATCAATTCGACAAGAGACAGGAAGAAACGTTAATGGCCAATGAGTGAAAACTCTAAAAATATTTTAAACTTTCAGATAAAATGAAAAAAAAAAATTTAACTGGAAATACATAAAAAATTTTTTTTCAATTGCATTAGCCAAGTATTTAACAATATGACTGAATTTCATATTGAGTCAACGTGCAGAATTTTTTTAAATAAAAGGCAATAGTTTTAGAAATATCACAGAAAGGGACAATCTTAACCCTCTGATAATCCTCATTGGGAGAAAAAAACTTTATTTTCCATTAAAAAAAAGAATGAAAGCATTTAGGTCTTTCACATGTAAATAACCTGAATTAAATTAGAATGAACAAAGAAAGCAATTATCATATTTTGTCAAACACCTGTTCTGCTGATCTCCAATTCCACAGCATATGCTAAAGACAATACAAAATATAACAGAGCTTCATAAGGTTTTTTTTTCCCCTGAAAGAAACTGAGACAAAATTTTTACATTATATTTTCCTGTTTAAAGCATTAGGAACTGAAAATATATGCTTTTTCTAAAAGCCTTTCAATTATTTCTCAAAGTATTTTTCACATAAAATCTTTGCCAAATTTTATGGAGATTATGGAGATTAAAAGTTATCTCTACTTTAATAACTCAAAGCACACCCTACCTGTATGTAATTCTGAGAAACAATCTACTTCTCCTGCAAGATTACAGGAAGCTTGTACCAAAAAATATTCCTGACTCCACAAGTGTGCTTAACAAGGAATGCATAAATATAGCAAAGCTATATTTATATATTTAGTTATATAGCTAAAGTGCTAAAATTTTGGAAATGTAACTAAATAACATAAGGAATTATAAGTATCATATTTACTGCTCTGCTGTGTTCCAAAGTTCTAAGAAACACTACCTTAGAAATACCTATGCTGTCATTTGCATAAATATTCAGACTATAATAGAGTATGCTCAATGCTGCTTAACATAATTCTTGAACTTAAAAGAAATGGTCCGAGTAAAAGTCAGACACATATATAAAAATGCAACTATGCAAATATACACTTTAAACCAAATAAGTTCTCTGGCAATTTTTAAAGTTTGATAATTTATACAATTAACCTTTATATCTCATCTAAGCAGAAAGATTACATACAGTGCAATATAATTTTCAGATTTAAGAAGTGTGCTATGGAAGAATACCGAATCTTTATTAATATACTACAAAAAAAAATAAAATGGATCTATGCAAAAGTTTTTTGTAGTGACCAACTCAATCATTTCATTTATTTTAAAATAACTTAAAAGTATATGATATCAAAACTATCATTGTGGCTTAACTACAATCAAGTAGTCATCCTAACACAGACAATTTAATAAAGTAGATTTTTTATTTCTTGAAAAAGCTATAATAAGCTACATAATAAAACTTTTCCATTAAATTTTAAGGCTATAAATATATTCAAACATAAAAATAAAAATGAGTTAATTAGCTGTTTGAAGTGAAAAGCACATCATAATCGAAAAATGGAATTTCTCTGACGTAAATTAGGCAATCATCAAATAAATCATTATCCCTAAGGATAATTATTAACACTAATAAGAATAAATATTTACTAAATCTATTATAACATTACATAATTCATTTGATAACTTTTCCAACTGTGCACTTCACATTAGTGCCAAAATAATTACTATATCACTAGAATAATATTAATTTCTGGTATACTTCGCTT
This sequence comes from Sarcophilus harrisii, assembly GCF_902635505.1. Taxonomy (NCBI): domain Eukaryota; kingdom Metazoa; phylum Chordata; class Mammalia; order Dasyuromorphia; family Dasyuridae; genus Sarcophilus; species Sarcophilus harrisii. Next base: position 488,563,571 of record NC_045426.1, on the reverse strand, counting down.
TATGCAATAGGCTACATGTCCATTAAATTTTTATACATTGAAACAAATGTTTCCATTTACTTATGTTATTTCAGCAATGCTTTGCCTTCAATACTTAAAAGCTCCCAAATATTTTAGTTTTAAGTTTCTTTCATCATAAATCTATTAAGTATAATTCAACTTAAATCTAACTTAAAGGAGCTTACTTTTCAAAGGAATACTCGATTAAATCCTATTACAAAGTGAAGATTTTTTTGATATGAATACTTATTTTTGAATGTATCTATTATAAACATTTGAACTGTGATACCCAATGGATTTTCTTAAAGTGGGGCACACCTGTATTAACAATTGTTTCACAACCTACCTTCTTTTTTTAAATAAAAACTAAATTGTCTCTCACCTCTTCTTCAAAATCCAAAGTAATTGTGCCATGAGTTTCTATGAATTCAGTACACTAAAACTGAAGAATTTGTCAGATGGCAACTAAAACATCTTATAATAAATATATCACAGTCCCTGATCAGCATGTAAAACTTGCAAAAGTAATACAACTTGTAAATAGCATATAGAACTGTATTCTCGATGTATACATACAATGGAAGACAACAAATCCATGTAACAAAATTGCTTTGGTTGAAATTAACAAATTAACAATTTGGTTGAGAATGTACTAAAGGATCCCTTTTTATTGGTTGAGATTCTAATGATAAAACATGAAGCTCAATGGCACAAATATGTAAGTACATATTAAACAAAACCTAATGTAAGTTAATTGTAATAAATTATTCTTGATGTCTTAAATTATTATAAACATTTCTGACTTTTTATTTTAAAAAGGTACCTGTCACTGAAACAGAATGCTAACTTTTTCACCCCAATTAAGTGGTTTTTAATAGCTGTCTATATTAATATTGGGCAGTTATAGAAAATGGGAAAGTTAACATTAGGAGAGATTACCATCAGGGTAATATTGCTGGTTCATGCCTTCTGGAGGACCTTGTCCACCATGACTGTATTGGTCCCCATAATAGTCTTCCTGGCCTGAGTACTGCTGTGGTGGGCCTGAAAAACCACAACCAGTCAAGATGTAAATAATTTATTTTCTCTTTTATCAAAGGCTTTCTTTCTAATCTGATCTTAGAGATAGATTTCTCAACTGTAGACTCCCCAACCCATTCTTTGGCATTTCAGACATTCTAATTATTCTGTTATTTTACAGCTACACACAAACACATACAACACATTTCGTAGCTTTCCTACTTGGCTCTTTACACACTAACGTTAATCCAAAGAAAACATGTACAATATCAACAGTTCAGAATCTTGTGGCAAGAAAAAGAAAAGCTAAAAGACAACAACAACAAAATTAAATGAGATGATGGAACATATAATTGTTTTACTTTTTTCTATTGTTTGAGGAACGTTAGAATACATGTTTTTAGAATTCTTTACTGTACACTAATGTTTTTGTGATAAAACTTTTATGATCTTCCTTCTTTGTTTAAATAAGAAAAAAGAAACAAAGAAATGTATACCACAAGGTTCAAGTCCCCTTAATGATTCTTTTATTATATTTTAGGGAAGAAAAAAATGTTGGAAAAAGAAAAAGCCCAATTTTGCTTCATTATGTTTTAAGTTGAAAAGTTAATTAGAAATGAAAACAATTTAAACCCTTGCAATTATAATTATCACTATTTTAAAATAATCAAGAAAGCTTTTATATTACCTTGTTGAGGTGGCCTATAAGGAGGAATCTGTCTTTGACCCATCATATGATTTCCTTGATTAACTTGACCCATCATTCCCATTGGAGGCTGCTGTCCTTGATAATGCTGACCACCTCCCTGTGGCATATTATACTGCTGTGAAGGAGGCTGCTGGTGCATCATTGGACCTGAGAAATATATATACCAATTGTATATAAAACTTTAATCTTACAAAATAGAAATAAAGATAACAGTTTTTATCACAAAAATCTCAAAAGTTTGGCAATTGTTCTCAATAACAATCTTAACTCCAATCTTTCTCCATGGTATCACTTAATTTAAATCTTCAAAATATGAAGTCAAAATCATATGTTACTAATAATTCAGTTAGATTCAAAAGAAAGATCTGAGCATCATAGAATACAAAAAGATTATCCAAAATTGGCCCTTTTTTCTTGAATTCTTTGTTTACTCAGTGTTTTAAAGAATTCAATGTATACAAATAACATTGGTTTCATACATTTTTATTATACTATTTTGTTTATTTTATTGAAACAATCCTTCTGTCAAGACAACCATCATCCCCATAATTAAATAGAAGAGAGAAAAGGGGCAGGGAGTTACATCATTTCCATTCTTGATATTTTTAAATTTCAGTTCATGTTACTAATAATACAAAAAATTTTTTCCATTAGATGAAATATTTGCAAAAGTGACCCACCATTACCCTCTATCACAATCACATTCAGAAACAGTCGACTGTACTTTGGATCTTGCAATCATCCACAAGTATTCCCACTTTCTTGTTTAAAAACTCTGAAATTATTTTTCCAATTCAATCCTATCATTTTGTCATGTTATGTCTCCCCATGCTTTATCACTTCTATTTTTCATCCTCACAAGCACCTCCAATCCTTACCTTTTAGTATTTGACAATGCCGTCATTCTTTGTCAATTTCCATGTTTAATGTCACAAGCCACAAAACTATACTAAATGGATCCACCTCAAACTTAATCTAATCTCAAGTGAACCCTCAATGCAGCAGAGCAACTCTTCAGTCCTCCCGAGTTCTCTATCCTATGCAGCACAGCAGATTTTCCAAGCTTCCCAAGTCATCCACTTCCTCCACATCCAGATCTCCATTCATACTTAACTTCCCCAACTTGAGACAGTTTGTTGCAAGCCGCCTTACCTACCTTCTCTTCAATCTGCTGATATTATACTCTACTCTATATATAATATACTATATATTATACTATAGTATACTACAGTATACTATACTAACTTCCTCTATTCCAGTCTCTAATGAAATAGTCATTTGTTCTTCCCAAAGCCAACCCCTCTTTTTTAGGACTTCTTAAAACTTTTTCTAATCACAATGTCTTTTCACTGGAGAAATTTTTAAGCAACCCTATCTTGAATCTGAGTTGAAAAAAATGGTTTCCAGCACATTTCCTTTTCTCTACCAACGCAGTCTCCTTTTTAATTTAGATTTTCAATACCAATGATGAGATTATTTGTTAATAGCCTTCTAATACTCTTACTACTTCATCTCTCCTTACTCAAATCCATCATCCAGACAATAAAGTGATTTTCCTCAATTAAAGGTCTTTCCTATGGACAGCTAGATGGCATAGTGTATAGAGTGCCATGCCTACAGTCACAAAGGTTCATCTTTCTGAGTTCAAATCTGGCCTCAGACACTTACCAGCTCTATGAACTTGGAAAGGAAGTTAGTCATTTAATCCTATTTGCCTCAGTTTTCTTATCTGTAAAATGATCCAGGGAAAAAAATGGCAAACCACTATAGTATCTTTGCCAATAAAAACCTCAAATGGGATGAAGAAGAGTCAGACACAACTGAAAAATGACTGAAACACCAGAAGATTTTTCTATGCCACACCATCTTTCCCTAAGATGCTATCAAAGCATCTTACTGGGGCTCCCTATTATCTCTGGGATCAAACAGAAATTACTATTTGGTTTTCAGAATGACCCTTCATGATGTGGTCCTTACAAATCCTTCCTTCCTCATTATAAAGCAATCTCCCTTCCTGCCCTCATATGGTCAGAAAATTGACTTTCTTCCCATATCTTGCACATGGATGGAACTCAACTCCTATCTCCTTTGTCCCTTTTTCTACTGACTATACTCCAAGTTTAGAGTGCCACCATTCCTCACTGCCAACCCTCAGATTCTCTGATTTAAGTCTCTGTTTAACCTGCACTTTATACAAAATGTTTTTTTCATGTCCATCTAATTCTTCTCTCAAAGATTACCTTGCATTTACACTGTACATAACTTATAAACACAAATATCTATTTGTATGTCATCTACTCCACTGCAACATAAGCTCTTAGAAAGCAGGGGCCAAGTTTTTGCTTTTGTTCATATCTTCAACACTTAGCATAATGCCTAACATAATAACTACTTAATAAATATCCAATGACTGGCAACAATTCTGTGAAGTAGATGTTATTAACCTAATATAACCAAATATTAAACAGGGGTTTATAGAGATAAATTAAGCGACTTACCCATGCAGTTAGTAATGAAATGAAGCAGGATTTGAGCTAGCAGTTATCCCACCTGGAATGCACTCCCTTCCTCACTACTGGTACATAAGAGTCTCTCTTTTCCATTAAAGAGTAGCTTGAGCACTACCTTTTACATGAAGCCTTTTCTAAGGTTCACAATTGTTGGTGGCTGACTTTTAAGAAAAGAGTCAAGATGACAGGATAGAGAAAGTTCTCAGCTGTGCCCTCCAGAGAATTCCTTCCAAACAACTTTTAAAATAATCTCTGAAACTGAATTCTGGAAGGGCAGGCAGATCCAACAAAAGATCAGAATGAGACACTGTTTCATGCTGAGACAACTTAGGAGTTCAGGAAGAAAAACTTATTAAATAAGGATAATGACTGGCATGGAATCCAAATGGATGAAATACCAGTGAGAAGATTAGATAAGGCAGAAACAGTAAGGGGACATGGCAACTGGTCAGGAAAAGATTCCAAGAGACCCCTTTGATAATGCTGGTCACTGGATCAGATTATATTTAGGAAGAATATTGCCACTTCTGCATCACACTTAACTATAAAGTAACTCCATTTTCCATAACCAATTCCTAGCTATTTGACTCTGCTTAAGTCACTTAACTCCAATTGCCCTTCCACCCCACCCCCCAAAAAAGGTTGAGAAACAAAAACAAACAAAAATTTTAAAATGATGGCTCATATAAAAACTCAAAGTAGTTAATCCTGATCTTTGGACTTCAGTAGGCCACAATATTAAGTAATTATACATTTCCTTGAAAAGACAAAAGTATCGCCTTGTAATTCCTGTCTCAAAGATATCTAAAAACTTCCCCTTTTAAAAATAGGTAATTACAAATTAATTTTTAAAACTGCGAAGTGTTTAAACATAAATACAACACATAAGACAATATCAAAAAGGAAGGAAAAACATAATCTAAGCTCTGTTCTTAGGGACAAAAGTAATTCCCTTGGTGAAAAAGTTCCTACCACTTATCCTTTATCTTTTGGGACTGTCAGCAGTTCCAATCCTAATGAGCTCAATTATTACTTCTCTTTTCTTCCCTTCTACTCTCTCTCCTTCTGGTCCTCCCCCCTCCAATATCTTTCAGGAACAAGTCAAAAATTACAGAAAGAATGGAGGAGGACAGCTTTTCTAAAGCAAGAGACTTTTGATCTCTTTCCTTGAAATCATATCCATATTTTTTAAAAGGAACTAAAATTATGACTGTTCAATTTTTATTATTTAAGCAGTGTATTTTACACACACACACACACACACACACAGATATTTTCTGTATGGTAATGAAGCATGCTGCAATAGCAATGTATAAGTATTGTCCCTTAGCCTATTATTAGAAAAAAACTGCAATTTTTAAAGTCACTCATATTAAGTAAAAATAAAATGCAAGCATTATAGAACAACAAAATGAAATAAAATTGCAAAGAAAACCTATTATAACAAACTCAAACAAAATGAAGCACTATACAGTTGTAGTATACTCAAAAGCTACTATTCATAATCTGAACACATCAAATTTTTTTTAACCTCAAGACACTCAGGGTTGATACAAGAATGTAAAAGATGTCCCCATCGCCTCACTTATTCAGATATTCAGCCTGTATTTATATGAATAGCATTACAAGGACAAGTACTACAAGTACTGGTCATGCCTTACCATTGTCGCATATTCATATTAATACCTCACTATTCTGTAACATTTTTCTAAATATGAAATATTCTGAAGTGACTTTAAAAAGTTATAGAAATTCATTTTATTTCCATTAGAGTAGGATACTGAAACAAACTGAGAAGTTTCTGAGTCATCCAGAAATTAAAAGGAGATTTCTTTAAAGAAGCCAAGGTAAAAGAATATTATTCAACAGGAAGAGGCACTGAGGACATATCCAGTGAATTCAATTAAGCAAACTCTCTTACTTGAAGTGTCCAGCATGATCCATTAAAGAGCAGCATCCTCATGACAAGTAACAGGGAAGTGAAGTCAATAATCTGAGTCTTGTTTCCTGAACCAATGAGTCTTGAGGATGGTCTCAATACTTTTTAAGAAGTAGCCAGCATAACTTGTATAAGGGGCCAGGACTTAAAATAGTGCTCCTCCCACAACAAGTGAATGCATAAATTACAAGAGATGTAATATGGCATAATGGCAAGAGTACTGGACTTCGAACTGCATATATATAACATATATTGGGTAGGAGGAAGGGAGAAAATTTAGAACACAAGATTATGTAAGGGTGAATATTGAAATTACCCATGTATATATTAAGAATTCAAGCAGAACTATAACGTTGTACATAGTAACAGCAATAGTATGATGATCAACTATGATTGACTTAGCTCTTTTCAGAAATATAATCCAAGACAATTTCAAAAGACTCAGTAGAAAATGCTATCCATATCTAGGGAAAAAGAACTATGAAATCTATCAGTGCAGATCAAAGCACTAATATTTTCACTTTTTTTTGTTTTGCAACGTTTTCCATTTTGTTCTGTTTCTTCTTTCACCTATATAAAAAATGTTTAACATTATTACTGTACATATATAACCTATTATCAATCAAAATGATTGCTATCTTGGGGAGGGTAGTTGGAGAGGAAGGACAAAAATTTGAAACTCAAAATCTTATCGAAAATGAATGTTGACTATACTGGATTTATTGCTGATTACAGGAAAGGGAAGGTGAGGAAGGAGAAAAATATGGAACAAAGTTTTTCAAGGATGAATGTTGAAAACTTATCTTTGCATACATTTTGAAAAATAAAGATATTATTTTAAAAAAGAAAAAAGAAAAGAATGTTAAAGGGGCTCAGACACTTAATACTTACACTAGCTGTGTAGCCCTGAGTATGTCAACTAATCCCAATTGCCTCTCCCCCCCCCCCAAAAAAAAAAAGGCAAAATGAATGTTGAAAACTATCTTTACATGTAAGTGTAAAAAATGAAATATTATTTACAAATTTATTCAACTGTGCCTTACTTTAATCTAATTCACTTGTGATTTCATTAGTCCTCTTCAAAAACAAAGTACAAACAACAATCCCTCCTTTGAATAGTCTCCAATTTATCAATGTACTTCTTAAACCACTGAATACAATATTCCAGATGAGGTCTCATGAGAACAGAGTACAGTACGAGTATTTCCTTACTAATCCTGGAAATTATGTTCCTCTTGAAAAATCACAAAATCTGTGGCTACTACATCATACTACTAACTCACTCTACAATTGCAATCTACTAAAACCACCATATCTTTTTCAAGAACAAAAGCCTCCTCCACATTGTATTTCTGAATTTGTTTCATTGTATCAAAGTACAAGATGCTATATTTATCTAGATTGAATTTCATCATTACCTTCAACTCAATATTATGGCTAGTCAAAATCCTTTTGTAGCCTGTTATTTACTACGTTAATTATCCTTTTCCAGCTTTATCATTATTTCCAAATGTTATGGACATACCATCTTTTCCTTTACCTAAATCACTGGTAAAAATGTTAGAATATAAGGTCAAGCATAAATCCCTGTAAGACTTCACAGGAGATTTCCTCCCACACAAATACAGACTATAGACATTTAACTAGGTCTAAATCCACCTAGTTGTATCAGCATCAATGCATATCTCAACCTCCTCTTCATATGACTTATATCACAAGATAGATATATTATCAAAAACTGTTAAAATCTAGTTGAGCTATAACCACATTTCCTTTAAATGCTAATTTAGTCATCCTGTCAAAAAAGAAAATGGAATAAAGCCATGGTGGCCTTTTATAACATCATTTCCATGTCTAAATATTGACCAACAATCTCTTTAATGATTTACTTTAGAATTTCCCAAAGAATCAAAGTCAAGCTTATCAACCTTTAGGCTGCAGAGTCTGTTGACCTAGGTGACTTGCATTCATCAAGGACAGCTAGGTATTCTCTTATTATTTCCCCATTTTTCTTGGGTATCATCTTTTTTCAGTAGGTTATTTTTCTTCTATCATTTCCAATATAAAGTCCATCTCCTCTTCAGTGAAACAGAAACAAAATCAGAAGTGAAATGAACAGCTGTCTTCTCTCTGTTGAAGGTTTTATCATTGTACTATTTACCCTAAGCAAAGCTCCTATCCCTTATGTGATTCTCTGTAAATATAATGTTATGTGACTATAATATTATGTTAATCATAATCTAAATGCTTCTATAGTTTTCAAGGGAACATGGAAAAACAAGTTTAAAAAAAAAAAAAAAAACTCTGGACATAAGATCTTTTTCAAGTCCACATAAACTAAATATATAAGTATAAAATTTGTCACAATAGCATCTCCAAACCTGCCCCTTGTTTTACAACTTAAGTTAACCTAGGTATACTGATATAGAGCTCAGAGATATATAGAGAAAACTACCCATGGTTAAAAATTCTAACATTGCATTACAGGGAATAATTAAAAATCTACAATTAAAGGCAAGGGAATACATGGAAACATTTTTAAAGTTTTTCAATGGGGTCCTTGAAATTAAGCTTAGTTATGTTAATATACCTCAATCAGTCCATTTATTGATATTAACAGTCTTTTCCCCCTCCTTTACCTACACCCCACCCCTTCTTGGTGTAAACCACAATCCATCTACATCTTTTCAAATTCTGGAATTTTTAACAATTTTTTTCCATTAATTCTCCACAATATATATATACCCAATACACTGAAGAGTTTTTCTGATTTGTTTGTTTTTTTAAAATATACTACATGGACACCTCAGAAAAAATATTCAGGCTTTCCTTCTGTTATGCTGCTGAGGATACATGTCTAGGCCATTCCCATTCTTTTCCATTTATACCTCACTTCAGGGATGTTTTTACACCATTTCTTGACTATCAGGTATAACTCGCAATAGATGACAGCCTACTTAGACTCACCATGAGTGGGAACAATTTCTTTGGATTATTTGCAAATGTAATTTTCCTCAGGTCATCATATTATTCCATGACTTGAAGTCATACAGAGAAACAATGATGTTAAAAAAAAGGGGGGGGGTTTTGAGATAAGTATAAATTGATAATTATTCAAAGTTCTACAATGTCACTCAATGCAATCTTCTCCATTTTTCTACTCTTATTCAATCCAGAATTATGTTCACTAACAGCAATTACCCAAGACATGTGTATGAGTAGGCTACACTAATAGGTTTCCTCCACAATCACCCCCCCCAAAAAAAAAGGGTATTATAATATGTATTTTTTATAGATTTAACTACATGGACCTGCTTAAGCTGATTGTTTTACTAAAGAGACTCTGTTGTATTACAAGGCTAGATTAATTTAACAATACACAACTGGATTAAATGTGTTTGGCAGATTTCTACCAAGATAAAATTCCTGAACAGGAGAGGCTGACTGCCTAACTCCCACATACATTCTCCCACCAACCCCTGAAGTTTACAACAGACCTAATAATAATCAAGAAAAAGAATAAGAAACTAAAACTAAATCAAGTGAATTCTTCCACATCAAAATAGCACAAAATAGGAACAGAGTCCCTTCAACTAAGCCAATGCCAGCCTGGGGTTGACTAGAGACAGAATACACATAGCACCTATGACAATATAGGGCTCCCTTGCCCTAAGATGATTAGAAAGTCACAAAATACAGAACTTGGAAGCACTAAGGATCAACAATGGATTGTGACCAAAAAAGGGTTAAATGTTCAAGCCTAGATCCAAGGACTCTTAGATCTCTGACAGTCAGTACACCAGAGAAGATCCTGAAGATCAAGTTTTCTAAACCTCAGAGACCTAAGGGTTCAGCCCCAGATAACGGATGTTAGGACATGAACTCAGGCAATACAGCTAGTGTACAAAGGGTGTATATGAATCAGGGACTGAAAGTGAAGAACTCAGTAAACCAAAAGACACAAATTAGTATCAAAAATTTTATCTAGAGATTTCCCCCTCCCACCCCAAAAGAGTAACTCCATAAAAACTTCAAGCAGAGCCTGTCTTTCTCTTTCCCCTTTTTCCCCTCTTTCCTCACAAACACCTATAAGAAACAAAGCAAAAGATAAATAATGAAATATAAACTGTTGAAGAAAATAAATAGCATGGAACAGGAAGTGGTAAATATAATCCAAAAAGCAGACACCTTAAAATAGAACAAATCAAAGAGAAATCAATGACTTCATGAAGCAAGTAAGAACAAAATCAAAAGAAATTAATATCAAAAACAACTGATCTGAAAAACAGATCAAGGAAAGAATATTTAAAAATTATTTTACTTCTTAAAAAGCATGTTAAAAAAAAAAGAAAAAGAAAAAGCCTGGAAACTATAATTTAAGAAATTTTAAAAGAAAACTCAGATTTATTTAAACCAATGAGAAAAGCAAGAATTAAAAAGAAACTACTTAATTAATCTTCTGAAAGAAACTTCAAGAAAAATCCTAAGAATATCATAACCAAAATCTAGGATTCTCACATTAAAGAAAAAAATACTTCTACCATAAATGAGATTTTTGCAATACAATATCCTAGGTGGCAAAAGATACGGGTTTACAATCAAAAATAACTCATACAACACTTAGTATATATTTAAATTCCAGGGATGGGAAAGATTGTCCTATTAAGGGAAGAGAGGGCTTTTTAAGCACTTCTGATGGAAGATCAGAGCAAAGTAGAAACTTTGAAATACAAACACAATCCAGATAAACCTAGAAAAATAAAATTTACTTGAGAAATTTGAAGGATATAGATAGATAAATATGTATACACACACATATATAATAGATAAGATAGACAGGACATATATGATAGACAGAAAGAGAGACAGTCTAACAGAGAAGAATAATATATTTCCCTTCAAAGTCTTTAACTCCTTAAGGAGTACCAGGAGAGTTAAATATAAAAAACATGAATCCTATGGGTTCTATTCTGAGGGATGTGACTGGGCAAAAGGAATACACTAATATAAAGTAGTTTAAAAAAATGAATATATATATATGAACTTATTATTTGGATATATGAGCATACTATACAACAAACACAAAGAAAAATGTGAAAAGAGAGGGCATCAAATGAATCTTATCTGACACAACCAATGGAGAGTTGAACACACTCAAATCTGCCCCACCATTTTGGTGTGGAAATACATCAAAATGATCAGAGAAACAATAGAGTAGGAGTAGAGAATATGATGAGAGAGAAAAGCAAAACAAACTTCTTGATACTGAAGTGGGTATAAAAGAAGTATTTTAGTAAAACAGAATCCTAAATTGCTTTTTACCCAATAGAAGATAGCTATAGTAATTCTAATAATGAATATAATGAAATGTTATTACCATAATAAAGACATATTTCAGAAAATCCCATAGTTTGAACCGACAAAAAAGTGAGCAAAAGTAGAATAAATTTATACAACGATAACAACACTATAAAGAAAAATAACTTTCAAAGTTTTAATTTTAATCAAGGAAATGAACAACCATGTCTCCAAAAGACCTATGAAAATGCAGATTACACACTTCTTGAAAAAGATGATGGAGTCATATAACCTAAGTTCAAATCTGGCCTCAGAAACTTACTAAATGTGTGATCCTGAACATGACCCTGTTTGCCTAAGTTTGCTTATCTGTAAAATAAGCTAGAGAAGGAAATGTTAACCACTCTAGTGTCTTTCCCAAGAAAAACGCAAATGGAGTCATGAAAGCTCAAATATAACTAAAATGCCTAAACTACAATAACCACATTTTTTTAGCGTGACCACTGAGTGGAATTCAATTTCCTTACTATGTTTTTTGTTGGGTTTTTTTTTTGGGGGGGGGAAGGGGAGGAGTGTTAAAAGAGTTGGCTTTTTTTCTCTCTCTGTCCCTGAAGGAGGGTAGAGAAAGGTAAAGATCAGCAATATCATCAATAAAACATTTTTTTTTAATGCACAGAAGAGTAGCCCAGACAAGAGCATTTGCATTTCTAAAGAAATGTAAAGATTCATTACATCATAAATTTTTTTAAAGTCAAATGGAGATTATTATATCAAATGCCCTATTTTTTTTTTTTTAAAGATGCAGTTCAATTAATATAACCCATACCAAGAGTGGAGAATATCTAGCCTGAAGGTTATATGAGGCAGGCTGTATGGTAATCATAGGTAAAGATGAGTTAAAAAGCTAGGGAGAACAACCTCCATCTGCTTGAGTTCTGTAAGTTGATAATTCTGTAGGACCCACAAATGATGTTATAATATCCAAATGGGCCTTGGTAGAAAAAGATTCCCCCACTCCTGATCTCTACAAAACCTCTTCTGATGTTCTCAGCCACCAGTAACCTCCCTCCAGGATTGTTTTATAATTTGTTACAGAGTAATTCTGAAATATTTACATGTGTACGTACATATTCCTTCCTCCAAAACACAGGAATGTTAAGTTACAATTGTAATTGTTTCTTTTTTTGTCTTTGTATCAATTATTTATTTGTCTTTATATCAGTTGATACCAAGGTTTTTCCTAAAAACAAAGGACCATGTTTTTAAAAATGATATTCCTCTAATAATAACCAGAAGTTTTTTTGACTTTACCAAACTACAGTAGTACAGTCTCAGAAAACTGTAAGTTGAAGATTACTCAAAAGACAAGGCATAGAGTGATATAAGACATCTGCTAATTATCACAAACAAGAAGTTACACATAAGATTTAAGGAAAGAAATGTATGACCAGAAAAAAAGATAATCAAGTCATAATAAAGGTGAGACATAAAGCAATGAACTATCCTAATAGTGCCAGGTATTGGTATGCATGTATGTGTATGTTTGTATGTATATGTATATAGTTTCACAAGTATATACATCATCAAATGAACACCCATACTGATCATAAATTCATAGTGTAGAGAAATATAGTATGTATAAAATGTTTATAAGAAAAATTTCAAAATCCCATGTAATTATCAAGGACAATTTAGAAATAATAAAAGAAAAACAGCTAACTTAAAAATGCAGCTACTTAGTATTTAAAAATCACTTTTCCTAATGCCTTTTGTTTTATGTCAAAATCATTTGCAGGAACAGCTTCCCTCTTTCTCTCTATTTTGTATAAAAAAAAAAAATGAAAACAGGTACAAAAAGGAATATGTTCAAAGCATATAACAGTATACATAACACTGATCACCAGAGACCCCTTTGTCTTTGCTTAGAAGATGGAGGCATTTTTCCATTATATGTTCTCTGAGACCAAAATTGTCACAATTACTCAGAATTCAACTTCTCAATAGTGTTCTTCTCATTTATGTAATTTAGTGAAGTAATTTTGTCAATTGTTTTCCTAATAGTGAAAGTTATTTCTCTCTACATTAATAAATATAGGTTTTCCCAGGCTTCTCTGAATTCCTTATTTCTTTTAAATCTTATTTAATATTCATTTTTCCCAATTTAATGTAAAAACAATTTTAACATTTTTTTTGTTTGTTTCAAATTCTGAGTTCCAAATCTCTCCCTTTCTCCCTTCCCCTCCTCACTGAAAAGGCTAGCAATTTGACATAATTAAGTATAATAGAATTCCGTTTAAATCATTCTGTAAAAGAACAAACAGAAAAGAAAAAGAAAGTAAAGAAAATTTATCTTCCAACTTCATTCAAGCTCTACCAGTTCTTTCTCTAGAGACAGACAGCACCTTTTATAACAAAAGTTCTAAAGAATTGTTTTAAATCACCGTACTGCAGCTAATAGCTAAATTACTCAGTGTTTCATCATACAATATTGCTATTACTCCTACTTCTGTTCAATTCATTTTACATCAGTTAATACAAGTTTTTCTATGTTTTTTTTTTCTGAGAGCACCCTGCTTCATCATTTATTAAAGATTAATGTATTCCATCACAATCATATAAAACAACTTCTTCAGTCACTCCCCAAGTGACATTCTTCAATTTCCAATTCTTTCCCACTATGAAAAGAATGGCTATAAATATATTTGTACATTTAAATCATTCCTTTTTGTTTCTTATTTTCATGTTTCTTTTGCATCTTATTTTTGAAAGTACAATTTTCTATGCAGTTCTGGTCTTTCCATCTGAAATGCTTAAAAGTCTTTTATTTCTGTGAATATTTGTCTTTTTCCTCCTAAAAGATTATTCCCAGTTTTGTGGAACAGAAAATTCTTGCTTGTTGTTCTCTTTTATCCTCTGGAATATATCATCTTCCAAGACCTCTGATCCTTTCATGTAGAAGCTGCTAAAATTTTTATTTTCCTGTTATCCTGATTGTGACTGCAAGAAACATGAGTTGTTTCTTTTCGGCTGCTTACAGTATTTTGTTCTTGATCTTGGAGGTCAGTAATTCCAGAGAATTCATTTTGAGATCTCTTCCAGGAGGTAATTCATGCAATCTTTCGATTTTTATTTTACCCTCTGGTTCTAAAATAACAGGGCAGCTTCCCTTGATAATTTCTTGAAAGGTAATGTCTAAGCTCTTTTTTGGATCATGATTTTCAGCTGATCTAAGAACTGTTAAAATATTATCCCATTTGGACCTATTTTCTAGGTTAGTTGTTTTTCTCATGAAATATTTCACATTATCTTCTCTTTTTTTTCATTCTTTTGATTTTGTTTGACTGTTTCTTGATTCCACAAAAGGTTATTTGCTTTCATTTGCCCAATTCTAATGTTTAAGAAATTATGTTCCTCAGTGAGCTTTTGTACCTCCTTTTCTATCTGATCAATTCTATTTTTTAAGTATTTCTCTTTAGTGTATTTTTTCCATTTAACTAATCCAACTTTAAGGTTGCCCACTATCACCATTATTATTCAATACTGTATTAGAAACACTAGCCTTGGCAATAAGAGTCGAGAAATAGATTAATGGAATTAGAGTAGGCAATGAGGAAACCAAATTATCACTCTTTGCAGATGATATGATGGTATACTAAGAGAACCCCAGAGATTCTACTAGAAAGCTATTAGAAATAATTCATAACTATAGCAAAGTTGCAGGATATAAAATAAATCCCCATAAATCCTCAGTATTTTTATACATCACCAAGAAAATCCGACAGCAAGAGATACAAAGAGAAATTCCATTCAAAATAATTGTCAACAGCATAAAATATTTGGGAATTTATCTACCAAAGGAAAAGTCAGAAATTATATGAGCAAAATTATAAAAAACTTTCCACACAAAGTCTGACTTAAACAATTGGAAAAATAGTAAGTGCTCTTGGATAGGCTGAGCGAATATAATAAAGATGACAATACTCCCTAAACTAATCTATTTATTTAGTGCTATATCAATCAGACTTCCAAGAAAATATTTTAATGATCTAGAAAAAAATAACAACAAAATCCATATGGAATAATAAAAGGTCGAGAATCTCAAGGGAATTAATGAAAAAAAAAATCAAATGAAGGTGGCCTAGCTGTACCTGATCTAAAACTATATTATAAAGCAGCAGTCACCAAAACCAAATGGTTTGGGCTATGAAATAGATTAGTTGATCAGTGGAACAGGTTAGGTTCACAAGACAGAATAGTCAACTATAGCAATCTAGTGTTTGACAAACCCAAAGATCCTAACTTTTGGGATAAGAATTCATTATTTGACAAAAACTGCTGGGAAAACTGGAAATTAGTATGGCAGAAATTAGGCATGGACCCACACTTAACACCATATACCAAGATAAGATCAAAATGGGTCCATGATTTAGGCATAAAGGACGAGATTATAAACAAATTAGAGGAACATAGGATAGTTTCTCTCAGACCTGTGGAGGAGGAAGAAATTTGTGACCAAAGATGAACTAGAGACATTATTGATCACAAAATAGAAAATTTTGATTACATCAAATTAAAAAGCCTTTGTACAAATAAAACTAATACAAACAAGATTAGAAGGGAAGCAACAAACTGGGAAAACATCTTCACAGTTAAAGGTTCTGATAAAGGCCTCATTTTCAAAATATATAGAGAATTGACTCTAATTTATAAGAAATCGAGCCATTCTCCAATTGATATATGGTCAAAGGATATGAATAGACAATTTTCAAATGATGAAATTGAAACTATTACCACTCACATGAGTGTTCCAAATCACTATTAATCAGAGAAATGCAAATTAAGACAACTCTGAGATACCACTACACACCTGTCAGATTGGCTAAGATGACAGGAAAAAATAATGATGAATGTTGAAGGGGATGCGGGAAACCTGGGACACTGATGCATTTTTGGTGGAGCTGTGAACGAATCTGTCAACCATTCTGGAGAGCAGCCTGGAATTATGCCCCAAAAGTTATCAAACTGTGCATACCCTTTGACCCAGCAGTGCTACTACTGGGCTTATACCCCAAAGAGATACTAAAGAAGGGAAAGGGACCTGTATGTGCCAAAATGTTTGTGGCAGCCCTCTTTGTAGTGGCTAGAGACTGGAAAATGAATGGATGCCCTTCAATTGGAGAATGGTTGGGTAAATTGTGGTATATGAATGTTATGGAATATTATTGTTCTGTAAGAAATGACCAGCAGGATGAATACAGAGAGGCTTGGTGAGACTTACATGAACTGATGCTAAGTGAAATGAGCAGAACCAGGAGTTCATTATATACTTCAACAGCGATACTGTATGAAGATATACTCTGATGGAAGTGGATTTCTTTGACAAAGAGACCTAACTCAGTTTCAATTGATCAATGAAGGACAGAAGCAGCTACACCCAAAGAAAGAACACTGGGAAATGAATGTAAACTGTTTGCATTTTTGTTTTTTTTCCCAGTTTATTTTTACCTTCTGAATCCAATTCACCCTGTGCAACAAGAGAACTGTTTGATTCTGCACACATATATTGTATCTAGGATATACTGCGACATATTTAACATATATTAGGACTGTTTGCCATGTAGGAGAGAGGGTGAAGGGAGAGAGGGGAAAAAATTGAAACAGAAGTGAGTGCAAGGGATAATGTAAAAAAATTTCCCCTGGCATGGGTTCTATCAATAAAGAGTTATTATAATTAAAAACAAAACAAAACAAAAAACTAATCCAGCTTTTTAAGGCATTCTTCTCTTCACTGGATTTTTGTATCTCTTTTACTCATTTGGCCTATTCTGTTTTTTAAGGTGTTTTTCTTCAGTATTTTTTGTGCGTCTTTTACCAAACTGTTAAGCTCTTTTTTCATAATTTTCTTGTGTCTCATTTGTCTTCTCAATTTTTCCTATCACACTTCTTGATTTTTAAAATCCTTTTTGAATTGTTCTTTGCCGTAAGATCAATTCATGTTTGTCTTAGAGGCTTTGGATGCGAGAATTTTGACTTGGCTGTCTTCTTCTGAGTGTTTGTTTTGTTCTTCTTAGTCACCATAGTAGCTTTCAAAGGTCAGGGTTTTTTTTTTTTTTTCTATTTTTGCTCATTATTTCAGTCTATTTCTTGACTTTTAATTCTACAAGAAAATGGAATTCTGCTTCCCAAGTGCAGAGGTCATTGTCCCAAACATCAGGGATTTTGTACAGCGGTTTTCAGAAATAATTTTAAGAGTCTGTAAGTTTTTGTCCTCTTCCAAGGTAGTATGATTTAGGGAAAGATGTGTTTTCTACTCTATTGTACAATGCACTGATTTATAAGAGACTACAAGCACTCTTTTCAACCTTGGAACTGTGATCGGGGTCCCTGCTTTCTTGTGGTCACAAGCTCTACTGTACTAGTGTTTCTTTTTGCAGTGGGACTAAGACTCAGGACTGCAACCCAAAACCAAGTATAGTCAACGCAAGAGACTCCTGACCCTGGTGTATCCAGCAAAGGGATACCTGTAAATCTCCTTCTGACCAGGTGTTCCAATCCCCTTATATCTGTGAGTTGAGAGGTCTGGAAAACACCACTGCTGCCACTGACTCACTCACTCCAAGACCTGTTCCTGGTTTGCTAGGGTATAGAGTGATTACTTAAAAGCATTTGTAAGAGTTTCAGGGAAAGCTCAAGAGAGCCAATGACTTTACACCTCTATTTTGGCTCTACCTTCTGAATTCCTAATTTCATATATATATATATATTACACTATATTCTTAAATCAATTTATTCAGCTATTCTTCAATCAGTGAGGAAGCTACTTGGTTATCGATTCTTTTGATACCATCTGAGTACTGGTAGGAATTTTTTTTTTTACTATTTAAGAGAAATTTCCTCCTGTCTTTGACTTGCTTAGAGTATATTTCAATGTCAATGGGTATAAAAAGTTTAACCATTGGCAAGGAAGTGGAAACTGAGTGGACATCTATCAATTGGGAAATGGCTGAATAAGTTATGGTATATATGGAATATGAATATGTTATGGAATATTATTTATTATTCTACAAGAAATGATCAGCAGGATGATTTCAGAGAGGCCTGGAAAGAATTACATGAACTGATGCTAAGTGAAATGAGCAAAACCAGGAGGATCAATGTATAAGGGAACAAGATTATACAATAATCAATTCTGATCGGCATGACTCTTTCCAAACAATTAAATAATTCAGGCTAATTCCAATGGACTAGTGATGGAGAGAGCCATTTGCACCCAGAGAGAGGACTGTGGGAACTGAATGTAGATCACAACATAATATTTTCACTTTGTTTATTGTTGTTGGCTTGCATTTTTTTCTCTTTTTCTTTTTAATCTGATTTTTCTTGTGCAGCATGATGAATGTAGAAATATGTATGGAAGAAATGTACGTTTTATATTGGATTACTTGCTATCTAGGGGAAGGGGTAGGGAGAAGTGGGAGAGAAAAATTTGGAACACAAGATTTTACAAGGGTAAATGTTAGAAACTATCTGTGCATATTTTGAAAATAAAAGGCTATTATTTAAAAAAAAAAGTTGAACCACTTCTCTTGGATAGTTTCAAATTATTTTCCAAAATGGAAAAATTTGTCAAAGTTTATTCTTTATTTTAAGGGACAACTCTCTTGAAGGGCTAGGGGAAGTGATGGGAAAATATAACAATAAGAATGTAATTTTTGAAAAGAGAAAAGTAGATCAACATTTAAAAAGTCAAGACAGTTGACATAAATTTGGTTGTCATTAACAGTGAATTGAGAGCTAATGGAAGGCGCAAAATTAGATGATCTTCTAGGAGGAAGAAGAGGAGGAGAGGGGAAGGAAGATGGAAGGTAAATGGGAGTATTAAGAGAGAAAGAAAAGAAAGAAATAAGAGAGTAGGAAGAGAGAATGAGTGATAAGAAAGGAAAAGCAAGAAAGGAGAGTTAAGAGAAACTCTAAAGTTTATCCAGGAAAGGAGAGAAATAAAATAGTAAAGAAGTCCAAAAAAAAAAAAAATTAAAGAGAGAAAACAAACTAAAATATGTCTGAAGGAAAAACAAGATGAGAAAGAAATTTTAAAGATTCAAGGAAAAAAAAGGCGTATGAGTCAAGAAAGTAAAAAAGAAAAACAGACAGTACTTAGGCAAAAAGGAAAGAAGTTTATGCCTACTGGCCTTGAACTCATTAAATCATGAGGTAAAGTTGTGATTGGGGAAGAAATGTGCAGGAAAGTGGGAAGACAAAGTACTCTTTAAAATGAGAAAATCCAAATGAGACACAGAATTGTAAAAGAAATAACTAGCCATATGTAAAGCAATCACAAGTATTTCTAGCCAAGTATCCACCTGTCTATATCAGGAATTTTGAGCATAATCTACACTAAATTTATGATAAGAGTCCTTACTGGGTAAGTCATTTCAATGTCTTTTTTTTTTCTTTTTTTTTTTTGCATTCTACAAAACAAGAGCTTGTTTAGGGAGTGAATCACTCAGGATTTTTACTTTATATATGGAAGAGAAATATCCTACTGCCAATAAAACCTGATTTAGGTTGTTTTATACAATGTTCTTTTACAGTGTCACTAAAAAAACCAAAACAAATTTTTGACACTGAGGGGAAAGTTTGTAGCTTTTATGGTCCAGCTTTTATACTTTTTATTGGATTGTACAGAAATCTGTGTTTAAAATATAATTCAAAACTATTTTTAAATTTTTTTTCATAAATTCTGTATAGTTCACCTGTCATTATTTAATAGAATAGCAAAGTTCTTTCCTTCTATTAATAAATGCATTTCGAAAATATACTAATAAGCTAATCATTTCTTTCTTTTTCTTGTTTCTACTGATAAAGTGGAAACATGAAGCTATCAGAAAAAGTGAGTTTCAACATTGTTTTTGAACTACATAAAATAGAAGCTCTTTAGTTTCTGGTTCTCCTCCTAGTTCCACTATAATTACAGTATAAACACAAATAAGGCATAAGACCTATTTGGGTCTTGAGTTCCTCATTTATAAACTCTAAGAGTTAGGATAGAGAATCTCTAAGGATCTTTCCACATTTAAATTCTACACTTAATTTTTTTTTAATTAAGAATTTGTGACTAGTGGTAGTTTAAGATTCTTTTGACTTTCCTCCAAAACGGGATAATGTTTAAAATGGATTTTACTGTCATGTCTTGCTTCTGTACTTTAACCATAGTTTTTCTAACAGTTGAATTTGAATATAGTTAAAGCTTTACTTTATTTCAGCATAGGAAATTCCTTTCATTGATATCTTATAGTGGAAATGGACAATTGAGATAGATCTTCAAGCTAGAAGGGATCTTAGAAAACATCTTATCTGCCTCTCTATTTTAAAAATAAGGAATTGAGAAACAAAGGTTATTAACTTCTCCAAGATTATTGTATTTGCAAGTAGCAAAAACAAAATTGAAAAAATCCTAACACAAAAACTAGTACAGAAAATTCCAAACACAGATAACTTTTAGCATAATATACAATTTGTTCTTCCTGTCCTGCAGTATCACTGCTTCAAATGATCACTTTCATATAAAGCATTTTTGTGATTACAGAAAATGAGTATCTATCTGCATTCAATAACAACTGAATTCTACAAGATTTTTTTTAACTATTTAGTTTATTTGAAAGATCTAGAATGTTGATACAATAGAACACAGTAAATATAATAAGTAAATGCTGAATGGAGAAATAAGAGTAGATGGCTTGCCACAGAATTCAAGGACATAAAGCACTGCAATATTTTAATCAAAATTTCCTCAACAATGTGCTATCTTCATTTCAAAAACCTTTTACCATCTTAACCAGACCTACATGTTGCCATTTACTGCACAGCATATATTTTCTAATGAGGAATTTCTGAAGTTGAGAGCATAAGATAGTAAATGATTTAAATGCTACAGCTGAAGGAAAATGCATAAGCATGATATATGACAGTGAATAGAACAATCACTGACTCCTAAGTATAAGAAAAAAGTGGTTATATAATACCTCAACTTCTTCAAAAAATATTGAATGTTTTCTACATGCACATTGCTACATGCATTATTTTTTGTTTATAAGGTCTTGTGATGAGTCATATCAAACCATGCTACAACAACCACTTGTGTGCACACACCCTACCTTTTCTTAACTATAGGTTTTCTAAGAAGTGTGCCATCATTACTGTAGTTGTTGTCAGAATCATTATCAATTTTCTCGTTCTCACTGCGGGTAATCAAACTGTGTGTAGAAACATCTGAGCTGGCTCAACTCCCTTCTGATCTAGCACTGCCTGGATCTTGCTGTTGCTTTGAACCTTTACATGACCTAATAAGAAAAAGAAAACATTCCATCATGGGCACTAGATAAATTTGGAAAAAGAGTAGAGTAAGTGCCAGTCTTGCAAAGCTACATTTTGAATGATCTTCCTTTCTTTTTTAGCAAGTTTCATAAAAAAATTATCATTCTCATAATTAGTGATAAGACTATATCATTTGACTGTAACATTAAATAAACTTGCAAATTTTGTAAATGTTGGTAAATTTTAGCAATTTGTTTTTTAAAAATAAAAATTTGAAAACATTAAACATGAAAATAAATTGAATTGTATATAATGTTATTTTCCTCCTTTTCCTTAATAAAGGCATCTTTAGAATGGCAATATGCCACATGTGGAAGGAAACAATTAGCAGGACAGAGCGCCACTTGCTGGTTTAAAGATATTTTATTCACATGAATACTTAAAAAAAAAAAAATATATATATATATATATATATATATATATATATATGGCAACTTCATTCTCTGAAGTTGATAGTTAATTTTAATCATATGATACTAGCTCCTCTAAAAAGAGCCAATAATATAGCATCTCTACCACATATTCAAATTAAAAAACAAATAAATTAATTAATTACTATAACAGAAAAAAACAGCACCAGAAAACATTCAGAAGAATCAATAACCAATAATTTAAAAAAAAATTCTTATAAAAAAGGCATTTTTAAATGGTTTCAATTGCCATAAATAATGATCACTGTTACAAAAAATAATTATTTCAATTTCTTCTCTATAATCAACTGTGAACTAACAAAAATGTGTTATTTTCTAATTTTTAAAGATAATTAATTCAAAATTAGAAGGTCTTAGGTAAACTGTCAACTAACATCAAATATAAGCAAAATATAAATAATATATTAAAAATACAATCTCAAAAGACAAAATAAAAGATTTCTACAAATTGATCTCAAATTCAATTGTTTTTATAAATAAATAGTACTGTTGCCACTTATTTTAATCTTGAATTCATTTATGCATTATATGGAAGAATAAAATGAAATTTAAGTTTTAAAAGAATTAAGTAGTAATTCTTTTTGGCCTAAACAAAATAACAACAAAAGTTTATTTACCTTGGTTTGGTTGCATGTTCATATTTGGTCTAGGGCCATAGTTTCCCATAGGCTGTCCTTGACTCATTGTCATCTGATTCTGTACTGGCATACTTTGTGAGGATGGCACCGAATGGTTGTAACCTCCCATGGAACCATGATTACTTGAAGGCATGTTCATAGAACTGTTTGTCATATTAAGCTGATTGGGTCCAGGTCCCTGCATAGGCATATGGTTTGGCCCTTAGAAGAAAAATTAACAGCTTCAGTAAATAGATGGTCCCTTCCAAAAAGAAGTTTTCATAAAATAATACTATGAAATAAAATCATAAAACACAAACTTAAAATGGAGAATACAGAAAGTGGATTTAATGTAAAATTTATTACTAAAAGACAACTTTCTACCTTTTAATTGGTAGAAAGTAAAAGTCAAAAGCACTATTATACCAGGTCCATCTCTTATCTAAGTTGATCAAAAGCTAGATATGTTTTCAAGTACCTTGTTTTTCATTCCCCCCCCCCCCTTTATGCCATCTGACAACTATTAGGAGGATACTTCTGCACATACTCTTAACTTCCTTAAGTATTCCAAATGGCCTAACACCAGATTTCATCAAAGACCATGTCAAAGGTTACTTTGACATATGTTAAGGTGCGAAAAGGCTAACATCCAAATGTCTGGTTTCAGAGTGTAGTAGAGGTTATATCAAAATTCTGAACCAAAACTTAGACAAAAATACCACAATACAAGGTGGTACAATACTTGCAAGTATTACAAGCATGTTTCCAATATATTAACTGATGATAAGCTTCAAGGTAAGATGAAGAGGCAGAGTGAAAGAATCATTTGAACTGTTTCCCATATAAAAACAAGTATAGAAAATGGTACTATGTGTGCGAAAATCAGACAACCAAAAGTGAGGCAAATTGGACCTTCATTCCAACTGTATTTGTTGTGCTACCTTGAACTAGTAACTTCCCTATCTGAGTCTTGGAATTTTCATTATTCACATGCAGAAGGTAGACAAAATAATCTATGAGGACCATATGAGCCTGGATCAGTGAAAAGGAAAGAAAGCTAGAACTTAGCTGCCAAAGCAATACGCTTCTGAAGTGCCACATGCTACCTTATCAGGCTGTCCTCACTCTAAATGCCATTTTTAATCAAAATGAGGCTTAAACTTAGTTAAAGGAACACTGGATGGAACATAATGTGATCTCTTCTGCTTTCATTTTCTCCTCTATTATTAGGAGTCAGTGACCTAATTAGTCACAAAAGAAACTGACACTCAAAAAACTAAAAGGTTTAAGATCACTAATTTTAAAAATATACTTCAAAACAATTTAATAAGTAAACAGCATCCAATGGCCTGAGAGTTAAGAAAACTTTCAAAGGGGATGCACTTACAACAAGGGAATAAAAACACTGGAGCTCTGGCTCATATATAAACTTTTTTCTCACCTTAATGAAAATGAAACCTCAAATACTGCTAATAACATCAATAAAGAATATGAAAAGTTAGTGGCAAATTTTCACTTTTTTTCTGTTTCTTCTACCATGTTATTTTTAAAATAAATTTAAAATAAGCCATATCCAAAATGTACTTTTATAAAAATCTATTCATAAACAGATAAATCATGGAAGCCAATATTTTTTTTTCCAAAAAGCTTTTAAAGCCAGCTATATTGCATGGTTTCAGACAGACTAAATTTAGCCAGTTCTGTTCATCAGAGGAATGCTGTGTGTCAGCTACATCAAAGCCCAAGGGCAGCCTGATAAACACTGAATACAGGTCACGTAGCTCTGTAGCTAACAAACTCTAAGAGAGCTTGTACTCGGGGGCATTCAAAGCAGTTTTGTCATCAACAATCTAGTATCCCTTGAGCCCCCATGTCGTTTCAGTTGCTAAGCAACTCTGGTGTTAATGTCTTAGAAGAGAAAAACTTACCAGGCATCTGGCCGTTCATCTGGTTCTGCATGTGTGGTGCAGGAGGACCCCCACCTACCATTCCATCTGAAGACATGTTGTGAGAACGTGGAGGTGGGGGAGGGCCACTCTGATTCATCCCTCCTGGACCCATAGGCATATTCTGTGTGGGTGGCTGAAAGAAAACAGTTTAGGGAAACAAGAGAAGCAGTTAGTCTAATATATCATGTATACATATGTTAAAACAGTTGCCTATGTTGTTAAGTAAGGCTTGAAGGATAAATGAATTTCATATTTCCAATAACTTAACACATCACAATATTAATTTCAGTGACACGCAATTAATATTTCCATCAACTTTACATAATGGACAAATTAACATGCATACAACATAAGTATATCTTATAACACCTCCCCCCAAAAAAAAAATCACACTTAAGGTTTGTTCAGCTTGTTAAAATTTAAAGTAATGATGAAAATAACCAAAAATGTAAAAGTTTCATAACAAGAGACTTTTCCTCATCTATGTAAAACTTCCAACCATCTGTTATTTCTAAAATGCAAAACTGGGCAAAAATAAAACAAATTTAAGGCGTGATACTCCTTTCTGTAAGTAATACCTATACATTTCTTCCAAGGCCAATAATAAATTTATTTCTGAAAAGAAAAAATGACTAAAAAAACTAAGATATAAAGAACCTTAAAATGTTGATAGTGCATTTTACTATTACAAAGGATATATGCATATGTAGTAAAGGGGAATTTTTTTTTTCTTTAAGCACCAAGGACCTAGCTTAACCTAACACTTTTTGTTGAATACCTCATGGACTAGAAACACATTACTGATAGCTTCCAAGGGTCCAGAGACAGCTGCCTCGAAAGGATGCCTTTGGCAAATTTCCTAATGAAATTGTGAGGAAAATAACTGACTAACCTTGAGAGTTCTAAAAGGTACATAAAGAAAAAGAACAAATCATGAACTGATCTGCAACACCTAGTTTCAATCTTGGAGATATTTCAGAACAAAAACTTAATGAGTACTTTCTCCAATTAGACTAGCAGAAACATGTAAAAATTAGACTGGCGAAACATATAAGGAATCCTCATACCTCTATATTCACTTCCAGTTCTTAGTAACCTCTAGGATCATCTTTGTTATTATATATACACAATTGAATGCTTTGCAGAAAGACTAGATGTTATCCTGACTCCATCCCTATAAAATTCACAGTATCAAATCCTCACTGACTGTGCCAGACAATAATAATTCTTGCCTTCCTCAAGATGATCTCAAAAAAATAACACTGGCACACTTTCCATAAAACTTTAAACACCTTCCCCCAAAATCTGAATCTTCCTTAATAATTAGTATCGTTTCATTTTTCAAAAAAAAAACTGAAAACATAAACACTAAGTACTAGAACATTCACTATTTTTAATTATTATTTACTTATTTATAGCCTTCTCTCCTATCACCATGAATTCATATTCCAGAAAAGTAACTCTGAAGTACTGATTCTAACCTCTTTTGCCTTTTCCTACCTTCTCCTTAAAAGTCTTAACTCAAAACCTGCTTTCTTTCTGTTTCTAAATGTCTAATATGCTATCTCCTTCTATTGTTTCCAGTTCCTAATCTTTGGTACCTTTGTGACTATCCTCCCTTCAGGGATGCTTGTACTACTACTTACTTTTTTCAAGACTTAAGATTTCTTTGTCAAAGAATCTCAATTACTACCAAAATTTTATTTGCCAACATTGTAATGAGCTTCCCAAATGTCTCCATCTACTTCACTTTTCTCAAATTAATGTCCCACCATCAGCTGTAAAGGTCATACACTACACCTTACCCTCCTGCTATCACACAAAAACATAAAAAACAAACAGAATTCCTCACTATTCACTTACCCTTCAACTTAACCAGAAGTAATACTTTTTTCCCTGTCTCTGAAGTGTAACTCCTGGGACTATTTTGAATTTACTGCTATTTGTTGCCCCTTACGTTTTACCTTGGAGATTCTTAAATTATGACTCAAAATCTGTATTTTTATGCCTAGCCTCTGTAACTCACAAAAGACTAACAAGTCTTTACAATGGAACTAAATCAGAAAAGCATGGTACAGAGTTAACAGAACTTTGGATTTGGATGTTAGAGGACCTCAGTTTGAATCCCAGTTCTGCTACTTACTACCTGGGTGACCTTCGGCAAGTCATTTCCCCTCTCTGGGCCTCAGTTTCCTCATCTGTAAAATGATGGGGTTGAATTCAATGACCTCTAAGGTCCTTTTCCAGCTCTAATCTATGATCCTATGAGAATAAGACAGGAAGATGGAAAAGGAGTGAGATTCTAAAATTGCAGCTATTAAGGGACTTCTCTGTTCCTAAGAAAAATGGCAATAAATAAATAAAAATTTAAAAAAGATTAATTTTCACTCTCTCCTACTATTGACAAAATAGTTATTTTAAAATTTCCCTAACATGTACTTTATTCATTAAGCTCTCAATTATTATCTACCTAAAAGCCCTTTTAATTGCTAACAATGTAGGGGGAAAATTACAGCAAATCTTATCTAAACCAAATATGATTATTAATAACTAACTAAAAATCCTGCCTTTCTCATATCATAATCACAAAGCCAAAAAGGAATTAAAAATAGCAAACAAAAAATTTTTGCACATTTTACTACACTTAAAATATCTTAGGTGAAAACATATACAAATGTACAAGCTAATTAGAGGCAAATTGCCTAATAAACATTCATAAATAGAATTTTATAGTTACTAATGTAATTATGATGATTATGAACCACAAAAATAATTCTGCTTTATAATAAGGCTAAAATAGAATAGCCTAAATTAAATAATTAGGCATAAAACCAAATCTTGATCTAAATTACCTAAGAATATTTTTTTCATGTCACTTTTTTGCAAAGCATTATTTTTAAAGTAGTATAATCCCCGGCTTTTGTGATTCACTTGTATTATTATCAATAATATAAATCTCCACAAGGAGGCACCAAAATAACACATTAAGGAATTTTAGTATAACAAGTACAGGTATTCTTCAAAATAAGAAATATAATTCCTGTAAGTTTTTCTACAAAGTATAATTATTCATGTTAATAACCATTATTTTTCACTAATTTACACTAAAAATTATATGTTCATTCACGGGCTCATTTTCTTAGGATAGAGGATTATTAGAGTGAGTTCACTTCAGGAACTCATTATTAACACAGATCAGCAATCATTTCAAGCACATCTATTACTACAAGATTAAAAACATCACTTCTGGCACCACTTCTAGAGCCAATACCTTACACTTAATGGCACCCCCCCCCCAAAAAAAAAATCAGCAAGATTTTTAAAAATTCCCTAATTACAGGTTTAACAATGCCCATCTACTAAAATTTGTTCTTCCCTTTATAAATTCTGTAATGGTGAAATTTTGGAGGTTATTTTGTCATATAATGATATATTATACAATGAAAGATCACAAAATTTAGAGCAAAAAACTAGGGAGTCAAATCCTTAGTCTATTTACTAGCTATGTTACTTTGAAAATCTTTTCACATCATTCTAGGTTTTGGTTCCCCAAAGAAAACTGGACTAGATGATCTCCAGGTCTAAATCCTATGGGTCTATATGTCTTTAAAAAAAAAAAATCTGTTTCTGAGATCTTGTCAAAGTCTGAAAGCCTCAAAGAGAATTGGGTTTCATATTTTTAATTTTCCTAGCTACTGCAAAAGTGTCTCCAAGAATGTTCACATACCAATATTATACTTGGAAAAGGGACAGGCCAAGAAAATCAATAATTGATTCTCAAAACTACTTTCTCCAGTAAATTTAAGTATGATTATTTAATCTTTCTTCAAATATTTCACACGAATTTCATTCTGTTTAACAGCAGCTGGTGTGAAAAGAAACAGAACTTGCAATAAGGAGAGCCGAGTTCAAATCCCACTCAGCTATGAACTTGGAAGGAGAGGGAATCACAATGTCTTGTTCATCAATTTCTTCATCCATAAAACAGGAATAATAATCATCAGTCCCTACACATCCCAGGATTATGAGGATACAGTTGAGTTAATCTAAGTTTAGCACTTTATAAAACAAAGTGCTGTAAGAAAACTATCTAGCTATTATAAATTATAGAAAAATAAATTCTGCATTAGTAAAATCTCATCATGTACATAACAAACATGCTTTCAAAACTTCTAACTAGAGAAACAAAAGTTCTTCAAAGGAAAAACTATTAAAATGAAATAAAATGTCCCAAGAGAGAAATAAAAATAAAGACAAAGTTAGTGTACTACTTAGATTTTTAAAATACACACTATATTGGTTTTCATTTCAACTGATATATAAACATCAAAATTACTTCATGTATATATTTTACCTAAGATGAACTTACAAGTGTGCTTTATATTTATAAACATATGTCTTATGATGTCTTAGTCTCTTAAATATGATTATCACTATTTTAAAAAGTATATAAGGGTACCCAAATTAGGCACAATAATTACATTGGGTAAGGGTGTGGGAGCCTGAGGCTTAAGTCTAGGTGTAACTCTTTGCTTTTCTTTCATTTGGCCAAAGAAATAACAATAATAGTACAACTCCAACAGCAATTCTTAAGTCCCAAGACTAATTTGGCCTCAAGTGGTGGTGTGCCAAAGCTCCTTTTTGATGTCCTGACCTAGTTTCCCCAATGTCCTATTTAGTTATTCTGCCTCAGATTATAACCTTTCCCTCTTAATGTTTGATGAGATAAAGGTCTACCTCAGTTGCTCTGCCCCAAAACCTCAGGCTATAATCATTCCCCCTTAAATGCTTGATGAGATAAAGGTTTTATATCTTTAGGTTATATCTTAAGGTTTGACAGGATAAAGGTTTATGCATTTTACATATCATTAGAATATCAGTAACCTCCCTCCATTGTATCATCCTAGGGGCCTCCCCCCATTAGGTTATCCCCACCACGTACCTCCCCCATTATATCATTGTTCTTGTTATCCTATAAAAAGCTTACCCTGATACTTGACTGCCAGACTCTTTGAGATGACAGTCTCGTCCAGCCCTGGGACCAAACATGGATCTATTGGTTCCAGTATTTCTCTTCATTCAATCAACTATTGAATTGGTCTCTAATCTCAGTCTTGGTCAGTTTCTCCTGCATTACAGTGGGACAATTTGGCTAGGCTACTCTTTACGAAGGATCTTCTGAAGGTTTAAGAATAAAATGCAGGGGCAGCTAGATGGGATGGCACCAGCCCTAAAGTTAGGAAGATCTGAGTTCAAATCCAGTCTCAAACATTTAACACTAGCTGTGTCTCCGTGAGCAAGCCACTTAATCCAACAGCCTTGCAAAAACAACAACAAGAATAATAAAATGCAATTCAAAAGCAATGAATAGTAGGCAATCATATAATTAGCATCTCACAGGCAGTGACAATACTGTTCAATCAGAAGGAATATTATAACAATTTGACATTCAAACCCTCAGCATACAGGCCTTTATCTCTTCTTTATTTTTGGGTCTCAGAACTGTTACTCTTTCTTTTGTGAAATGAACCAAAATTCACTTCTTTCATGAGCTCTTCCCAATTCATAGATCAAAATGGTCTTTGCTATCTCAAAATTGAAGAAAAAACTTGAAACCATGCTTACTAGATTCACTATAAGTTTATATATGGGTCCTCACTCAGGCAAGGCAATCCTTTTGTATTTCCCCAACTGATTTACTATTCCATCTCTACAGTGGCTTTTCCAAACTTTTCATCCCTCCTCAAACTTATGTCTTCTCTTCTCTGCTAAAAAACTTGCTTCACTTTTGAGGCATATAAGTAAGAATTCCTCTTATCCCCTGTTCATCTTGAACGAGATGCGGTGAGATCTTTCAAGACAGCTGTGAAAATCGAGTGAGGCTTCATCTACTTCAGAGTTGGAGTAGGCCTAAAGGACTTTAAGCATTGAGTCAAGGGCATACTTAAGTTCCCTTCCTGTTATCCTTCCATGACATCAGCATCTCCCTATTTCAGTCAAATATGGGCAACTATGAACTTATTGGTCAAGTTGAATTTCTTGGGTAGTTCCCACTCTTAGAATGTAAGATCCTTAGCCAATAAGGATGAGGGTCAGTGGTGGGAGGGGGTATTTGCCTTAGGGATTAAAAGTGTTGACCCTGCCCCCATGGGGCTTCCTCCCTTCAATTGTCTGCTCAATGGGTGGGATCCCCTTCTGGAGAATGTATAATAAACTTTGCTTTGCTTCTAGAGATCTCTCCAGCTTTTTTATTAAAATGGTGATCCCTCACTATTTCTGAACCACACAATCTCACTATTCAGATACCCTCCTTTATCTCCTTCATTCTGTCTCATATAAAAAAATGCTCCCTAATAAACTGGGAAAACATTTTTACAGTCAAACGTTCTGATAAAGGCCTCATTTAATTTACAAGAAAATTAAGCCATTCTCCAATTGATAAATGGTCAAAGGATATGAACAATTTTCAGGTGATGAAATTGAAACTATTTATACTCATATGAAAAGGTGCTTCAAATCACTGATCAGAGAAATGCAAATTAGAACAACTCTGAGATACCATTACACACCTCTCAGATTGGCTAAGATGACAGGAAAAGATAAGGACGAATGTTGTAGGGGATGTGGGAAAACTGGGACACTGATGCATTGTTGGTGGAGTTGTGAATGGATCTAAGCATTCTGGAGAGCAGTTTGGAACTATACTTAAAAAGTTATCAAACTGTGCATATCCTTTGATCTAGCAGTGTTACTACTGAGCTTATATCCCAGAGAAATCTTAAAGGAGGGAAAGGAGGAGCTGTATGTGCAAAAATGTCTGTGGCAGCCCTTTTCATAGTGGTCAGAAACTGGAAATAAATGGATGTCCATTAATTGGAGAATGTCTGAGTAAATTATGGTATATGAATGTTATGGAATATTATTGTTCTGTAAGAAATGACCAGCAGGATGAATACAGAGAGGCTTGGAGAGACTTACATGAACTGATGCTAAATGAAATGAGCAGAACCAAGAGATCATTACACACTTCAACAAAAATACTATACGAGGATCCATTCTGAGATTCAGATTCTGATGGAAGAGGCTATCTTTGGCAATGAGAGGATCCAATTCAGTTCCAATTGATCAGTGATGAACAGAATCAGTTATGCCAAGTGAAAGAACACTGGAAAATGAGTAAGGACTACAACATAGCATTTATACTCTTTCTGTTGTTGTTTGCGTGCATTTTTGTTTTTCTTCCCAGGTTATTTGTACCTTTCTAAATCCAATTTTTCTTGTGCAACAAGAGAACTGTATAAATATGTACACATATATTGTATTTAAGACATACTTTAACATGTTTAACATGTATGAAACTGCCTGCCATCTAGGGGAAGGGGTGGAGGGAAATAAGGGAAAAGTTGGAAGAGAAGTGTTTGCAAGGGTCAATGTTGAGTAATTACCCATGCAAATGGGTATGTCAATAAAAAGCTATTTAAAAAAAAAAAAAGTGCTCCCTTCTCTTGGTGAAAGCAAAATCTACAATACAAAATCCACAACTGAACCTATTCCATTCGGCCTAGCAGGCTGCTCTCCTTTTCTTTCCACTCTTGCTAATTTTCAATCTCTATGTCTATTGTACATTTCCATAGCATAGATTCTCATGTCTCTCCCATCCTTAAAAAAAACTCAACCCATTAGCTGGTTTCCTATGTTACTCCTCCCCTCTCTGATAAATCCTAGAGAAAAAAATCCACTTTCTTCCCTCTTGCTTATTTCAGTATGGCCTCCAATTTCATCACTCAAATAAAACAGATTTTTCCAGAGTTACAAATGATCTTTTAATTATCAATTCTAATAGCTTTTTCTCACTCCATCCTTCTTGACCACTCTACATCATCTGACACAGTCAACCACTGTCTTCTATTTTCACGAGATTGCTCTCTCCTGAGTCCCTTGACTGATTCTCTTAAT
Organism: Sarcophilus harrisii; assembly: GCF_902635505.1. Classification (NCBI taxonomy): domain Eukaryota; kingdom Metazoa; phylum Chordata; class Mammalia; order Dasyuromorphia; family Dasyuridae; genus Sarcophilus; species Sarcophilus harrisii. The sequence goes on along the minus strand of NC_045426.1, from coordinate 488,530,768 downwards.
CCCTATGGATTCAATTATCATTTCAAATGATTCTCAGATCTATTTATACAACTCTTGCCTTTTTCGTGACCTCCAATGCACATTTCCAAACACCTATTTGACTTCTTAAAGCAGGTATATTGTAGACTTCTTAAGTTTCAAATGTACCAAATTGAACTCATTATCATTTCCCAAAAATCTTTCCCTCTGTTTTTTGAGGAAATGATCTTGGAAGCAAACTGATAATTGAGTAAACTGCAAAGTTTACACAAATATTTCTCAATTCTTCATCCTTCAACAACAACAAAGTAAAGACACTCTACCACAGTTGTTAAATTTCTTATACATTTTGATGACTTTTTTTTCCCTTTAATTTACCAAAAATGGCTTTTTCCCTTTCCCCATTATTATTAAAATAACCATGTTGGTAATTAGGGCTATATTATTCCACATTTTTCTTCACTTTATCTTATTACTATTTCCCTCAAACTTTAATTCAAAAACTGATTTAGTAACAGTTACTACTTATTTGTTCTAGATAGATCTAAGCTCATGTGAACAGCTAAACTTGGAAAGAATTGGTCAAGTGAGGGAAAATCTGATTTACGACTTTTTAAAAAAAGTTTTCTTTATGGAATTATGGCACAAGTCTATAGACAATGAAAAATATATTCTAAAAGTTTCACTACTATTTTTTTTTTATTTAACCACTGTTTTTTCTGCTTTATGGTACAATTTACCACAAATTTATCCTAAGTTGCAGTCACCAATTTAAAAAATAAAAATAAATTCGTTGAGCCTGTTATTTCATTTATAAGAAAAAAATAATACCAAATGGCAAATACCACAAAGTGGCTTTGAAAATGAAGATTTGTACAAAATATTCTCTGCATCTTAAGTCATTAAATGTCTCTCATTATTACTGCCTATATTTTCTTGTGTTGTCTATATTTCATTTACATAGTAACAAAAACAACTAAGTTAAGTTGCTTCTTATAAGTAGTCCTAAAATGAGATTTTTTTTAAATGGATAAAAAGCTCTCAATAGAAAAACTGACCCTCTTACCCCTGTCTTTCATTAAAAACCATAAACTTTTATAAAATCTTTTGAGCTAATTAGGATCAGATAATATTATATGAACTACCACAATAGCTATACTAGTTAGAAACATTAAAATCCAGTGCTCAAATCTAATACGGCCCAGGAAACTCTACTGAGCATATTTGAGTAGGTGACAAAGTGGATGAAGCCCAAAGCGTACCATCAGGAAGACTAGTTCAAAACTGACTTCAGACACTCACTAAGTTTGAGACCCTATGCAAGTCATTTAAATTCTATTTGCCTCAAAGACAGTTTCCTAGAATGTAAAATGAGTATAATTAAAGCACCTACTTCCTATGATTATTGTGAGGATCAAATAGGATAATCACTATAATATGCTCAGCATAGAGCCTGTCACATAGTAAGCACAATATAAATGTTTACTATTATTTATCCTCCACCAATACAAAAAATTAGAGATGTTGCTGTTTTTTGTACTTTGTTCTTGAAGAGAACCATAACTTCAGGGAATTGATGCCATGACATATAAGTGAATTTGGATTTAAGTGAGGGTGGGCTGGGCAAAGTTACCAGTCACATTGTCTCATCTAGAACCATCTGGGTCCGGTGGCAAAATATAGATCAGGACAACTCAGATGGCCTGGATGCAGTGGGAGATCTTGGCTTTTTTAAACTAAAGACTCTGATTGTATCAATGGTCATTTTAGGGATTAAGCCTAGGTAAGAAATGAGGCAAAGACCGGCTTCTTTTACCTAGTCAAAAAATAAAAAATAAAAAAAAAAAAAAAAAAAATCAGAAAGGGGAAGATAAAAGAGAAACAATTGCTATTTACATTCACTGAGTCAATCAAGGCCTCTAAATAAAGACCAATAGGAGTTTGGCCTGAGACCTATTACTGACTAATCAAAGAGAACCAGAGCGATTTGGGTTTAAGGCATGATTCTGAAGAAAAAAACCTAGCAGTGAACCCTAAACTATTCTGGGAGATTTCAGCAATGAAGACAAATTTGATATTCCTTTGGGGGAAAGAAAGAAAAGGAGGGAGGAAGGAAGGGAAAGAAAGAAAAGGAAAGGAAGGAAAGTGTAATAAATAAGGTCAAGTGTAATAAATGTTTGCTATATCGTATATAGAAAGCAACTGAAAGCCTGTGAAGTCCGTCTCAGATATATAATATAGCTGCATAATCCTGGACAAGTCAACTTCTGGTTCCTTAGTCCAAAATTTCTTAAACTGTGAATCATAACCCCATATGGGATCATGTAATCAAATGGGGCGGGGGAGGGGGGGGGGGAAGAAGGGAACGGGGAGGATGTCAAGAAAAATTTGACAACAGTAAAAAATGCAATGAATCTGAGGTGCATCAAACAGCATTTGCCTGCTATAAACTTCATTCTGAATATACATGTGCACTTTGCACTGTAAATGGACAAATACTGCCAAAAACCTTAGCTCAGATTCAATATGAGAGCTAAGTAAAAATTTCTCAGGCAAAAGGATGAAACGAGTGGAAAAAGTTTAAAATATCCTGTCCCAGTTAATTCAAGTTCTAAATGCAGAAAAAAGTTTCCTCATCTGGGAGTTTCTCATACCAATAAAATCACATGTCTATTCCCCTATCCCCCTATTTAAAAAAACTTGAAATATACTTTAAATGTTGTCAATATAATAATAAAAAAAAATTTCCTAATCCTCAGGAGGAAGTTTAGACATTTTCAATAATATAAAAATATTTTTATTTCCCCACATTTACTAAAATAACTCAGCAAACTGAAAGAATCCCCTCTACATATTACATACACCATCACAAATGTTCAACCACCCCTCAAATTCTCAAACTCTTTTTCTTCTCACTTCAATCTCTCTGCTCCCCCCAACTCCCTACCCCAGCAAATCCCAAAGGGTAATTCTGAAATATTAAACTTCCTGGCTCAAGAAGACATAATATGCCCTCTTCTAGTGATGTCACAGACTCAAGGGATGAATATTTTATCATTTATACTGAAGACTGTCCGTGGGGATATAAAAATTGTCAGCTGAGGGCTTTAGAGGGCATCTAACAGAGCCAAAAGTACAGCATCACAGAAAATTACACTTCTGGGACCCAAAAACAGTGTAAGATATAAGAACAAGAAAATCCTTAATTCATACTAGGTTTATGTTCTTCTAGAATAAAACTGAAAATGTTATGAGGAACCTTCTAACCCTGAACATGAATAAAAACATATAAAATAGGTTTTATAAGCTTAAAATGAGTGAAGTTTTATAAATTATAACATTTAATATAATCACAGATCAAGTTTTCACAATTTTCACATTTCTTTTTTGTTTTCTCATATTTCAAATTCATTCAACAAACATTTATTTAGTAACTACTATCTAAACAGCCATGTCAAATAGCCATGTATCTGATCATAAAAGCAAAGTATAAATGAGCCTGGTAAGTAGTGGACAAGAGATTTCCTGCAATCACATGGTACTACAGAGTAAATAGTCACGAAGTCCTACTCTTGATTCTTCAATCTGTTTCCTAAAAGGTAAAGTATTAAAAAATGCATTATCAATAGACTGACCACTAGCTGAGGAAATTCTTTGGTCATGACAACCCTTAAAACAAAGAAAAAACTGCTTCTCATTCTTTGGGGATGGAGGGGAGATCTTCAATGGTTGTTCTCTCTGAACAAGAGTAACCATCTTTACAATAGTGTCTAGTGGTATGAACAAGCAATCAACATCCACTTCTCTATATTTGGATATTACTTTCACCCCAGTTCTACAACGTTAATTAAAGTAAAACGTGCCCTAAAAGCCAACAAATAAATTGAAATCTGTATTTTCTTTCTTTGAAAGAAAGGAATTATCCTGTCTTTCTTTTTAGCTCAACTGGGACTAAACTGTGCTTACCTTTTTTTTTAAACTCTTCATTTTATTCTACAAATACTAAGAAATGACATGCTGTTAGTATTTTCACTTTCTATTGTTGTTTGCTTGCTCGTTTTTTCTTTCCCATTTTCCCCACTTTTTCATCCGATTTTTCTTGTGCAGCATGATAAATGTGGAAATATGTTTAGAAGAATTGCACATGTTTAACCTATATATTGGATTACTTGTTGTCTAGAGGAAGTTGTCCCACAGGTAAGGGGGGAGAGAGAAAAATCTGTAACACAATATTTTCCAAGGGTGAATGCCAAAAAATATTTTGCATGTATTTTGAAATTTTAAAAGCTATTATGTTTTTAAATGAAATGACATGCAGTAAGAGGCTACTTAACTTTCAAAGGAAACTAAGGATTAGAGTTCTTATCATGTCTTATAACATATGACTAAAGCTCCTATCTCATTTATGCCCTAAACTTCAGGCTGTGGATCTTTTGTTCCAGGATATGACTATGTGAGCCCATCTCTTTTCTGCACTGAGTGGCAAAATAGCAGAAAAAGAAACTAAAGGTACTAAATTTAAGTTTTCAAAACATTTTTAAACTCTGATTTGGCTGTTAGTAATCCAAATGAAAGATCCTTGCCCAATGTTCAATGGGTGAACATCTTATTAGACAAAGTGAATCAAGAAACAAAATTATCATTTTCTAAAGATAATATGAGATTCTAAAAAATCAACTAAAATTTAACTGAAACAATAGTATCAGCAAATTTAACAAAAGATAAATCCACATAAAAAAAAAAAAATCAGTGTTTCTAAATGTTAACAACAAAACCAAAAAGAAAAATTCCATTCAAAATAATTTTAGAATTCATCAAACATTTGAGAGTCTACCTACCAAGGCACACACAGAAATTATATGAATACAACTATAAAATGCTCTTTTTGGATATCATGACAGACTATTTAGGAAGATATCAACTGTTTGTCTTTGAAATATGGCAAAAGAATTTAAAATGGCAATATCATTTTATTTACTTAGTATCATGTCAATAAAACTAAATTGCTTTTAGGATTAGAACAAATAATAAAACATGTCTAAAAAACCAAAAAGTTAAGAATCTCAGAAAAATAGAGAAAAAAAGTGAAAAAGAGGAGGGTCTAGCTGTACAAATGTTCAACAGTATTATAAAATACTGTCATAAATACTGTCATAAAAATAATTTGAAAAATCCATCAATGAAGCAGAACAGATATGTAATCTACAATAAACCTAAAGACTTCACCTACTAAGGTAGATCGAGGCAGCTCCCATGGCAGTGTCTAGAATAAAAGATCTAGAGTTAAGAAGCTCTAGAGTTCAGATGTAGCCTCACTTACTTACTGCATGACCCCCAGGGCAAATCACTTAACCTTGTCTGCCTTAGTTTCCTCATCTGTAAAATGAGCTGAAGAAAGACATGGCAAACTATTTTAGCATCTTTGCCAAGAAAACTCCTAATAATGTCATAAAGAATTTAACATGACTGAAACAATTTGTTGATGTTTCAACAACAAAAACTGTAGAAGTATGATTTGAAAAAATTGCTAAGGAAACTGAAAGAGTTGCAGAAATTAAGATAAGACTAACATCTCACATCATATACTGTTCAAGCTACAAATAGATATGCCTTAAAAATAAAGTTACATCATAAACAAATTGAAGAAGCAAAGGAAGGTAATAGTTTCTGCAATTATAGATAAGAAAACTAAACATTGAGAATACTGACCAAACATGGAATAAAAGAGTTAAAGGTAATTCTCATTACATAAATTTTAAAAGGTTTTGCATAAACGAAACTAATGTAGTTAGAATTAAAAGGAAAATAATTGAGGGGGGGGGGGAATCTTTGCACTAAGTTTCTAGAAACTATATAGAAAGAATCATAGATAGGACAGCTTCAAAAATTACATTCTGAATTTATTATATTTAAAAAGAAAATAAAGATATAAGATTTGAAGTTTCAATCTTTTTCTATTCTACATATAAAATGTGAGTTCAGAAGAAATTTAATTTTAAAAATGCATACTAAAGAAGAAAAGCTAGAAGGATGTACTTATAGATAAGGAAGACAGCTTCAAAAGCCTAATGTTGAATTTACTTTATACTTCAAAAGGCAAAAAAAGCAAGCAGTGCATAACAGATTTTCAGTTTCATCTACAATCTTATTTTTCTGTTCTACTTTTTATATGGAAATGCTCATTTATCAACTAAGTTTACAATTTTTAAAAAACTATTTTGAAGGAAACTAAATCTTAAATTTATCATTGTACATGAAACCAAAAGAAAACTAAGTTGAATGGACAGATAGTTCATAAGTATTTTTTGGAATAAGTCAAAAAGAAAAAAAAAAGTAAAAAAAAAAAACAAAACTGGTAGTTTTATCATGTACTTACCAAGTTAAAATAGTCCATGAATTATTTAGTTATCTCAATTTGCAATGCTCACTTTAGATATTTACAAAGAACACTATAAAAATAACTGCAGTTCATTAATTGCAGCCAAGATTCATTACATAAAATTCTACAAAGAAATCAATAAGATCCCCTAAATTAAGTTAACAGATACCTTGATATTTAGTTTTCAGTGCAAAAGTGAAAGTAGGTGAACATGGGAGAAAAAATGTATGGAAAAACCCTACTCAAAAAAAGGCATGAGAAACTAGAGATTTTTAAACTATATAAAGACTTCTTTATTCATGAGTATTTTCAATAAAAGAAATCAGTAAACAGTGGACTAGGAGCACCCAATAACAACAAAAATGAAATTGTATTTTAACGTATTGTAAAAAATTTGCTTAAGTAAAGTAATTCCTGTATAACCTGTCTGCACAGTCAGACAATATCTTCAAGCAAAGACCCAAATTAATATAAAGGTAGTTGCAAAACAGTAAAAAGATGCGACATTCCAATGAAATAAAAAGTAATTTAAAATGGAGAATAGACAAAGGAGATCAACAACAATCATTAATAATTTCAAAAAGAAGCTAAATTTTATAAATCAATTGACACAAGAAGGAGAACAAAAGAACATTTAAAATTACTTTACTGTAACCCCCCCAAAAAAAGAAAAACACTGGAGGAGTTCTTTGTATAATGTTGAATTGTTGCCAGTTAAGGTACTTATAAGGAGAAAAATGGTACTAAAGAAATGACAGGAATACAATATATTCAATGAAATGGCCTCAATGAAACTATGAGCTTTGCCATACAGGGTTACTCGAGACAGAGAGGTCATAGTGGAAAGTTCTTATAAAATATATAATCTACTGGAGAAGGAAATGGCAAACCATTACAATGTCTCTGCCAAGAAAACCTTACAGACAGTATTAAAATGCTAAAAGATATGATAGGGAAAGATGAGCCTCAGTTTGGAAGGTGTTCAACATGTTTAACCAACATGAATTTGGAAAGACTTCAGGAGACAATGAAGGTTAGAAGGACCGGACACGCTATGTTTCATGGGATGAAGAAGATTTGGACACAAATGAACAAGACAAAACAACAATATAAGGTGGTAATCCGTGATATAATTGTGACTAGGAGAATAATATACAAAAGTCAAAGAAAGAAAACATTATGAAAGACAGCGTGAACTTGAATTAATTATAACTGATCTTGGTCCCAGAGAAGAAATGATGAAACCTACTCAATTCTCTTTGGGAAGGCACAAAAAAGAAGAAATATTGGATTTTATGTTTTAATCTGTCAGATACAATTGTTTTGGTGTCCAATTTTATTTGCCTTTTTTCTCTTTGATACTGGGGAAATTTTAATGGGTATCAGAGAGAATAACTGTGGTATAAAAAAGCATAAGTAAATTTTTAAAAAATATTACTTTTAATTCAAGACTTTTTTTCTCTTTTGAAACATGTTTGAAAAGAAGCAATATTTCAAAGAAATGGCATTTTTAAGTTTCTCAAAAATAGAATGGATCAGAGTAACATCAACTTTCCCACAAGTAATATTTTACCCATTATTAAGGTATAAAATAGACCATTTATAGGATTTGAATTTATGAAACATGGATTTGAATCTCAATAGCAACACTCATTGTCTGTGTGGTTTTAGACAAAGCATTTTACCTCTCTTGGTTTTAATCCCCAGTTTGTAAAAAAAGAGTACTACTTGTACTTCCAACCTCCCCGGGAGGATACTAAAAGGAAAATATTTTGTAAACCTTAAAGAACTATTACTTCTATATCCTCTCTTCCAATAATTTACAACAATCTCTATTATAAGTAAAATATGTAAAAATTCAATATCATATTCTCTGCTTAACCCTGACAAAAGTTAGTAGTGATATAAGTTGTCCTCTATAGTTCTTATTTTGTGCATGGAAAAAGTTACTGAGAATATATCATTTGTTTTTGTTTTTTAATTTTTTTAACTGAAACTTTGTTTTTCATCACATTCATTTCCAAAAACACCCTTTCCCTACCACCAAGTAATTGTTCCCTTTAAAAACTATGTTTTTTATTATTCCCCAAAAAGAATATATAAATTCTGTGAAGGCAAGGACTATTTCATTTTTATTTCTATATCTCAGTACATGGCACACATTAACAAATGGTGATTAATGAGTCATAACATATGCAATATTCTGTATCTTTAGTTCCCCATCTGTACCTCCTCACCTCTTTTCCTGAGCAAAATTTGATCATTACAATTACATACCATTCAGTTTCATCCTATTTTTCTTTCTTCATAAAGTTTTTTTCTTTTCGTAGTCAATGTGTATACTATTTTTTCTGGTTCTGCCTACTTTATTCATAAGAGTTATCTTCAGTTTCTCTGAATTCTCCTACTCACTTGTTAGGACACAGTAATTAATATTCTATTCTTTTCATAAGCCATGATTTGATTACTTATTCTACAACTGATGGACACATTTGTTTCCAGTTCAGCTACCAGTAAATGGGCTACAATGAATATTTTGGTATATAAGGGCCTCTACCTGTCTATCTCTGGCCTCCCTGCATCCCAAGTAATAAGATGGAATGAGAATTGACATTTTAGCATGATTCCAAATTGCTTTTCAAGCTAATTCTTTTTAGGGAACTAAAACCCTTTTAAGGTTAACCTGCCAGTCAATAAGCATAATTCCCCTGCCCCCAGTAACTCCTTTTTGGGGTTAGTCTACTTGCTAAGCATCACAACAGCTAATGCCTATTAGGATCCTAAGTCCTTTTTAGATGTATTTCCAAACTTGCCATGCCTTAATGGCATCTTCAGCCCCTTGTTAATTGCTAAAACCCCTTTTTATAGATAAAAACCCTTACCCCCTGTTAGTAGCATAATAATTCTTTGCTTCTTGATTTAGAGGGGAAAAAAAATTATTCTCCAGAATGCTTAGACTAATTCAGAGTTCTACCAATAGCATATTAGTGTACCTATCTTCCTCCAGGCCGTCCAATATTAACTATTTATATTTTGCCATCTTTGATAGTTTTTACTGGATGTGGTGAAATCTCAGTTATTCTGATTTGTATTTCTCTTATTTGAATGACTTAGGGAAATGTTTTATATGCTTAAAAGTTATAACTCTTCTTTTAGAAACTGTTCATCTATAGCCTGCTCTCTATCCACTAGCGTAGATATCCTCCAATCTTGGAATCAGCTGCTAGAAGGTCTAAAAGGTCACCAACTGCCCACGAATACAATCCAGCCATTTACAGACTGTTTTTCCCCACTAAAAAGTGAGCTCCCTGAGAAGGGAATCACCTTCACCCTTGTTTGTATTTGTATTTCTTCTATATCTATTTATCTATACATCATCTTAGGTAATGGTTCCTGGTACACATATATCTAAGACTGATTCTCTACATAGAATAGATCTGTATGTTTGGGGGCTTTTTTTAAAAACTAAAACTGTAAATTCATTTACTTAAGGTTCCAGTAAGGAATTTCTAACAAAGTATATCAAGAACTTTTTTTCACACGATTTATAATTTGACTGAGGCACTGAAAGGTTTAAAGAACTGACTCACAAAGTCAGGGTGTCTAAGTCAGAAACTGAACCTAAATTTTTCTAGCTCCCAGTATAAATCTATATAAGACCTTGCTGCTTCTCATAATAGTCTTTTTAATCAACACATAAAATGCTATAAAGATGTTATTCTGTACAAGACGATGAACATATCTGTAGAAGATGATTTGCTACTACTTTTATATGACACATAATTTTACCAGATATACAGAAGTGGTCCTGTGATAGACATGTCACAATTTTGGCTGCCAAACTTGATGGCTTTTTCACAGACCTAATTCTTCTCAACCTATCCTCGGCATTTGACATTTCTTACCACCCTGTCCCCTTGATATTCTCCCCAACTCTGGAATTGTGACACTCCTCTCTCGAAGTTCTACTCCTAACTGCTTTGTCTATTTCCTATGTTCATCACATGTTCCTCTATCCTAGCCGTACTCTTTTCCCCCCAAACTCAACTTCCAAACTTCGCTATTTATGTTCAAAGTATCATCATTTCTTCTAGTCTCCCTGTGGTGTAAATTCAATATCATCCAGAATTCCTTACTCTTCTTTACCCAACCAGCTGCCAAATCTTGCCATTTTCATCTCTCCATCTCTTATATACAACTCCTCTCAATTCAAAGAGATAACACCTTATTTTAGGCCCTAATTGCTTCTCACTTAGGGCCTAAAATAAGGTGTTATCTCTTAGAATTGAGAGGAGTATATAAAACATTTCCCTATAAAACATCATCTCCCTAGTGTCATGGTTCTCTTCCAGAAAAAAGGATAAGCACCACCACTACGTACCCAAAGTGATTATCTTTAAGTAAAAATCTAACAATGTGACTTCCTCTACTCAATAAAAAATGTTTCTAATCCTTAGAATAGGAACTTATAATCAGAGGTCAACACAGGGACTTATAATCAGGGGTCAAAACACTCCTAAAGGGGTCTATGGACAAGTTTTATGTAGTTCATAAATGGTTTTTTCCTTCCCATTTTATTATTTCAATAATAATTGATTTCCTTTGTGATCATATGAATTATATTTGCATTTAAAAACATTAAGAGGATTCAAAACACTTTAATAGACTGACAAAAAGGATACATGACACAGAAAAAGTTTTAGAACCCCTGCTTTAGAAATTAAAGCCATCATAGTCATATGAAAAAATGCTCAAAATCACTACTGATTAGAGAATCGCAAAAGAAGACAACTCTGAGGTACCTTCACTTCATACCTCTCAGATTGGCTAAGATGACAGGAAAAGATAATGATAAATGTTGAAGGAGATATGGGAAAACTGGGACATTGATGCATTGTTGATGGAGTTATGAATGAATCCAATCATTCTGGAGAGCAATCTGGAACTGTGGCCCCAAAATTATCAAATTGTGCATACCCTTTGAACCAGCAGTGTTATTCCTGGGCTTATATCCCAAAGAGATCTTAAAGAAGGGAAAGGGACCCACATGTGTAAAAATGTTTATGGCAGTCCTTTTTGTAGTGACAAGAAACTGGATACTGAGTGCATGCCCATCAGTTGGCGAATGGCTGACTGAATAAGTTATAGTATGTGAATGTTCTAGAACATTATTGTTCTATGAGAAACGATCAGCAGGATGATTTCAGAGAAATCTGGAGAGACATGAACTGATACTGAGTGAATGAGCAGAACCAGGAGAACATATACATAGGAACAGCAAGGTATTTGATGATCAACTATGATAGACTTAGCTCTTCTCAGCAATTCAGTGATTCAAGGCAATATTAATAACTTAAGATGGAAAATGACATCCACATCCAGAGAGAGAACTATGGAGACTGAATGAAACTTAAAGCATACAATTTCCTTATTATTTCTTTCTCATGGTTTTTACCTGTTGTTCTGATTTTTCTCTCCCAATATGACTCATGTGGAAATACGTAAAAAATATATATATGTGGGTAATACAATTTACAAATATATAAATGCATATATGTGTGTAAAAATTATATATGCATATAAGGATAAATAGATAAATATATATATGTATATATATATATAGAGAGAGAGAGAGAGAGAGAAATAAACAAGGTTAAAAAAAAAAAAAAAAAGAATCCCTGCTTTAGAATCCCAATTAAATTTCTCTGTTTAGTTTTTAAAGTCCTTCCCAACATAGCTCAACCTGTCTTTGTAATGTCATTCGGTCATTACTCTCCCTCCCTCTATACATCTACTTTATACAACACTATTTCCCATTGATGTCCAATGAATTTCCCATGCCTTTAATGAATTCCCCCCCCTTACCTCTACCTCACAGAATCCTTTTTTTTTTCTTTGTAATACCATTCAAATACTACTTACTGAATGAAACCTTTCCTTTTCTGATTCCCTCAATTTCTACCTCTCCCTCAAACTATACTATATTTAACAACTACATATTTGTATTGATTCTCTTTATATTTAACCTGACTATATTTATGTCTACCCTTTCTGTCTCTACCATTAGAATGAAAGCTCTTTGTGAGTAGAAAATTAGGCTTCTTTCATTGTATTTATATCCTTAAGGTCTACATTAGTTGGCACATTAGCAGACATTTAATAAATGTTCACTCACTGTTCAGCCACTACCACCTCAAATATCTATTTTGTCATATATACTATTGTGGATATCATTTTTGAGCAACTATGACCTTAAAAAATTCTCATTGCATTATAGGACTGCACAGGATCAGTATAGTGACACCTGCACACAAGAACATTTGCAGGGTCTTATCAATCACAGCTAATCCCTTTTTTATTTGCATGTTTCATAGGAATGCCCTCTAAGACAATGAACATAAGCCTGTTTATCCCTCAATTGATATAACCCAAGAATCAGTCAAGAAAATTTTGCAATTATATCTATCATTTCAATTCTGTTTATTCAAGAAAAATTTTATAGGCTTATCTTCTCAATGAGAAACACTTATGGGAAAAGAGCTTTATGCAATTATTTTGTTATTAGGTCAAATTCCTTTTAAATCTTTCAATCTTTATATTGTCTATGCCTTTTAAATTGTAATTGATGATAAAGAAATATGCTATAGAAAATATAAAAGCATTACTGTTTTCTTTACATATTTTCATCGAGGATATCCTAATTTTGATGTGTAGAGAGGGGTCTTCTAAACATTTTAGAGATAAAAAAAACCAAACACATAATGTAGGCTGGTAGTGGCTAATGTTCCAGGCATATTTTTTGCTAACACTAACAACTGCATTTTTTTTTAATTTTTTTCAATTTTAAAAATTTTGTGAATATCTTTTGTTTTTAGTTTCTTGGTTGTTTGATATCCTTTCCCTCTCCAGCAAGCCATTCCTTATAATAAAGTGCAAAAATAGGAAGAGGAAAAAAAAAAAAAAAGCAGTGAAGCAAAACCAAAACCCACAAACAAATCACTGTTTGAAAGCATATATAATATGCCATAGCCATAGCTTCCACCTCTGTAAAGCTAGGGAAGTACCTTTTTTTTCCCAGAGCTCTTTTACTGGGTCAATTTTGATTATTCTAATTCCTTGCATTCCATTTCATGTTTTGTATTCTTTTATTTAGATGGTTGTTCTTATGGATGCTATTTTCTTGGTGCCATTTACCAAACTGCATTAGTTTGCATGAAAAAATCAAACAACCACCATTTAAACATGGAGAATATAAATATAATGAATAAAATAATCCCTACTTGCAAAAAGCTTTCATTCTAACAGAAGACAGATATTAACACATTCCAGCAATATGTAGAGAAGAAACACTCATTGGAATTTATGAAAAATGTGCATTGTCCAACCATGACATGAGCAGAATGAGAAGTCCTACAACTTAAGTCTATTTTTGTTAAGTGCCACAGATAGAAAATGAACCAGAATCATATGAAGTACATTTGGAAAATTACAAAACTCTGTCTTTAAATACCAACCTTATTGTGGTGAACTTCACAGGGACTATGAGGAAAAAGCATAGCATGAAAAAGAGTGTTAGACTTCAAAGTCAGAAATGAGGAGTAAAATTCTATCCCACTAGCTCTCTGCATAGAACAAAGCCACTGAAATTCTCTAAGCCTTACTTTCTTCATTCATAAAAAAAAGAAATAATATCTGAAGTCTCTGACTCACAGAGTAAGAATCAAATCAGATATAAATGTTATCATTTTGGCTACAAATCAGGAAAGTTAATCCTAAAAAGAATCAACAAATTATGGGGAGCCCAAAAGGTACTATTGACACATAGGGGAAATTTTAAGTTAGCTGCAGACTTCTATGATAATAATATGTCTAGAACAAGAAGTAATGGGAAGGAAGGAGGGAAAGAGGAACAGAGTCAGAGAGGGAGGTAGGAAACTGATTACACAATAAGAACAAGACATGAGAGAAACATCCTGAAAGCTACCATTAGTTAAAAAGCCTAAAGGAAGGCCTTGAATGAATCAAACAGATACTCTCTTCAGAAAAACCTGGAAAGACTTAAATGAACTGATGCCAAGTGAGCAGAACAAGAAGAACACTGTACATAGTATTAAAAAAAAAAAAAAAAAAAAAAAAACCAAAACATTGTGCAATGATCAACTATATCTCTTCTCAGCAATGCAATGATCCAAGGCAATCATAAAGGACTTGATGGAAAATAATGACCTCATCCAGCAAAAGAATTATGAAGTCTGAATGCAAATCAAAACATGCCATTTTCACCTTTTTTTTTTCCTTTCCCGTGGTTCCCCTTTTGTTTCTGAGTCATGTTTCACAATGTAACTAATATGAAGATGTTTAACATAATTATACACACATAACATATTAGACTGCCTGCTGAATTAGAGAGGAGGGAAAGAAGAGAAAAAAATTTGGAGCTCAAAAATCTTACAAAGATGAATGCTGAAAACTGTCTTTACATATTATTAGAAAAAAGATAAAATGGTATTAAATTTAAAAATAAATACATAAACAAATCCTCTCTGAATAATGTATCACATAAAATATGATACCCAAATAAATATGAATGGATGGGTGAGAATCAAATTATAGATACATTAAAATATCACAGAATAAAAACCTTTTCTATCTGGAATCACATAGGATTAAATCATTGTAGACAAAATAGTATTTTGACTTACAAATATTTCTCTTCCCATTAAGCAACGAAGTCATAATTTTAACTATTTAGAATGAAAATTTTTCTAAATACATGGTCCAATTAAATTTTAACCTTGATATCTCTGATAAAGGTCTCATTTCTCAAATATAGAGAAGCAAGTCAAATTTATAAAAATACAAGTCATTCTCCAATTGACAAGTGTTCAATGGCTATGAACACAAAGTTTTCAGACAAAGAAATCAAAGGTATTTATACTCATATGAAATGCAGATTAAAACAACTCTAAGATACCACTTTACAACTATCTGATTGGTTAACATGACAAAAAAGAAAAATGATAAATATTTGAGAGGACACACAAGTATATTAGCAAAGTTGTGAACTGATCCAAAGAGCTATAAAACTATACAAATCCTCTGGTCCAGTAATACCACTAACTAGGACTCCCAAAGAGATCAAAAAGAGAAATGAAAGAAGTATTTGTCAAAAAAATTTTATAGCAACTCTTTTTGGAGTGGCAAAGAATAGGAAAATGAAAAAAAGGGACTGAATGGTCAAACAAGTAATTGTATTATGATTGTAATGGATACTATTGTATTATAAAAAATAACAAGCAGGATGATTTCAAATGTGGAAAGACTTACATGAATGAATGCAGAGTGAAGACAGCAGAAGCAGAACAACAACATGCACAGTAACAATAATAAAGTTATGATGATCAACTGCTAATGACTTCCCCAATTTCAGCAATACAAATGTCAAAGAAAATTCCAATGGACTCAAGATGGAAAATGCTATGAACCTTCACAGAAAAAAACTGATTTAGTCTGAATGCAGATTAAAGATACTATTTTTCATTTCTTTGGTTTTTTTGTGTTTTCTTTTACAACATGACTGATATAGACATCTGTTTTGCATGATTTTACATATAATCAAATTACTTATTTCAGAGCGAGGAGAGGGAGGTACAGAATTTGGAACTTAAATTTTTAAAAATGAATGTTAAAAATTGTTTTTATATATTTTTTATTTATTACTTATTTATTTATTTATTATTTATTATGTTTTTATATATTACTGAGGGAAAAAATTTAAAGAAAATTATCTTGGTAATCATGGGTCATATCATTAGGAATAACAATTATTTTTACATCATATTTTACTGAAATTGTTACTATCTAGATCACAGAGAGGCTAAATTTTGGAGTTTCGAAGTACTTAAGAATTTATAATTTAGTGCCTATTGAGACATATCAAAAGGTTTGCTTTTAAGATTCTGTGAGCCCAGACCATACTTTTTAAAGTCTTATTTTTCTCTTATTTTGCTATTATTCGGAGTGATAGCACAACACAGTAATGGAATATTTAGACTCCAGTCATGAAGACCACAGTTTGGATCCTGCCTTAGACACAAGCTCTATGACCCTGAGCAACTAAACTATATAACCTATCTAAATTACCTTTGTCCTTTGTAAAATGGGACCAATATTAACACCTACTTTACAGTATTGCTATGAGGAACAATAACGAATATAAAATGATTTCTACATCTGAAACTGCTCCATAAATGATTGTTCTCATTGCACAGTCTTTTCTCCCTTCTGATTTGTGACCTCAATCTGTTCATTAAGAATTCAGAAATGTATTAGAATTTCGTGCAAAATAAAATAAATTCAATGTTATGAATCTTAGAGTTTATGAGTTTCTAGTACCTGGTATTTCTGATATCAATCTTAGCTACTAGCAGCTTATTTGGCTTAGTTCTTGGCATTATACATTACTCTAAATAGGGAAGCGTTTTTAATCTTTTTATGCAATTAAATCACAAGTTTAATTAAAAAGTTAACCATTGACTTTTTCAATCAAGATAGTTAAGGTGAAATACATTAAAGTGACTTTCTTTAATAAATACTTTTTAGACTGTGCATACCCTTTGATCCAGCAGTGTCTGTCTCTACTGGGTCTATATCCCAAAGAGATCATAAAAAGGGAAAAGGACCCACATGTGCAAAAATATTTGTAGCAACCTTTTTGAAGTGTCAAGAAAATAGAAACTGAGTGGATGCCCATCAATTGAGGAATAGCTGAATAAGTTCTGGTATATGAATGTAATGGAATATTATTGTCCTATATGAAATGATAAGTAGGATGATTTCAGAAAGGCTTAGAAAAATTTACATGAACTGATGCTAAATGGAGTACAACCAAGAGAATACTGTATACAGCAACAACAGGATTATGTAATGATCAACTGTAATGAACATAGCTTTTTTCAACAATGAGGTGACTTGTGACAGGAGAGCCATACAAAATCCAGAGAAAGAACAATGAAGACTGAATATGAATAAAAGCACAATATTTTCAATTTTGCTGATGTTGTTATTGTTTGCTTTTCTCGTTTTTTTTTCTTTTTGATCTGATTTTTCTCACGCAGCAGGGAAACATGTTTAGTACTGCACTGTTTAACCTATATTGCATTACTTGTTGTCCAGGGGAGAGGAAAAAACTTTTGGAACACAAGATTTTGAAGGGGTGAATACTGAAAACTATCTTTGCATATACTTTGAGAAATAAAGAGCTATTATTATTTTTAAGATGTTTTAAGGAAGTTATACTAGAAAACAACTGAAATTCTTCACCAAGACCCAGGGTTATCAATTGTTATCAATTATTGTCTATTCCCTAAAATGTATATGAAGTTTTCTCTGTACCTCCTTATATACTAAACCGTTCTATTCCCAAATTAACTTGTCTTACCAGTTGAGTTCCAATCCAATTGTCTCTTCTGGGGAAACAGAGCAGGCAGAGTAGATTGAGTATTTAATATGAATCCAAAGATCCAGGTGCAAGCACAAACTTTCACAAATATTAGCATAAATGGGAAGACATTTATATAGTATCTACTTTGCACCAGATACTGTGCTAAGTCCTTTACAATCTCATTTGATCCTCACAACAACCCTACAAGGTAGGTGCTCTTATCTCCTTTTTTTTTTAATAGTCAAAGAAACTGAGGGGAAAAGTTTTTATTTTTTTTTTTTAAACTGACTTGCCCAGAGTTACATAGTTTAGTAAGGGTCTAAGTCTAAATCTGAACTAAAGTCTATCTTACTCTAGGCTTAATCATTATGTTTTCCATTATCTCTCCTAGTTGCATCAAAACTGAATTTATTGTTTTTTGCCCAAAATCTGCTCTTTTTTCTGAAATTACTTTTTTTTTTCAATAATACTAACCTAATTTCTCATATGTGAAAACTTGTTATTTTCTTTTTAATTCTTCCTTCTTCCTTGCCTCTCCAGGTCTCAGTTTCCTCTCTGTGAAATGAGGAGGTTGGATTAGATGAACTCTAAATTCCTTCCAGACCACAGAGGGAACTTGAGAAATATTTAATGACATAATCAAACATCACAAAAACATTTACTGATTATAGCTAAAATCTCCCCGAACAAGTTTTCAGATGAAATTTACAAAGTTTATTTCTAAACCTTCCATAGGATTATAAAGTTACAAAACACATTCTGATAACTATTTTCTTCTAGAACCTGTGTAGCAGTGATCCATGGCAATTTTACCATAATACTGTTATCATACTCCACATTGAAAGCTCTCCATGACTATCAAAATACTGGGCAGCTTTCCAGACAACTGATAAAACCCAAATCTCTCCACAAAGGCACCCCAGATATCATCAGCCTGATGTGATCTTATCATTCTTTTAATTTATACCTCTGATCTGTATTATTCATTTAGTAATTAGTGCTTCACTGCCATGAAGTGTTATTTCTTATCTTGTGAAACAACTTTTCACACGTTTATATCTTGTATTCTCAAATAAATGGCAAAGTCCATAAAAGCAAGAACAAACTATTTTCTTTACTCTCCCACAATATCTATTAGAATGTATTCATGTACTTAATGAACAATCAACAAATATTTCCCGAGTTGGTAAGAGTCCAGGCTGAAAAATGGATTACCTACCCATTGGGAAGAATCCCATGTCATTCCTTACAAAGTATTTTTCAATACACTATGAAATCAGTGCTGTTTAACCTTTTTATCAGAGACTTGATAAAAGGAATGACAACAAATTGATCAAATTTGTATATGAAACAAAAGTAGAAGGGATAAATAATATATTAGATGACAAAGTGAGGATCCAAAAAGATTTTGAAAGATATTAATAAGAATGAATCCAATAAGTTGAAATTCAATATGAATAAATGCAAAGTTTTATATATGAGCACAGGAAATCAATTTCACATGTACTAAGACAGGAAGACATGGCTAGGCAGCAGTTTGTTTGGAAGAGATATGGAGATTTTACTGAACTGCAAATTTCCAAACCAGTGGTATATTGTGGCAACCAAAAAAGATAATGTGATCGGCATTAAGAGAAACCCAGCTTCCAGGAATAAGGAGGTGATAGGTCTCTGTGTACTTTGCCATTCTTGGACCTTATCTGAGGTATTTTTGTTCAGTATGTGGATTAAAACAGTACAATAATAAGCTACATCATCCAAGGACAATCAGGAAGGCAAAAGAAAAGCAAGTTATATAAAGTATCAAATGTGAAAGAATTATATTTAACTAATTTTTAGGTTTTTTTTTATTTAACTTGGAGAAAAGAACATTTAAAAAGAATATAACTACCTTCCAATATCTAAAGAACTCTCTTGTAGAGAAGGGATTGAACTTTTTCTCTTCAGCAACAGAGGGAGGACAAAACAAAGAGTAATGGCTGGCAAATTTGTTATTCAGTCATATCTTAGTCTTCATGACACCATTAGGGATTTTCTTAGCAAAGATACCATAATGTTAAACGCTTTCTTTTTCCAAGGGATTTGATGAATGAGGAAACTGAGGCAAACACAATTAAATCACACTGCTAGCTAATTAGCCCAGATCTAAGACCAGATTTGAATTCAGACAGAGGAGTCTTCCTGATTCCTGGCCTGTTGCAGTATCTATCCATCATGCCGCCCAGCTACATAGAAAAAGTTCCTAACATTTGGGGCTGGGAGTGAACAAACATTAAGATGGCTGAGGAGAAGAAAACTATATTCAACATCCCCACACCACTACAATGTTAAAAATGTGATCAGGACACAACCCCTAAAGTCAAAAACAGTTAAGAGTCATATCCCTCAAAGGGCAAAAGTGAAAATATAAGTGAAAAGCTTCCAGCAAAAATAAAATAAAATAAAAAGAGCCAAGGCAAAGAAATCCCCTGAGGAATGAAAATGAAAGTGAAAGCCTTAAGGAAGGGAAACTCCCCTCAAAAAAAAGTTTCAATAATAAGACATCCAGAGAGATCAAAGTGAAAAATTTCTCCCAAGGAAGAAAGAAAATGTTAAAAGTCTCAAAGCAAAGACAACAAAATGGGAGAGGTGAAAGGGGCACTGAAAGAGAAAAAGGATATCCTCTGCCATGGGGAAAAAAAACAAGAGAGATGCAGCTTGTGATGAAAAATAATAAAAAAAGATTTCTCCTTCCCTTCCAGGGGAAAGGATCTCCATCACAAGAAGAGGGAAACCATAATGACCATGAGTCAAAAAAAGGGGGAAAAGGGATCCTAAAGAAGGACTCCCAAAGCAAAGGCCTCAACACTAAACATGAACAAGCAAAAAATAAAGAATTGCTATATAAACTCAGAAATGATCAAGACACTAAACTAAAAAAGAGAATAAATCTATATCAACAGCTTGCCCACAAGAATAATTAGAGTTTCTTAAATAATAGAAAAAGTTTGAAAGAATTTTAAAATTACATTATAATAGCAATGAAAGCTATGGAAGAGAACTGCTGAGGCTCTGTAATATCAAGCAGGGTGTGGTAATAAGTGTCAACTGGCAGCTTTCACCCATTACCTATTTCTAGGTCATGGACCAGGAAGGAGGGATTCCAAGGGGAAACTTCTGAGGTAAGGTTCTCTCAAAGACCCTGGGCAGCCTGCTTAGAAAGGAGGAAGTTCTGCAGCTAGATAACACAGTGCATAAAGCTCCAGCCCTGGAGTCAGAAGGATCTAAATTCAAATGGGCCTTAAACCCTTAACACTTCCTAGCTGTGTGACCCTGGGCAAGTCACTTAATCCAATTGCTTAGCAAAAAATAGAGAAAGAAAACTCTCCAAGTTCTAAAATGAGCACCTACATTGTGGTTTAGATCCAAAGAGCACAACAGAGTCTCAATTTCTAATACATTCTGAAGCCTGCAGAGGAACAACCAGGGCAGTAATCCAAGAGCAATGGGGTATCTATGTGGCTCCTATTATGAACCAGCTGAGTTTTCCAGCTGACCCAGAGGATGTAATCCAATAGCATCTAACTTAGCTTAGACCCAAACCCAGGTCAGGAACTTGCAAAGATCAGACACAGAGAAGAAGGGCAGCAATCAGACCTTTCCCTAGATCTGACGACTTTGGGGGCTCTGAAAACTTGCAGGTCCCCAATCCAAGCAATCCTTGAGAAGTCCAAATAATACAACACTCAACATCCCAAGAAAACAGCAGAAGCATGCTAGATCTTCCCTCCAAAAATATGCAAAGAATAGCCCTAACTAAAGGAGTTTAGAAGAATGAGAAAAGAAAAAAAAAATCCCACCATAAAAAAGGATGTTTTTTAGAATGACAGGGATTTTTTAAGACACAAACCCAGAAAGAAAAGACTCCAAAACATATATAAACAAAACCTCAAAGGAAAATAGATTCAGCATTAACTCAACTATAATTCCTGAAAGGCCAATTTTTTTTTTTTAAAGAACTTAATAAGTTTATGTAATGATCAACTGTTAGACTTGCCTCTTTTCAATCATGAAATGATTCAGGCCAATTCCAATAGACTTGTGATGGACAGAGCCAACTGCATCCAGACAGGAGGCTGTGGGACTAAATATGGATCACAACATAGCATTTTCACCTTTTTGTTATTTGCTTGCTTTTTTTTTTTTTATTTTATATCAGGATAGCATTAAAAAGAAAAAAAGAAAAAAAAAAAAAAAGAACCTCTTTAAAAAGCAGGCTAAATTTGATCCTAATTAAGAAACCAGGTATTGGATCTGTGGAATAGGTTAGGTTCACAGGACACTGTAGTCAGTGATCATAGTATCTAGTGTTTGATAAACCCAAAGAACCCAGCTTTTGAGATAAGAACTCAGTATTTGACAAAAATTGCTGGTAAAGTTGGAAAAATAGCATGGCAGAAACTAGACATTGACCAACACCTAACATCCTATACCAAGATAAAGTCAAAATAACCTCATGATTCAAACATAAAAGGTGCTACTATAAGTAAATTAGTCAAGCAAGGGATAGACTGACTACCTGTCAAATCTTTGGAGAAGGAAGAGATTTGTGGCCAAAGAAGAACTAGAGAATATTATGAAATGCAAAGTGGATAATTTTGATTACATTAAATTTAAAAGTTTTTGTACAAACAAAACCAATATAGCCAAGACTGAAAAGGAAGCAGAAAATTGGGGGAAAAAGTTTACATCCAATGTTTCTAATAAAGGCCTCATTTCTAAAAATAAATAGAAAATTGACTCAAATTTATAATACAAGCCATTCCTCAATTGATAAATGTCAAAGGATATAAAGAGACAATTTTTAGGTGTAGAAATTAAAGCCATTTCTAGTCATATGAAAAAATGCTCTAAATTAGAGAAATGCAAATTAAGGCAATTCTGAGACACCACTTCACCTCTCAAATTGACCAAGATAACAAGAAAAAATATTGATAAATGTTGGAGGGCATGTAGGAAAACTGGCACGCTAATACATTGTTGGTAGAATTATGGATTGATTCAACCATTCTGGAGAGCAATTCCAACTATGCCCAAAGGGCTAAAAAATTTGCATACTTTTTGATCCAACATAGTCTCTACTGAGTCTGCATCCCAAAGAGATCATAAAATCTCTTTGCAAAATGTTTATGCAAATCTGTTTACAGCAAAAATGTTTACAACAATCCTTTTTATAGAGGCAAGGAACTAGAAACAGAATGGATGCCCATCAATTAGGCAATGGCTAAATAAGTTATGGCATACGAATGTTATGAAATATTATTGTTCTATAAGAATTGATCAGCAGGATAATTTCAGAGAGGCCTAGAGAGACAATGCTAAGTGAAGTGAAAAGAACCAAGAGAACATTGTACACAATAACAAGATTATGTGATGATCAATCACTGTGATGGATGTGGCTCTTTTCAACAATAAGATGATTCTAGGAAGGATAGAAAGAGCCATTCCAATCCAGAGAGAGAACTATGGAGACTAAATGTGGACAAAAGCATAGTATTTTCACCTTTTTTAATTGTTGTCATTATTTGTTTGTTTTTTTTTTCTCTCATACTTTTTTTCCCCTTTGATCTGTTTTTTTCTCATGCAACAATATAAATGTAGAAATGTTTAGTAGAATTGCATATGTTTTTTTTGTTTTGTTTATTTGTTTTTAATAATTATAACTTTTTATTGGCAGAGCCCATGCCTGGGTAATTTTTTACAACATTATCCCTTGCACTCACTTCTGTTCTGACTTTTCCCCTCCCTCTTTCCTCCACCCTCTCCCCCAGATGGCAAGCAGTCCTATACATATTGAATATGCCACAGTATATCCTAGATACAATATATGTGTGCAGAACCGAACAGTTCTCTTGTTGCACAGCAAGAATTGGATTCAGAAGGTAAAAATAACCCAGAAAGAAAGACAAAAAAAAATTGCATATGTTTAACCTATGTTGGATTTCTTGCTCTCTTAGGGGAGGGGGAAGAGAGGGAGAAAATTTTGGAACACAAGATTTTGAAGGGGTGAATGTTGAAAACTATCTTTGTATTTTGAAAATTAAAAATCTATTATTACTAAAAAATGCAGAGAGGGAAGTGTACTTAATAAAATAAATATAAAAATCAGCCTTAGATTAACTCAGCCCTACATGACTCAAATGATTCTTAAAAAATAGCAAAAACAATTGTTTCCAAATTTTTAATCTTTCCTGCTTAGAGTTTAACGACTATCCCCTATACTATCAATTATCCTTTATCCTCTTTTTGTCAACCTATCAAGTAAATCTCTATAGAAATGAGAATAAGAAATATTCAATTTTTTAAACATTCAAAGTGGTTTTTCCAACTAAAAGATATGCTAAATTCAGGGTTTAGTTTCCAATGCTAAATTCAGGGTTTAGTTTCCAATATAAAGAAATGCTACACATTAGGAGCAGAAAAGGAGTTGGGAAATGATAAGGAAAAGAAAAAGGAATTCACTCAAATGAATTATGCGATTAGCACCTAAATCTGGCCACTAGCAAAAACAAGATTTCCACTTCAGATGGAAAGACATTAATTTAATATGTGAACTTTGATACAAATTTGCTGTTTCAAAAGGAAACTAAAACCATTTGTGAATACTGTCTAATTTAAACCACAGTGGAGATACTTACTGCTGGTAAAAGAGACTGCATATTTTGATTGGAGTCTGCTATCGTAGCAAGATAAACCAAATTTGTGTGCAACATCTGTTGATACCTATTAAAAAATAAATATCAAAATTAAAAGCTAAAATATATGAACAATGTATTATAATCAAGTCAGAAATTGTATATAAAGGTTTCAATTCAAATACTTAATAAGCATTGCAACCCCAAAATGTTTTTTTTCAAATTTTTATATAAAATAAGTCTTAAAACCATTTTATCTACTTCACTGAAATGAATAATTTCCCTAGGAACCAAAAAGATTTGAATGAAACTTAAATTTTACTTTACCATTTTCAGATCATAACTCAACTCAAATATAAAGACAATAAAAAGTGGAAGAAAAATTGCATAATCTTCTCTTCTCACAAATGAAGAAGCTTCCAAAGATCTAGACTTTCTATTATCAGTAAATTCATTGAAACTTAATGGTCACAATAAAACAAATTGGAATCACTGTTAATTTATTCTCATTCCAGTAGATGCAATATCAAACAGTCAGAACACAGAAGAAAGAAAGAAATATGCATACTACATACAAGGTGTCAAAAATTTTTTCAAAGCTCATTAATTTCATTTACTGATTAAGCATTCCCTATTTAAATTTCACTTATGTCATTAATTTGATACATTTGGCTCATCCCTCACAAAAGTATAAAAGTGAATTCAAGTATAGCCCAGCTTGCTTTTTTTTATTATACTTCAAAAGTTAAGACAATAAATAGTCACCAAGCAACTGTAAGATTAGGGAAAAAATTTAAATAACCTAATAGTAATTCAAAAAATTTTTTTATTCAAATTAAATATGCTTCCCCAATATAAAGGCTATGCTTTAAAAAAAAAAAAAATCCTTTCCTTGCTAAAGTCTATCACATCTTGTTCCTTTCAGTTGTTAGTTTTGCTACATACATGTCCCTTCCTCCCTCCTAAAGAAAAAGGGTACATCTCTTCTATACCAGTTATCAGATAAAAAGTTACACCAAAACTAATGCATAGCCTTGTGTTCTTTGTTCACCATATTCACAATTAAGTTGCTGGATTTTAAGACAAGGAAAAAAAATTTTAGGAGAGCATCATCCAGGGCATGATGAAACCACAGACACAGTATATTTTAATTTATTCATTTTATGGATAAGGAAACTGATGCCTTCTGATGTTGCTGTTGGTCACACAGGAAGTAATCATCAGAAGCAGAATCTGAACCCAGGTTTTTCTGTGCCAGAACCAGCTCTCTTTCCAATATACCACAATTCTCTAAATATGAGAGCAATTAATTTTGTTATTAAAATAACAAAGCACCATTATTAAGTATTACTGCCAATATATGAGAAAGCATTCATTATAACACACTTAACATTTTTATTTTAACAATTTTTTGTAAATGGCATGGAAATACCAGGGACTTTCCTATTCAGAAATCTACAAGCCTTGTCACTAAATATAAAGTCTTTCTTTTCTAAAAATATGCCATACCATGTTTTTATTTTCCTACTACCTCTTAGTATTTAGAGAATTATATGCAAATATCAATATTTCAGTATCTAACCAATTCATCAAATTTTTATTAATTTTCTTTTCCAATTTAGTTTTGCATAGCTTATGTACTATGCAAAGAAAATGTATACAATTACCACAACAGTGAAGTCAGAATAATACTTCAAAAGTAAGGATAAATTTGCTTGACCAAACTAGAGCAATGATTCTGAACCTCTGTTAAGTAGTTTAGGTCCTAATCATCTCTCCCTTGAACTACAGTTAATAATTTCCTATTGGTCTCAAGTTCTTTCTTCTCTAATTCATCCTTTAATACAAACGCCTAAATGAATTTTCCTTAGGCATAGATCCAACTATCACATTCCCAAAAAAAAGAAAAAAAAATAGCTACCTATAAATTCTTAAGAAATTTTTTTTTACAAAGTGACATATGAATGTAATAGAATACTACTGCATAAGTAATTATGAATATGAAGACTTCTAAGATGTATTAAATGAATAATTATAATATATAAAGAGGAAGAACGACAAAAAACAAAACTTAACAATGAAATTAAAACAGTTTGACTCAAGAAAAGAAATGAGAAACTTCACTTCCCTTTACAGAGATAAAGAATTATGAATGTAGAATAGTGCATGAATCATCTGAGAGGATAAGTGCTAGTTAGTTTTGTTAAGATGCTTTCCACTCCTTTTATCCTTTGTTAAAAGAGATATATTGCAGTTGGGGAGGGATTTGTATATGTGTGTATGTATACACACACACAGGTGTGACATTCAGAAATGAAGGTGATATAAAAAATGATCACTAAAAGATTTTAAACCAAAATGAGTGCTGCTGAAATTTTCTAAAATATTAAAATGTTAACTAAAGTAGTAATATAACTTTTAATTATATTAGAATATATGAATGTGAAAGAATTAATTCTAAATCAAGGTAATCATTTGAGAATTGAGAAATCAGTAAGACTCATGATTTTTTTTCTTAATCTATAAATCAGATAGGAAGATGAAAAAAAAGTTAAAGTCCACTAATCAATATTTTAAGTTTCTCACGTAGCACTAACTGAAATCTATTTAATTTTTTGGTTTTAAAATTTAAATTAGCAGCTAACTTGCAAAAATAGGCCTTTCACTACCCTATTATATTCAAAGTTTTTCAGAGACTGATGTCAAACAAGTAAAAATGAATTCCTACTAAATGCATATTGACTTAGAAAAATACAAATTAAAATTATCTATGTTGTATCATATTTTTAATTTGTTTACCATTTCCCAATTAATTTTAATCTGGTTCCCTAGGTATCCAGTCAACAAGCTGGACACATTTGTCACATTCTAAAGAAAAGTATCAGATGAGCAAGAAAAAGATGCATGTTGACAGCATGAAGCAGGCTGTAACATATAATCAGCAGAAACTATAACGAACAACAGAAATAAAGGATGCCATCAAGGAATTATATGGCAGGAAAATTGGTTAGGCATGTCGAAAGAATAAAGTCAGAGTGATCCATAAGTATCCTTGCAATGTCACATTAAATCCCAATGTCATCATCCCATTTCCTTCCCCAAACTGTTGAGAGAGCAAGGACAACAATCAGATTGGATGGGAAAATAGGAAATGATCTTCAAATCTACCAAATCAAAATTACCAAATGATGAGATCATAGATCAATAAGAATGTTTAAAATATCTCCTTTGCACCTATTAAAAGTATGTATCTACTTAAAAGGAAAAAAAAAAACAGAACACATAAGCTTCTTGTTTAAATAATAAATTTATTAATCTCTTGCATTAGAAATAGCTCAGATTTCAATAATTCCATAAAAATCTTTGTCTTGGATAAAGTACTATCACTCAGTTTTCTTATACAGCTACAAAATTAATTTCAAAATACCTTAAACTACCTTCATTTTAAGTATAAACCTACATATGGAATTGTAGAAAAATGTTTTAATGACAAATAGGGAAATATATTTGGAAGAACTACACGTGTTTAACCTATATTGGATTGCATGCTGTCTTAGGAAGGGGACAAGAGGCAAGGGAAGGAAAAAAATTTCGAACAAGATTTTGCAAAGGTGAATGTTGAAAACTATCTTTGCGTGTTATTTGGAAAAATAAAATGCTATTAGGAAAAAATGTGCTTTAGATCTTATAAAGCAAAATAAATGTGTTTTTGATAACCTTTCCATTAATTTTTCTAAAAAATCTTCTACATCAAAGTAAATTTTGAGTGGAGAATATTTTGAACTTCAAAACACCTCTATGAAAAGATACATTGTGATTTTTAAAACCCATAATTTCTAAAAAATTGAGACTGGCAATTGTAGCATGGAGCTAAATGTATTTAATCATGGAAGTAATACTGCTCTCTCAGATACAACTACCAGAGATGCAGCTTTATGCTGCTGTAGTAATTATGAAACTATGGTTTTTTAAAAAAAGGCCTTATACACCTGCAATTTATATAGGATCCATTAAGTACTGAGCAAAAGGATATTAGAATAACAATTTTCAATATCAATTTTCTGTACTGTGAAAGCCCTAAATGATATAACTTTCTATATAGTAGTCTTCCACCAGGATTTTTCCTGAGTCACAAAATTCACAGAATCACATTCTATTTGCTCTAGAAGGGATATCAAGGATTACCAAATCCAACCTATCCACTTTAAAAATTAAGAAAACAGAGGCTCAAAGAGAAGTGACTTGGCCAAGGCCACACAAATAGTGTAGCAAAACTAGAACAAGAAACTTAACTTCTAGTTCAATGTTCTTTTCATACAGTAAGAGCCTCAAACATTTGTGTATTCTGTATATTAGCAAAGGTTTCAACTATACAGTATGTTGGAAAAATATACACAGCCTTAACAATTTGCTGATTTTTTGTATTTCTTGATTTTTCCCTTCTCTTTGTATTCATTTTTCTTCTTTCATTAACCCTAGAGAGGAAGAACCACCAATTAATCATCAATTAATAAGTGAATTTTAAGCACCCATCTTTCAGGCACTGTGTTAAATACTGGGGATACAAAAAGAAGCAAAAGACAGTCTTAAGAAGTGTAATGGGAGAAACATCCAAATGTCTGTTAAGCAAGCTATATACAGGATAAACAGGAGATAATTAACAGAGAGAACCCCCTAGAATTAAGAGGGCTCCAGAAGGCTTCCTGTAAGAATTTCAGCTGGCATTTAAAGGAAGTCAGGGAGGTCAGAGCAGTAAAAGAAGGCATGGAGGACATCCAGAGAAAATACCCAGAGTACAGAGATGGAAAGTCTTAGTGGAACAGCCAGAAAGCCAATGACATTGGACTAAAGAGTACAGAGATAGAAAGTCTTAGTGGAACAGCCAGAAAGCCAATGACATTGGACTAAAGAGTCCATGGCAAGAAGTAAAGTATAAGAAGACTGGAAAAGAAGGAGGGTGCTAGGTTATGAAGGGCTTTGGATGCTAAAGAGAACATTTTATTTCATCTGGAGGCAACAGGGAGTCACTGGTGATTACTAAGTAAAGGGAGTGACATGATCAGACTTACATCTTACGGAGTCATGTTAGTAGCTGGAGAATGGACTTTAGTGGAGAGAGACCTGAAGCAGGCAGACCTACCAACAGGCTATTTTACAAGGTACATAGTGACCAGAACCTGTACTAGAGTTGGGTCAGGGTGGAAGAAGAAAAGGGGTTGTAGAAATGTTACAAGGCCTTGGCAATAACTTAGAACAACCTGTCTACAGAGAGTGAGAGATAGTGAGGAGTCCAGAGTGACTGTTAGTTTGTAAGCCTGAGGAACTGGGAGGAAAACATTGTCTTCTACAGGAAAAGGGAATATAAGATGGGGAAGGATTGGAAGGAAAGATTTTTTTTTATATTGTTTTGACATAATAAGTTTAAGTTATGTACTGGAAATCCAATTCAAGATGTCTGAGAGGCAGCTAAAGATGTAAAACTGGAGGCGAGCAGAGAGACTAGGGCAAGGAAGGTATATTTGAGTATCATCAACATAAAAATGGTAATTAAATTCATAGGAGATGACAGAAATCATCAAGTGAAGTCAACAGGACAGAGTCTTGAGAGACACCTAGTTAGAGAGCATTAGCAAGAGGAGGATCTAGCAAAGGAGAGAAAGAGCAATCAGAT
This sequence comes from Sarcophilus harrisii, assembly GCF_902635505.1. Classification (NCBI taxonomy): domain Eukaryota; kingdom Metazoa; phylum Chordata; class Mammalia; order Dasyuromorphia; family Dasyuridae; genus Sarcophilus; species Sarcophilus harrisii. Next base: position 488,500,622 of record NC_045426.1, on the reverse strand, counting down.
AGGTAGGAGAAAAACCAAGAAAGAGGGGGTATGCTAAAAACCCAGAAAGAATTAAATTGTCAAGGAGAAAAGAGTGATAAACAATATCAAAAACCGCAGAGAAATCAAGGAGAATAGAGACTGAAAAAAGGCACTGGATTTAGCAATTTAAAGATCACTGGTAACTTGAAAGAAAGTTTCAGTGGAATTATAAAATTGGAAGTCAGATTATAAACAGTAAAAAAGAGTAGGAGAGAAGATTCCAGGCTCTCCAGATTTCTCCCAAACAAAGCCAAATTGTATTTCAGGGTGGGTGAACAGACCAATAAAAACCAAAGAAGAGGGCAGAACAAGCAAGGGTTCTCCCGGAACTGGAAAAAATCCGAAGAAAGACTCCCCCAGAAGGAGATTTTGGATTGTATGAAGTGTAAACACCTTCAGGCTAGCTCCCCCTGAAACACCTGAGCTGTGGAGAGTTAGCTAAATTCAAATTGGAGGTAGCCTCAGTCCCAACCACAGTTAACTTTCATCTTCTGAACAATGTACTGAGTTAAGGATCTGAATCAGAGAAGATCAAAGGAATCTCTGCTGCCCAGCTGTGCTGCTGAGTGACCCTGGCCAGAAGCAACCAGCACCGACCCCTTAGTCCTTGGGTGGGTGGAGGGATATTGGGTCTCCCTTCAGTTCTCCCCCATGGCTTGAAATATCTAAAACTAAGAGCTCCACCTTCTTGTAAATGCTGGTAACTAGCCAGCAGTTTCCCTGCCCCACTGAACTGTTTCTATGCTCACCAGGCTATGCTGATTGCTTCTGGCCAGGACTATAGTAATCTAGGGTTTGATAAACCCTAAGACTCCAGCTTCTGGAATAAGAACTCACTATCTGACAAAAATTGCTAGGAAAATTAGAAAACAGTATGACAGAAACTAGGCAGAGACCAACATCTAACATCCTACACTAAGACAAGGTTGAGTTGGGTTCATAATTTAGACATAAAGGGCTATAAGCAAATTAGAAAAGCAAGGAATAAACTACCTATAAGATCTTTGGAGAAAGAAGGAATGGATCATTTTGACTACATTAAATTAAAATGTTTTTCACAAACAAAATCAATGTAGTCAAGATTAGAAAGGAAATAGAAAGCTGAGGAAAAAATTTTACAGCCAATGTTTCTGATAAAAGGCCGACTCAACCAACTCAAATAAGAATACAAGTCATTCTTAAATGGATAGTCACACAACATTTTCAGATGAAGTTAAAGCCATTTATACTCACATGAAATAAATGCTATAAATCACTGCAGATTAGAGAAATGAAAATTAAGAAAACTTTGAAGTACCACTTTACACTTCTCAGATTGACAAAAATGACATATTATTTGTCATTTATGATGAATGATGAATATTGGAGGGGATGTGAGAAAACTAGGACACTAATGCATTGTTGATAGAGCTGTAAAATGAGCCAACCATTCTAGAGAACAATTCAGAACTATGCCCAAAGGGCTCGAAAACTGCATACCCTTTAATCAGGCACTGCCACTACTGGGCCTGTATCCCAAAGAGATCATAAAAGAGGGGAAAGAACCTACATGTGCAAAAACATTTGTGGCAGTCCTTTTTGTTGTGGCAAGGAACTGGAAACTGAATGAATGCCCATCAATTGGAGAATGGCTGAATAAGTTATGGTGTATGAATGTTATGGAATATTATTATTCTATAAGAAACGATCAGAAACAATGATTTCAGAGAGGCCTGGAATGATTCTCTTCCACCTGCGATCCTTCTTCACTGAGAATAAAGCAGGACCAAGAAAACACTGTACACACTAACAATAAGAGTATGTAATAATCAACTATGATGGACTTGGCTCTTGACAATTTGAACGGAAAATGCCATTCACATCCAGCGAGAAAACTATTATGAAGACTAAATGTGGATCCAAGCATAGTATTTTTGCTTCTTTTTTTTTTAATTTTATCATGGTTTTTTTTCCCCTTTTGGTCTGATTTTTCTTGCACAACATAACAAAAACAAAAAAAAATGCTTTAAAAAAATTGCACATATTTAACCTATATCAGATTGCTTGCTGTCTTAGGGAAGTGAAAAGGAAAGGAGAGAGAAATTTGGAACACAGTCTTACAAAAATCAATGTTGGAAAAATAAAACACTTCCTATATATATTAGAATTGAGGAAGGGGAAGCCAATAAAGTTATGAGACCAAGAAATAATAAAATAAAACAAAGAATGAAAAACACAGAAGAGAAACGTGAGACATCTCATAAGAAAAACAACAAATCTGAAGAATAGATTGAGAAAACTTTACAAAAATTGTACTACTTGAAAGTTATGACCAACAAGTATTTCAAGGGAATTAATGAAAAAAAAAAAAATCAAATGAAGGTGGCCTAGCTGTATCAGGTCTAAAATTATATTATAAAGCAGCAGTTACCAAAACCATTTGGTATTGGCTAAGAAATAGATTAGTTGTAGTGGAATAGGTTAGGTTCAAAGGACAAAACAGTCAATAACTTTAATACACTAGTGTCTGACAAACCCAAAGACCCCAGATTTTGGGATAAGAACTCACTGTCTGACAAAAATTGCTGGGAAAATTGGAAATTAGTATGGCAGAAATTAGGCATTGACCCACACTTAACACCGTACACCAAGATAAGATCAAAATGGGTTCATGACCTAGGCATAAAGAAGGAGATTATAAATAAATTGGAAGAGCATAGGATAGTTTACCTCTCAGACCTGTGGAAGAGGAAGGAATTTATGACCAAAGAACTAGAGATCATTATTGATCACAAAATAGAAATTTTTGATTATATCAAATTGAAAAGTTTTGTACAAACAAAACTAATGCAGACAAGATTAGAAGGGAAGCAATAAACTGGGAAAACATTTTTACAATCAAAGGTTCTGATAAAGGCCTCATTTCCAAAATATATAGAGAATTGACTCTAATTTATAAGAAATCAAGCCATTCTCCAATTGATAAATGGTCAAAGGATATGAATAGACAATTCTCAGACAAAGAAATTGAAACTATTATTAGCCATATTTCCAAAATATATAGAGAATTGACTCTAATTTATAAGAAATCAAGCCATTCTCCAATTGATAAATGGTCAAAGGATATGAATAGACAATTCTCAGACAAAGAAATTGAAACTATTATTAGCCATATGAAAAGATGCTACAAGTCATTATTAATCAGAGAAATGCAAATTAAGACAACACTGAGATACCACTACAAACCTCTCAGATTGGCTAGGACGACAGGAAAAGATAGTGCTGAATGTTGGAGGGATGTGGGAAAACTGGAATGTAATGGGCTGAGGTTTGAGTTGATGCACTGAGGTACCAAATACATGAGGCTAAATAGTAATTGGGCTATAGCCCAATTACTCTATTAATATACATGATTGGATAAAGAATGGTCCCTGCCCACTCTCCATGCAAGTCCTGATGTGTTGTAGAGGAAATGACGATTTTGGTGGGTGGAGGCAGAGAGACACAGGAAGAGAAGCTGGGGGAGATTGGGCCTGGATTCCATACTCCTAGCTGCTGGTCGTGTGGCTGCGAGTCTAGCTAGCTTCTTGACTCAGCTGTACACATTGCTATCGTCGATTCTCTTCCACTTGCAATCCTTCTTCACTGAGAATAAAGATAGACGATTTTCCCCTAACCTGAATTCCTGACTCCTGCTGATTTAAAAATACACGATCTTCACACTGGAACACTGATACATTGTTGGTGGAATTGTGAATGCATCCAACCATTCTGGAGAGCAATTTGAAACTATGCTTAAAAAGTTATCAAACTGTGCATACCCTTTCATCCAGTAATGTTACTACTGGGCTTATATCCCAAAGAGATCTTAAAGAAGGGAAAGGGACCTGTATGTGCATGAATGTTTGTGGCAGCCCTCTTTGTAATGGCCAGAAACTAGAAACTGAGTGGATGCCCATCAAGTGGAGAATGGCTGAATAAATTGTGGTATATGAATGCTATGGAACATTATTGTTCTGTAAGAAATCAACAGGATGATTTCAGAAAGGCCTATAGAGACTTACATGAAATGATGCTGAGTGAAATGAGCAGGACCAGGAGGATCATTATATACTTCAACAACAATACTATATGATGATCAATTCTGATGGACCTGGCCATCTTCAGCAATGACATGAACCAAATCAATTCCAATGGAGCAGTAATGAACTGAACCAGCTATACCCAGCGAAAGAACTCTAGGGAGATGATTAAGAACCATTACATAGAATTCCCAATCCCTCTATTTTTGTTTGCCTGCATTTTTTATTTCCTTCACAGGCTAATTGTATATTTCAAAGTCTGATTCTTTTTGTACAGCAAAATAACGGTTTGATCATGTATACTTATTGTGTATTTAATTCATACTTTAACATACTTAGCATGTATTGGTCGGTCATCCTGTCATTTAGGGGAGGGGGTGGGGGGAAGGAGAGGAAAAATTGGAATGAAAGATTTGGCAATTGTCAATGTTGTAAAATTACCCAGGCATATAACTTGTAAATAAAAAGCTATTAAAATTTTTTTTTAAAAGTTATGACCAAAAAAAGAACCTTAATACAGTAATAAAAGAAATAGTTAAAGAAAATTGTCTTGAAGTGACAGAGAGGGGAAAAGAAAAAAGAAAAAAAAAAATCCAATGATCACCACCTGAAAAAGATCCTACATCATAAAGGGACATCACTGTTAAACTTTCAAATTCTCAGATCAGAGAGAAAATTTTATAAACAGCCACAATAACCACAAGACTTATATATGTCAGAACTACAAAGACCTATCAGCAACTATAATAAACGACTGAGAATAGTATATATTAAAACAAGCAAAAGAACTAGGGTTGTGGCCAAAATCATCCAGCAAAATTAAGTAAAATATTGAATTTTTAAAAAACACCCTTGAACGAACAGTCAGATTTTTAGGATTTTGTTGCAACTAGATGGAGAGTAAATAGCACATCAGCCCTTTAGTCAAGAAGACTGAGTTCCAATGTAACCTCAGACCCTTAACACTTAACAGTTACTAGACTGTGCAACTCTGGGCAAGGCAAGTCATTTAATTCCAAGTGACTCTCAAAATAACAAAACAAAACAAAAATTTGACATAAGAGTCAATATCAAAGACTATTTTCAAGAAACTCAATAAGGACAAACTGTTTATGTTTAATACATGGAAATGTAAACTATATGTCTAATATTGTCATCAATAATTTAGTAGTATAAAAGAAAGTGGAATATATGATTTTAAAAAACAAACTATGTAGGAAAAAGTAAAAACAGCAATAATGGTATACAAATAAGATGTAAGAGCAAAAACTGACAAGTTTTTGGCAGAAGAGGGCTGGTAGTTCTGAAATCCTATTCACATTAGGAATGGGTTAAAGAGGATACACACACACCACACACCACACACACACACACACACACACACACACACATGTAACTCCCAAAATCTATAAAGAAGTAAGAGGGGGAGAGAATAGGATAAGGGAGAGTATAGAAAAGTTGTGTAGATTAACAAGAATGGGATAAAATACACAGATTAATGGGAAAGGAATAAAGAAAGAAGGAAAAAGTAGGGGAGAAGATACAGGAGCGATAGTTGGGCTAGAGAGAAAAGTAAAAGCTGGCTATAATATACCAAGTAGAAGAGTTAGCTGGGATAGAGTACTAGAGATCGTATGAGTGGCAGGAGAGAACTATAGTCAGAAATATTTCTATGCTTAACTGTAACCCACGTGGGGAAGGTGGGAAGGCAGGGAAGAAAAAGGAAAAAAAGAATAAAGTAAAAAATGTATAGCAGGGAACAAAAGAAAACTAACAAGGAAACAAAGAAAAGAGGACAGTTCTGAATAGTTTTACTATTATATATGCTTTCTTGAAAAGGAAATTTATATTTATGTATTTTGAATCCTTACTTATATGCAACATGACCATTTTTTTCTTTTTCTGTTTTTTTTATTTAAATTTTAAATAAAAGAAAGGAAAATATTTTTTTTTTAAATGGGAGAAAAGACTGTGGAGATAGCTATTGTAATTATATTGTAGTTTAATTATAAAGGACAGAAAAAACATAGGAACAGAAAGGTCAAGTGTGGTTTTTTTCAGGATAGGGGAGATACCGGCATATTTTGCGGGTAATTTAGGGAATGAGCTATTAGAGGAGAGACTCAAAACAAGTGGGAATAAAAGTGCAAATGACAAAAGCAATCTATTCAAAGAGACAGAATGGGATTACCTGAATAAGTAAAAAGGTTAGTCCTGCCAAGGAGTAAAGTCACTTTATCCATGTGATACAGGAAAAGCTAGCTTCAGACTTATGATTCTTTCTTTCCTAGTCTAGCATATATCTACTTTGCAATACTATCCTTTAAGAAATATAAATTCTTTTTTTTAATCTAAAGCCTTTTTAAAAAACTGATTAATAGTAACAACTACACTTGAAAAGATCAGTGTTTTCCAAGTTTAATCATTCTATGATATATAAATCCCCAAATTGGCTTGTATAGCATAGAACTTGAAGATACTCTACCCAATAATCAAATTGTTGAATATAGGAATTATAAGATCATAAGTTTAGAAGTGGAAAAGGACATTAAAAGATCACTTATTCTAACCTTGTCCTTTTACAGATTAGGAAATGAGGCCACAAGAAGTTGTCCAAGGTCACAAAGGCAAGAATAACTAGAATTAAAACTCATTTCCTCTGACTTCAATTCAAATTCAATACTCTTTCTACTGGATCCCCACTATTGATGGTACAGGCCAAGTGGCTTTGTTTAAAAAAAAAAAAAAAAAAATACATCTTATAATAAGAAGGCAAAAGAAAGTCCAGAAGAGATAAGGAAAATGAGAGGAAAGGTTTCCAAAGAGCAGAGGCCAGAGGTCTTGAAAAAACCTGGTTTGTTGCAGCACACCAACAAACTCTTCCTGAGGCATTAATCTGTGCTGACACACTGCGGGAAGAAGTGTTCTTCATTCCCTTTAAAAATTTCAATTCTTACTCTTCCATTGCAGAAATCGTAAGTTATTACATAAACTTAGAAAAGATATTTAAGTCATCATCTTAAAAACAGATAAATAGCTTGGTTCATTTATACACATGTACACATGTACATGTGTGTATACATATATACATATATATATACATATATATCTATCTCTATACACACACACACACACACATATACTGTAATCAAGTATATACTTACTCATTACAAACTTCCCATGTTTCCTTAAGCAATAAATCAGGGTGTAACAATCTCCTAACACAGAAAGAGCTAATTTTTCATAAACAATAAAATATATGCTTTAAGGTATTTATCTGTATAGCAGAGTGAGAAATCTTAAAAAAAAATATTTAAATCCCTCAAATAATACATCATTTCACTTTTTACAAAAATGGAATATACCAAAAAAAAAAATTTCAGATCAATCTTACTGAGAGCATTCTGTAGTCTTTCCTTTATTCTGATAATCCATTATACATTGAATAAGATGGTTATTTTCATCCAACATCTGAAATAAAATTTGAAAAAGTTTGTCATAAACTTGAACATTAGATAAAAGTATTATAAGATCAAAAACCTACAACATTAATTTTTTTTAAAGAGTGTGAAGGACACATGATTAAAAACCCCCAAAAAACTTCATATATCATCATAAAATCATCATATAAAAATGTAAAGGAAGAAACAGCAACCTTAAAATTCTTAAGTACTCTTACTCCAACATCTTGCTAATTTTTAGTCTCGTTTAATAAGGATAGTTTATGTAGCTTTCTAAAAAAGAAATTAAATTTCTTATCTAAATTATGTACTCAACTAGAGTTTTAAAATGAAAATGTTTACATAAAATTTATGAAAATGGATTTTTTTATGCAAACAATAATTGCTTTTGAATGAACTTCTAATTCCCAGAACAGAAAGCTTTTCCTAGTGAGGTAATTATAACACTTAAGTTGTGAAAGTGATGTGCCCAGTCAGTACTCCAGAGGCTAAACTTTAAACCAGAACTTCCTAAGTCAAGTCAGGCTCTCTCCATCTCACCACAGCACTTAGCAAAGGCTAACACTTTTTAAGTGAGAATTTTATAAAGCACTTTACATATAAATCTCATTGCATCTTTTTAACGAACTAAGAGGCAATGAGGTACTACTAGTGGCCAACAGGTGGTTATTACAAAGACCTAATTCAAGCTTTGCCCCAGCCTGAGCCAGTTATGTAACCTCTCTGTGACCCAACTCTCTAAGCAGGTAAGGTACAGGAGCACAGCTGCAGACTTGCACTGATAAAGGGAGTTTTCCTCACTGGAAATTCCCTGTATCATTTCAATCCTGTATCAATCAATCACTATCTGGACCAAAAACAAAGCCACAGAATTACCCTGCAAAGTAGATAATGTAGGTTCCCTTATCTAAAGTACTTTGCACCATTTTCAATGACAGATCCAGACCAAAAACAAAGCTTAAAAATTCTATTTACTTGACACCCAGAGGGTTTATTGTTTCTACAAATGATAGAATATGTTTTAAGTCAATTATTTGTATAGCAGAGTGAGAAGTCCCAAAGTAGATATACTACAGAAATTTTTATCCCCATTTTCCAAATGAGGAAAATCAGAGAAACTGAATATTCTACTTGGCCACAGGGTTCACAAGATAGTGTCAAAAGAGGGACTTGAATGAAAAACCTCTCTGCCTTTAAGACCATGGTCTTTTCCATTATACAGCATTGCCTTGCTATCAAAGATTTGTAAAAAACACACGATATGATCATCTGTTTAATTAACTGGTGGCTTTTTACTATTTGAGAAAGAAATAGGATAAGTTTAAGTTATCACTGTCTCCTCCACTAGATCTAAATTATGGCACAAAGCCTAGAAGGGAATAATGAAAGTTCCTTTCTTTTAAATTTAACTATATCTCTAAGTAAAAGTTAATTCTGGAATGTTCTGACTGAATTAAAGACTTGATACAATAAAACAGTAAACACATTAAAAAACAGTTAAAACAAAAGGTATGAAAAATTAATACTACTGAGGCAGCTAGATGGCGCAGTGGATAGAGCACCAGCCCTGACATCAGGAGGATCTGAGTTCAAATCTCATCTCAGACACTTAACATTTCCTAGCTGTGTTTTTTTAACCCCAATTGCCTCAGCAAAAAAATAAATAAAATAAAATAAAAAAAAAAATCAATACTACCTCCTCTCAGGCAAGTTAATACCATACAAAACATTCCTGATTTTAACACTTTAAAAGTAATGTAACTTAATAAATATAACCAGTCACATTCAACTTAATCATTAAGCTGATTAATTAAATCATTTAAGTACTAGTGATATAGAATATTGTTGGAGAAGCAGGGGGAAGTAACAGTGATATCAAAAAGTATTTATCAATTACATTAATGTTAAATAGGCAGCTTGTCAATGTAAATAGAATGCTAAGCAGGAAAATTTGGGATGAACTCCACACCTCTGACATCAACTAACTGTATGATCATAGAAAACCCTCTTTCTTCATCCAGACTTAAAACTTATCTCACAGTGGTTTTGGGAGGTTCCAAAGAGATACTATTCACTAAAGTATTTGATGAACTTCAAAACCTTAAAGTCATTAACTCAGATTTATTTATTAAGTCACAGATGGATTTCCAGGATGTATCTGAAATGGAATCATTAGCACATACCTCAAAAGCCTGTTTCCCTGCCTCCAGCATCTTCAAATCTATATATCAAGGACTTATTATTTTAGTGGACAATTCAGATCACTATTCCAACAAACACTGCTTACTAAGTAAAGTCCAAATTCCCTAATCTAATATTTGAAGTTCTCTACAAGCCTCTATAAGGCTTTCTAGTCTTAGCTCATATTTTTTCAATCACTAAATCCATAGCAAACTTTCAGTACAATCTTCCCACAACACACAAACCACTACTTACATCCTAATAAACTCTTAATTATGAAATCCTGCTCTACCTATCAAGATTCAATTAAAAAACTCCTTTTAACCAATCTTCTTTTAAATTCTCTTACAATTTTCTTTATCACTTATCGCATTCTAAAATTTGGGTACATGTCGTAAGAAATGAAAGAATAAACACCTAAATTTGTACAAACCACTAAGATATAAATACAAAATGGGAGACCATTCCTGCTGTCAAAGAGACCATATTCTAATGGTGGAAACAAGACACACAAGAGGGTTCTGCTTCCAAGTCCAACGGAAAAGCCCAGTGATTCTTAAAGACTGCAGCATCTTTTTTATCGCCGGTTCCATTGATATTTTGTGTGATGTTGAACCACTTAACAGAACCTAACAACAGTGGGATTGATAACTTTATCTGGGTCTCAGTATCTGTGATTACTGAAGTATTGGCTTCAGCACCTATGGAGGCAATTCCAGGTCTCATTTCCATAGGGGTCAAATCCCAAAATGATAGCTCCTGGGCCTGTGATAAAAGCTGCACTCTTGGGCTTACCTGTTTCAAAAGCATTCAGTAATGAGTAGCTGATATTGGTAATGTCGAGTAAGGTCAGAGCCTTCTCCTCAGCGATTATTCCCCCACCCAATGGATAAAGCACTGGGCTTGGAAATCAGTAAGACTTTTTTAATGAGTTAAAATCTTGCCTCAGAAATTTGCTGTGTGATCTGTGCAAGTCTCTTCTTAACCCTGTTTGCCTCAATTTCCTCATCTGTAAAATGAGTTGGAGAAGAAAATGGCAAACTTCACTTAAGTATCTTTACCAAGAAAATCCCAAATGGGGTAACAGTAAGAAACAAACTGAACAATAACAGTAACTGGGGAATAAGGCTGGTGTCTGGGAGCACTGCTAATTCCAGGGGTCTTAAATTCAGAGTGCTAGGCTTTCTCCCTCCAAGTCTGAGGAGAAGTGATAAAATAGGTGGTCAGTGGCATAAGTAATTCGACCTGCTTGGCACATGCTGCCTCTGATCCCACCTTTAGAATGTCTTACTGCTGTAATGATAGATGGCAAGGACAGCTAGCCCAACTGCCAAAGTAGTTGTCCCCTGAAAGATGCCCAAGAAAACTAGGCTTGAAGCAAGATCATTGATAAGAGTTGTCATTTATATAAAGCTTTTAAGGTTTGCCAAGGACTTTATAAATATTATTTCATTTGATTCTCACAACAATCCTAAAAAGTAGCTGCTATTATTATCCCAATTTTTACAGAAAAGGAAACTGAGGTAGGCAGAGATTTATGGCTTGCCCAGGGTTACACAATTAATATCTAAAGTTCAAATTGAGTTCAGGTCTTCCTGATTCCTGATTCCACGCTTTATCAACTGTATCACCTAAATGTTCCAGTGCCTCATTTGTGGCACCTAGTCATTGGTGGTAATGGCAGTGTCAAAAACAGCCCATTTCTTTAGCAAATTACTCCCCACGACCAGGGAGGGCTAAGCTCCACTCCATCTGCTGCTCAGCCTGGCCTCAACACAACAGAACAAGAATCTTTACCCAAGCAAAGCTTACCGATTATCACCAAAGTAACTCAAGCCCTGACCAACACCACCTCCCCCTAGTCTCCTCTCCCTTCTGACTGGAGAGCTAGAGGGCAGAGTACCAAACTTCTCCCAATGCCTGCCTGCCTTTCCAAAGCACAGAAATTGGGACTTTTTGATTCACTCCATTCTGCATCTTCTATCTGCCTCGTTTCAATTCCACACAAGTTGCCCCAACATCAGATATCCCCTGGCTTTTGCTGCACCCCCACTCTCCTATTTCCCTTTTGTATATTGTCTCCTCCCATTAGATTTTAAACTTGAGACTTTTTTTTTTAATTATAAACCCAGTGCTTAACAGTGCCCTGCATATAATAAGCACTTAATGTTTATTGGATTAAACTGAGGGTCACTGCCATCCCAAAATCTATCCAATCATGATAGTTGGTCAGGGATTGGTGGTGTTATTAATAAGGAAGGCAGATCCCTTTTTCAAATGGAATGTTCCCTTCAATGACTATGGGGAGTAGGCTGGTGTTCTGAAAGACCCTATTATTCCTGCAGTTTGGGGGTTCAAGGTCCTGGGTTGATTTTATCATGGTCTAACAGGTGGTGGTTAAAATGGTGGCAAAGATTTAACATTTAGCTCTACTAGATTGTTAAGTGTTTGCTAACAGAAGGCTGCTCAATGCAGGTTAAATCATTTGTATTGAGATTTTTAAAAAACTCAAGAAATAATTTAGAACACTACCTGCCTTTAAAAAGAGCCATATCTATATGATCTCTGGAAGATGGAAAACTCTAGGCTCTTTTTAAAGACTCCAAATGATGGAGATTGAGAATACCTTAGTCATGCACTCCAGAACTTAACAATTTTCACTGTTTTTATCTTTATTTATTGAGGTGTGGGAGGGAAGTCTAATGTGGTATAGGATTATTATTTATACTCTTGGTTACCTAAGGAAACTGAGAGGGTAAGGGACTTTCTCACAGTTATCCACCTATTTTTTGTCAGAGGCAAACCTTGAATTCAACCTACCTCTAAGAATTAAACAATACCTTTTATCTTTATTATTTATATCATAAATATTTCACAGAGTTTAAACCCATCTGCTTACATTCTGTAGGCAGTAGAAATGGAGTCTACCATCTCTTTTCAAGGGTCAGGTTATCCTGTCTTTAGATTTTATCAATATCCTGACCCCATTTACATTATATAAAACCTGAATGAACTTGGGTAAGCTACTCACTTCCCACAGACTCAGCTTTTTCTCAGATCTGCCTTTCCTACCAGCCAGATGGCACAGTAGATAGTGCTCAGTGAGTCAGGAAAACTGGCCTCATTTACTTGCTGTACGACCTTAAAGCAAATCACTTAATCTTGTCTGCCTCAGTTTCCTTACCTATAAAATGGAGAAAAATATGGCAAACCACACCAGTATTTTTCTCAAGGAAACCTCACAAAGAGTCACAAGGATCACAGAGTCAGATGTAACTGAACCAGAACAAAGAATATGGTTAAGGAAATTCACTTTTCAGGGTCTTAATTTATTCATCTTAAAAATTAGAAGGTTGTATTAGGAACTAGGCAGTAAACCAGGTACCAACCAGGTAGTAAAGTTACATTCTGCTCTAAGTGTATCAACCCATTTTGTTTTCTTTTTTTAATTGAGGTGAACGTGTGTGGTCGAACTAGATCAGCTTTCTAAAATTCTAGTTTTCAGCTAACATTCCACTTTCTATAGAAAGTTTTTCCTGATTCCCCCTTAATTTTATTGCCTTCCTTTTGTTGATTATTTTCCACTATAGTGGTTTGCATGTTGTCTCCTTCAGTAGACTATGAGCTCCTTAAGAGCAGAGACTGTCTTTTTACCTTTCTTTGTATTTATGTGTATTTAACATGTCCAGTTCATAGTGGATGCTTAATAAATATGCTCACTATAATGACTACAAATCCTAGGAACCAGGAGGGACAGGAGGAGGGGAAAGTAAGAAGTACTTAGTAAGTACTTATAAGTACTTACTAAGTAAGAAGTACAGAGTAAGAAAGTAAGAACAAAAGGAATTAGAAAAGAGGTAAGAATGCTTGACTCACAATAAGAAAAAGTTGGGCTCATGCTAACTCTTAACATTTACTGCCTGGTGACTCTCTAAACTTCTCTAAATGTCAATTTACTCACCTATTGGCAAAAATAAAGATAACAAGACCTACACTTAACAGGATTTTTGTAGAATTAAGATATAATGCATACGAAGGGCTCTGAAAAATTTAAAACCTATTTTAAAATGTAACATGTTTTTAAAAATGTGGTTCGCTTTTGTTTTTAAACAGACGAGGAACCTAAAGCTCCAAAAGATTTAGTGACCTGACAAAGTTATAAAAAGTGGCCCAGCCAGGATCCACAGCAGAGTTCACCCACTCCAAATGCTTGTATATTTGTTATATTCAAATCTAAAATCTCCCTAATTATGTTCTAAAATATAAAAGTTACATGATCACTGCGCAGGCGTGAAATTCAAAAAAATAAAAACCAAGGTAACTTTAAACCCATAAAGGAACATTAATTTGATGTTTGTTTTTAAGGCAGTTAACATATGTCAACAATATTTATTGAGAAACCAATTCTGCCGTGGCAGTGACTTGGGGACGTCTGGAGCTGCCTTTTTAACTTAAAAAAAGAGAAGGAAAAAAATCGCGGAAGGTCTGACCAGCAACAAGAATCACTTAGGAACTTTAAGTTTTTAGAAGTTCCAAAACTACGCTCCCCAGGGTGCGGATGCTGCTGCTCGCTCTTCAAGGCCAATGAGGGAGCGAGGACAACGTGAGGGTGCGAGACCTGCAGATCCCGGACCCCACGGCAGCCACCATTCACCCCCACAAGCGGATGGGAGAGGAAAGGGGGGCGAGAAGGGACCCTCCGTCCCGCTCCCCGCCCGGGATACTGGTCCCTCGCTCTCGCAGCTCCCGGGGGCTCCAGGACCCCGGGGCGGAGAAGACGGAGGGGAAGCGGGAGGCGCTCCCCCGTTCCCCCGCTCCCCCGCTCCCCACCCCCCTCCGCGCGCCCGCGCCGCACAGAGCCTGCGCCGCACGGAGCCTGCGCGACGGGGAGGGGGCGGGGCGTCACAAAAGTAACTCCAGAAGCGACATGTGGGGGGCGCGAGGGCCACGAACTCCCGAGAGACTTGCCCACACCCCCACACACACCCGCAGCCCACCCCTCCGCCTCGAGCTGCCCTTCGGCAGCCCGGGGATCGCGTGCCCGCCGCCTCCCCCCCTCCCCGCGGCTCCCTCACAAACCAGCCGCCGCCCCATCCCCAGAGAGATCAGGCAGCTCTTCACGGGGTTTTGTGCGTGTTAGTAAAGTAACTGAGAGCGCGGAAGAAAGTCCGACGCAGGAAGAGGTGTTGCCTCCTCCCCTTCCAGCACCCGCTAGGCCCCAGCCCGCGGCTCTGTTTTCCCCCTCGCCCCGCGCGCGCGCACAAACACAGCCGCTTCCCAGTCAGGCCCGCCCCCACCCGGGGGAGAAGGGTGCCTTTTCCCTTTCCCCTCCAGCCCGACTCCCCGCAGTGCAGCTCTACCTTCTGAATAGCCGCGGGGGTGATTTCTCCCTTGCCCCGCTGCCTCGGAGCTGCGAATGCCACCGACATATCGGCCTCTCGCAGCCGTCACCGAATCCAGCAAGTCCCGGGCGCCCCGGGGTGAAGAGAAAACTGGGGGAGAGAAGCCTGCCTCTCGGGTGGAACCACCAGGAGACAACGAGGGGGGAGGTACCGCGTTGGGGCGGGAGCGCCGCAGCAAATTGCGACCAGCCAGGGCCCTTCTCTCACTCTCCAGACGAACCCGCCCACTCCCACTCCCAGAGCAACTCTAGGTGGGGATAAGGCTGCGCTTCGTAATCTCGTCGTCATCGAGACTCCCCGGAGCGGTCCTCCTTCCCCCGCGCTCCCCCACACACACACCAAGTCATAATGGTACAGTCCTGCTATTGCCCTCCCTACGCTCCAGCGATTCAGGAAATGGTCGGGCGCCTATTTAGAGCCGGGGGGAGGTCGAAGCTGCCCCTGTCACAGGAAATGAAAGAGGCCGAAAGCGACCCGCCCCTCCCACCCCCGCGCCATCCTCTTCTCGCATCGGCCGGAGCATCCTTTCTAGCCGCTTCCCTCTGCCGCGTGTCTGACAATTGATGATTTAATTAATTTAATTAATTTCCAGATTCAAACCCACCCACCTCCTCTCGGGTTTACAAGTTGTGTCCTAGTTTCCCTGCCCTGCTGAGCAGGGCGGGAAAAGCACTGGGGGTGGCGGGCGCGCGACGGGAGTTTCCACAAACTCGGAAGGCATCTGCCGAACCGAGCGAAGGGAAAGTGGGGAGCAGGAAGGAGGGAAGAGCGTTTGTGGCCCGAAAGTAACCAGCAAAGCGTGAAAAAGACGTCCCCGCCGCGGGTCTGGGTGCATCTTGTGCACAAAGCCGGCCTGGCGGGGCGGGGGAGGGGGAGCGGAGCCTCGGGTACCCAATGGCCCCGAAACGCGGTAGGCGTTGGTCCCACGCTGCGCGGAAGCCCCGTGGAGGAATCCCTGAGGGAGACTCTTCTGGAGGGAAACTTGGAACCCCTCCTAGCTTAGACTCGGTGTTTAAAATCAGATCGCTTTTCTTTGGCTCCAAATCACAAAATTGGAGGAGCAAAGTTAGCTGCCCAAACTCGGGGAGAAATGGCAGGACAAAGTTGACTGAACCGTTCTCTTTGGAAAAACCTTAACCTGCTATACAAGCAAGTCCACCGCGATTATAATAATTATATATTCATTTATTATATATAATTATTTATTAATTATAATCATAATAATGTTTTAAATTAAATAAATAATGTTTTAAAAGTGTAAATCATGCCGTTTTAAGCAATTCACATTGTTCCTTCAGTTGTAGGCAAAAGCAGCAAAACCTTGTCTAAATACGGAAAATAATAGCATTAGTTGCTTACGGAGTCCGGTATTTGCTTTTTTGAAATCCCTGTTAGTCTTTAATAAATGGTAGCTGACTGACATCAATGTTGGTTAGCTCGGTGATTGTTAATCCAGAATACGTGAAGTTTGCATTTTTAAAGACTAGGTTTTAGGAAGTATTTTAGAGCAACTTGTTACAGAATTAGCACAAATATTATTCTAATTTAAAAGATGTGGAAACTGAGGCTCAAGTGACTTGCCCAAGAGTTTGGGACTAGTAAATAAAAGTCCCAGGTACCCAGTTTTCTCCTGGGCGTTTGCGGCCTCCCATTGAACTTGGATAAGAGTTACTGGTAAATACATATAACCTGTAAATAAAAGGCTATTACCTGAGAAAGAACTCTGGGAGATGACTAAGAACCATTACATTGAATTCCCAATCCCTATATTTATGCACACCTGCATTTTTTATTTCCTTCACAAGCTAATTGTACAATATTTCAGAGTCTGATTCTTTTTGTACAGCAAAATAACGGTCTGGTCATGTATACTTATTGTGTATCTAATTTATATTTTAATATATTTAACATCTACTGGTCATCCTGCCATCTAGGGGAGGGGGTGGGGGGGTAAGAGGTGAAAAATTGGAACAAGAGGTTTGGCAATTGTTAACGCTGTAAAGTTATCCATGCATATAATCTGTAAATAAAAGGCTATTAAATAAATAAAAAAAAAGAAACTTTTAAGAAACAAAATAAAAACAAAAGTGAGACAAAAAAATAAGAAAATAAAAGGCTATTAAATTAAAAAATAAAAAAGTTACTGGTAAAGAACATCACAAAGGGGAAAATTTCTTAGACTCCAATTAAAAATCTAGCATAGAAAATGTTTCTGAGAGGAACTGATGCTGAGTGAAATGAGCAGGACCAGGAGATCATTATATACTTCAACAACAATACTAGATGATGACTAGTCCTGATGGTCAGGCCATCCTCAGCAACAAGATCAACCAAATCATTTCTAATGGGCAGTAATAACTGAACTAACTATACCCAGAAAAAGAACTCTGGGAGAAACTAAAAACCACATTGAATTCCCAGTCCCTATTTTAACACACCTGCATCTTGATTTCCTTCCAAGCTAATTGTACAATAATTCAAGTCTGATTCTTTTTGTACAGCAAAATAATTTTTGGTCATTATCAATGTTATCTGTTATATTTTAATATATTTAAATCTACTGGTCATCCTGCCATTTAGGGGAGGGGTGGGGGGGTAAGAGGTGGAACAAAGGTTTGGCAATTTTAATTGTAAATTACCCATGTATATATCCTGTAAATTAAAGGCTATTAAATAAAAAAAAAAAAAAAAAAAAAAAAATGTTTCTGAGAAATCTCAGAGGTACCTCTGTAGCAACTCAAATTTAAGAATTTGGGACCCATTTTCTGAACAATGCTAAATTCTTTAAGAGTTATCTTGCTAAAAAAAAAAGAAGTTCTTGGGTAGCGGCAGCTTTGGGATTGCCTCTCTAGCAATCAAAAAATCAGTTATCAAGCGCTATGTGCACTGCGCTAGGAACTGGGAATAGCAAGACAAAAGTAAAACAGTACTTGCCCTAAAGTTTACAGCAACAACATATGGTAGACCCTAATCAAGAGTTTGGGATTCTGACTCTCTCATGCAGTGTGCTTGTCCCTGTCAGTTTTGTCTCCTCTGTAAATGCAATTAGCATGTCAAATATGAAATAGTACAGCTTCAAACAGATTCCTGGAGGGTACACTATGGAAGACCTCCCCCACAATGACACTGGAAAACTATACCTTTTAGTCCAGACATAAAACCAATAACAATTTAGTTCACATTTATTTCATCTTTTCTACAAGAATAGTATGAGATACCCTAAAACTTGGTTAAAATCAAGATAAACTCATATCTATAGTACTACCCTCATCTATCAGTTTAATAATCCTGTCAAAAAAGAAAATGAGATTCATTTGGCATTACCTGTTCTTGGTTCTTTGCAGTTACTGCTTCCTTCTTTCTAATATGGCCAGGACAACATGATTATCTTGAAATCTTAAATGAAAGCTGGAGACCCTTTTATACATCTCAATGGAGATCCAGATCTAAGCAATTATTTGAGATTTCCCAGAGAGAACTCTGGGCCTGAGAAAAATGAGCCAAAGAGATAGGATTTGTAGGATATACATGCCAAATCAAATCTGATCCATGTATACAGATCAACTGGGATACCAGCATAAGAATTAGAGAAATCAGCTACAGCCCAAGATCTCTCCTAAAAGAGATTAACAATGTCCTCTGTGAACAAAGTAGGTATCAGTTAAAACTCAGTTATTTCCTCAACCAAAATAAATGTTTTAAATGCATAAACCAATAGTTTAATCAACAAGCATTAAGCACCTACAACGTATGCTAAATGATAGATCCAATAAGCACTTTTATTCATACTATAAAAATTAACTCATAGTTGCCAATAAACTCTCCTGGAAAGTAAAGATTATTAATTAGGTATTTCACATTCACCTCAGACTTATTCCAGGGTTTTTAGTCCTTTCAGTTGCATAATACTCCTGGTGTAAAAAAATTGGAACACAAGATTTTGCAATGATGAATCTTGAAAATTATTTTTCCACATATTTGGAAAAATAAAATGCTATAAAATACTAAAAAGGATTCAGTAGATATGCTCAAACCTATGTTCTTTGCACCATGTATCTATATGAAATTAATTCTAATTGATCAAGAGGAAAGGTCCAGGACATTAGGTGAATACTCTATAGATTTATAGACAGACATGTAGGATAATTATACAGGATAGGGAAGTATGGATGACATGTTGACAAGATCACAAATCCATTGAAAAATGAAGTTGAGTTTTCTAGAGCTAAAATATTTGTTTTATAGTTCATGAAATTTTTTGATTGGGGGGAAACTACCTAGAGGAAGGTTTCAAGTACACTTTAGACAATCCAGGCAAGGGAAGAATTTCAAATAATAAGAATGAATCCATCAGTTATGATCTGAATTGGCAAAAGAATATTGCTGAGGTCATAGGTCTATCATAGTTAGTGTTCACACTTTAGAATATTTTATGCCCCTAAAGAAATACATTTGCATATATATTTCATAGAAAATTGCACGAAGTGGCACTGTAGTTAACTCAATTTTATCTAGTGATACTTCTCTCTCCTTAGTCATAGTACTAAGTATTTGTTGGAAATCTCTATCTCAATGGACCATCAGCATGACATTCTGAATGTCCAAATGGAACTCTTCTAAACTTGTTCTATTTTAAGCTTAATTTTAAATAAATTTTTAAATTAAATTTAAAATTTAATTAATTTTTAAGCTTAATTATTTTTGGTAAGGACACTCCCATTATCTCAGTCACTTAGATTCATAAGCCATGAGTATCTTTTATATTCTCCCTTTCCCCAAGCAAATAAATTACCAAATCAGCTTGATAAGTAGTATCTCTGGAATATATCCCTTTCTACATTCACATTACCAACACTCCAATGTTTAACTCATTATTTCTTAGCTAGATTAGTGTAACAGCCTGCTAAGTGGTCTCCTTACCTCTGATTTTCTCCCTTCTCCTACTTACCCTCTACAACACTTACCAAATGGTCTTTCTGGGATAGATCTAAGCATGTCATACCCCTGCTCTAAAAACATGAATGGTTTTCTATTGATCTGGGATAAAATACAAACCTTTTACCCAGCTTTTAAGGTCCTCTCTAATACTGTGCTATCTTCCTTTTCTTGTTTGAGTGGGACAATTAACTATTCCCAAAACGAGATGCTACATATCCTGCCTCTGTATAGTCACAAAAGCTGCCCTACTTTTACCTTGAAAGTACTCCCTCTTATTTGCTATTTTTCTTTTTCTTTTTTCTCTGCTGAGGCAGTTGAGATTAAGTGACTTGTCCAGGGTCACACAGCTAGAAAGTGTTAAGTTTCTGAGATTAGATTTGAATTCAGGTCCTCCTGACTTCTGGGCTGGTGCGCTATCCACTGTACCACCTAGCTACCCCTTATTTGCTATTTTTCATAATTCTCCCATAAAGGGTCAGATTTTTGCTAAGTAGCATTACCTTTTTTCTCAGATTACATTTTTTTATATGAATCACAATATATTCTTCTGATACAAATTAAGCTTCTTATATTTATTTTTTCCTTTGTACCCCCAACGTCTGCCACAGAACCTTGTATATAGTAAATGCTTAATAAATGCTTGTTTAATTGAAGGATTTTTTTGCACTTAATAGTATTTTATTTTTTCCAATTACATGTAAAGAGAGTTTTCAATATTCATTTTTGTAAGATTTTGAGTTCCAAATTTTTCTCTCTCCTTCCTTTCCTTCCCTCCTTTTCAGCAAGCAATCTGATATAGGTTAAACATATATTTATGATTATAAAACCATGAGAAAGAAAGAAAAAGTGAAAGTATGGTTCAATCTGCAATCAGATTCCATCAATTCTTTCTCTGGATGTGAATAGCATCTTCCATCAGGAGTCTTTCAGAACTGTCTTGGATCATTGTATTGCAAAGAGCTAAGTCATTCATAGTTGATCATTAAACAGTGTTGTTACTGTGTGTGATTTTCTCCTGATTCCATTCACTTAGCAGTTGTAAGTCTTCAGGTTTTTGAAAGAATGTTTTAAAAGGCAGTTGCTGAGTGTAAAGGGCACTGGACTCAGCATCAAAAAAAAACCTAGAAGTCTGTAATGTCAGCTTACTTTCCTGAGCCTCTGTCTCTTCATATGCAAAATGAGAATACCAATTCTTGCACTACTTACCATAAAGATTGTTGTGAAGGAAGAGCTTTCTAAACTGATACTTTAAATATTAGGCAATTCTCAATAGAAAAAAAAAATTCATATATATATGTGTGTGTGTGTATATATACATATATATCCCTTGGCCATTTTTTTACATATATAGTTTATTTCTCTTGAATATGTATGCATATATGGATATATATGTATATATACATGTATATCGTTTTCAAAGGAAGAAAATATATGAAAAATGCTTTAAATCACTATTAATTAGAGAAAAAGCAACTTATGGAAGCAGTACAGCTGAAATTTCCTCTCTACAAAACTCTTTCAAACAGATCTAGGAAATGCATTAGATTGCCGCCTGATGAGCATGAGGAGTGGGGATTGGGGAAGAGTCACATCAAATCATTTGTCCGACCTAGTTTGGATGTTCAGACACTGAAGACTGCCAGGAACACTTCCGAGCTGGCTTTTAAAGGCTGAGTCTAGCAGTAGCCTCCTCTTGTTCAGACCCAAACCCAGGTCAGCCACTTGCAGAGAAAAGCACAAGTGGGCAGCAGATTTTGCCCTGAATCAGACAAGTTTGGGAGCACTGAAAGCTTACAGTTCTTACTGTCTCTGAGATCCTAGAATAATATTTAATAACTCAAGAAAGCAGCAACAGGATCAGCCCAGAACTTCTCTCCACAAGTATGACAGAACTAAGTATTAACCTCAAATCTAAATTCAGGAAAGAGGATGGAAGTATGAGCAAAACCCCCCAAAAAAACAAAAAACCCTTCAAAAAGAGTTGTTATGGTGGCTCAAGATATAAACCTAGAAAAGAATGACTTCAAAGTATCTATACACAAAGCCTCAAAGAAAAATAGAGCTTGGGCACAAATTCAACTAGAATTCCTATTAGAAATAAAGCAAGAATTGCAAGAGTTTAAAAAAAAAAAAAAAAACCTGTTTTATGATTGAAAAGAGTACTTGAAGAAAAATTGGGAAAAGAAATGAATTATAGAAAAAAAGAACTGAAAAGCAATTTGGCACAAAAAGTATAAAATTTGATCCATGCAATGAACTTGCTGAAAATTAAAATAGGCTAAATAGAAGCCAATTACTGGACTGAGAAAAACAGATCCAGCTTTTTCAGGGGAAGATTGAGAGACTGAAGAGAAAAAATTTAAGAATCACTGGACTATATGAAAGCCATGACCAAAAAAAGAGCCTAGATATCACATTTCAAGAAATGTTTAAAGAAAACTGTCTAGCTCTCTTAGAATTAGAGGGCAAAATGAAAAGAGAAAGAATCTACTTCTGAAACTCCTGAAAGAGACCCCAAAAGGAAGACTCCCAAAAAACATCAGTCAGAATCCAGAACTTCCAGGTCAAAGAAAAACTAACAATCAGCCAGGAAAAAAAAATATTAAAGTATCAAGGAACCACAGTTAATAGTACACATTATTTAGCAGCCACCACCATAAAGTAGTAGAGAACTCAATATGTAATTTTCCAGAAGGCAAAGGATATAGACTTACAACTCAAAATAGCGTACCCAGCAAAATTGAATATGATTCATGAGGCAAATAAAAGATCTTATAAAAATAGAGGGCTGCCAAGCATTCCTGATGAAAAAACTAAGGCTGCTTAGAAACTTTGAAGTTCAAACATAGTAGTAATACGAAACATAAAAATATAAACATGAATAAACAATAATAAAATATTAAATAATATTATTAAATATATTAATTACATTAATTAATTAATTAATTATATTAAATAAATATTAAATATGTTTATATTCAGATATGGAAGGATTGTGTATGTGTACACTCTGAACTATCATGGGAGAAGGTGTGTTACAGAGCAAATTAGACAAGTGCTTCAAGGAGTTTTGCTTTATCTTTATGATATTAAGAAAATACTGGAGGGAGGGGCAGCCTGGTGGCACAGAGCACCAGCCCTGAAGTCAGGAGGATTTGAGTTGAAATCTGGTTTCAGTCACTTAACACTTCCTGGCTGTGTGACCCTGGACAAGTCACTTAACCCCAATTGCCTGGGGAAATACTGGTAAGAGAGAGGAAGAGGAATATATGGGTAGTAAAGGTCAGGAGGAGGTAAAGAAAATTAACTTACATAATCAAGGTACACAAGTAAACCCCTATATAAATGAGGAGGAAATGGGGGGAAAAGGTTGACAATTAAATCTCACTCTCATTTGAATTAGTCAAAAGAAGGAAGAATGTACAGATAGAAAAAATATATTTCACTCAATAAAAAGGAGGGAAAAGAAAGCAAAAAAGGGAAATAAAGGGAAATTCGATTAAGGGAAGGGTTAGTCCTAAATTTAAAAAAAAAACAAAACTCTAAGGCTATACAAAAAATATAGAAAATAGCTCTTTTTTAAGTGGCAAAGAATGGGAATTAAAGGGGTATCCATAATTGGAGAATGGATGAACAAATTGTGGTATATAAATGTGATAGAAAGGATATCGATCAACTATGATTCTAGGGGACTAATAATGAAACACTATCTATTTCTATATATAGAAGCTTGCAATTCAAAATGCAGAATGAGACCAAAAAAAGTTTGAACATGGCCAATGTAGAAATTTGTATTGATCATATGTTTGGAATGGGTTTTGTTTTTGGATTCTTAGTGAGGGAAGGGTATTGAAGTAGGAGTGGGAGGATAGGAATGAGGATTTTGATTAAAACTTTTTTGATACATAACTAATGAAGACAAAATTGGAAGGGAAGCAATAAACTGGGGGGGGGGCGAAATTTTACATTTAAAGGTTCTGATAAAGGCCTCATTTCTAAAATATATAGAGAAATTATTCAAATTTATAAGAATTCAAGCCATTCTCCAACTGATAACTGGTCAAAGGATATGAACAATTTTCAGATAATGAAATTGAAACCATTTTGAGTCATATGAAAAAGTGCTATAAATCACTATTGATCAGAGACATGCAAATGAAGACAACTCTGAGGTACCACTACAGATCTCTCAGACTGGCTAAGATGACAGGAAAAGATAATGAGGAATGTTGGAGGGGATGTGGGAAAACTGGGACACTGATACATTGTCGGTGGAATTATGGACTGATCCAACCATTCTGGAGAGCAATTAGGAACTATACCTAAAGGGTTATCAAACTCTGCATATCCTTTGACAAAGTTATACTGCTACTATGCCAATATCCATCCCCCCCAAATAAAAAAGTTAAAGGATCAACATATACAAAGATATTTTTAATTCTTTTCACGGTGACCAAATGATGGAAACTAAAGAAATGGGAATGACTAAATTGTGGCATGTTAATATAATGGAATATACTATTGCACCATAAAAATGATAAAATGGGAACTTTCTTTTTTTTATTATAGCTTTTTATTTACAAGATATATGCATGGGTAATTTTACAGCATTGACAAATGCAAAACCTTTTGTTCCAATTTTTCTCCTCCTTCCCCTCCCCCCCTCCCAGATGGCAGGTTGACCAATACTTGTTAAATATGTTAAAGTATTAATTAAATACAATATAAGTATATATGTCCAAACTGTTATTTTGCTGTACAAAAAGAGTCAGACTTTGAAATAGTGTACTATTAGCCTGTGAAGGAAATCAAAAATGCAGGTGGGCAAAAATATAGGGATTGGGAATTCTATGTAGTGATTCATAGTCATCTCCCAGAGTTCTTTCGCTAGGTATAGCTGGTTCAATTCATTACTGTTCTATTGGAACTGATTTGGTTGATCTCATTGTTGAAGAGGGCCACGTCCATCAGAATTGATCATCATATAGTATCATTGTTGAAGTATATAATGACCTCATTTCCAATGGAGCAGTAATGAACTGAACCAGCTATGCCCAGAGAAAGAACTCTGGGAGATGACTAAAAACCATTACATTGAATTCCCAATCCCTATATTTTTGCCCATCTGCATTTTTTATTTCCTTCACAAGCTAATTGTACAATATTTCAGAGTCTGATTCTTTTTGTACAGCAAAATAACGTTTTGGTCATGTATGCTTATTGTGTATCTAATTTATATTTTTATATATTTAACATCTACTGGTCATCCTGCTATCTAGGGAGGGGTGGGGGTAAGAGGTGAAAAATTGGAACAAGAGGTTTGGCAATTGTTAATGCTGTAAAGTTACCATGCATATATCCTGTAAATAAAAGGCTATTAAATAAAAAATTAAAAATTTAAAAAAAAATTAAAAAAAAAAAAAAAAAGAAGTATATACTGATCTCCTGGTCCTGCTCATTTCACTCAGCATCAGTTCGTGTAAGTCTCTCCAGGCCTTTCTGAAATCATCCTGCTGGTCATTTCTTACTGAACAATAATATTCCATAACATTCATATGCCACAATTTATTCAGCCATTCTCCAATTGAAGGGCATCCACTCAGTTTCCAGTTTCTAGCCACTACAAAGAGGGCTGCCACAAACATTCGTGCACATACAGGTCCCTTTCCCTTCTTTAAAATCTCTTTGGGATATAAGCCCAGTAGTAACACTGCTGGATCAAAGGGGATGCACAGTTTGATAACTTTTTGAGCATAGTTTCAAATTGCTCTCCAGAATGGCTGGATGTATTCACAATTCCACCAACAATGTATGAGTGTCAAATGGGAACTTTCTTACAAAATTGTGAAGACTGAATGAGCACAGAGTGAAGAGAGGAGAAATAGATCAATTTATACAATGATAACCTAATAGAGAAAAACAATTTTAAAAGGCTTTGGAACTCTGATCAATGCAATGATGAATCTTAAACTCAGTTGAATGAAGATGAAATATACTACTCACCATTTGAGAGAAAAATGATATACTTAAAATCCAGAAAGAAACATTTTCAGGCAAAGTTAATGTGGAAATTTGTTTAGTTATCTTACAAAGTTATGGATTCTAGGTTTTGTTTTTCAAATTTTTTTATTTGCATTTGTTCAGTAGGAAGAGGAGGGGGAAAGAAAAGGATAGTGAAAGGGACATCAATTTTTAAAACTTCCTAATTGAAAGATGAAAATAAATATTTGGAGAAAAAAAAGATATAACTCCCAATTTGGTAAGAATTGACATCTGTCAACATGGGGCCTGAGCACACTTTTTTTTTTTTCAGGTAACAAAGAACTGAATATAGTGTTTAAGTGGAAAATAGAAGTCTCTAGCCCAAAGGACAAAGTATCCCAGGATTTTAATGGATTTAGCAAATAATAATACAAAGCTACAGAAACACCTTCTTTCTAGTAAGAAACAATATTAGAAAATTTCAGGCTTCAGAGTGATTGAAAGCTGACAGTTAGGAAACCCAACATTTGTTTAGGGGAATCTCCCTGACTAGTGTATTATAAAGAAATCAGCAAGAAAGGCTATTTTGCTTTTCTAAAATTCCCTAAACCCCCTTATTTTGGGAAGAGAGGGGAAGAAGAGAATAAATGGTATACTTTTTTTTTTTAAGCAATGGAGTTAAGTGACTTATCCAGGGTCACATAGCTAATAAGTGTCGTTTCTGAGATTAAATTTGAACTCAGGTCTTACTCCAAGGCTGGTGTTTTTTTCCATTTCACCACTTAATTGCCCCAATAATATACTTATCAATTACTGCTTTTAGTTATTTCTGAGAATGCAAAAGTCTCTGGATAAACAATCTGTTGCCATGGATTTCAAATGCATTTGCTTTGATTGTGATGGAGCTTAGTTCCATTCCCAGGGCAATACCTCCTCACTGAGACAGAGCGTGTCTATGTTCCTTCAAGTCCCAGTTAAAGTCCTACCTCCTGCAGGAAGGTTTTCTTCTTGTCCCTTAATGTGAGTGCCTTTCTTTTGAGACTACTACCAATTTAACTTGTATATATCTTGTGTGTGTGTGTGTAGTTGTTTGCAACTTATCTCCCCATATTAGAACATGAGCTCCTTTAGGAAAGCCACTTATTTGCCTTTCTTTGCATCCTTAACACTTAGCACCATGTCTGATAGGTTAGTAAGCCAAATGATACATGCCCATCTTGTAAAAAGAAAAAGAAAAAAGGGATATGGACAATATAAAAACAAAAGATTTTAAAAAAAGAAAACTTCAACTAAAAACCAGAAAAAATAAACACACAGGGTTGCACAAATGAGTTATTAGATACTTATCACCCAAGAAACCTAAATTATCCCCTAATATTTAGACAAAAATTGTCCTAAAAGATTAGAGCTCCCTAGTTAGAAAGAACTATAATAAGCCTTGCTCTCCCTAAATATAGACGCAATAAGCTATGGGATAGACTTTTAGGCCAAAATTATAGAAAGGTCTTTATTGGTTCTTGTCTTGAATTATGTATGTCTTAAAGATAATATGATCCAACAAGGCCTAGATCCTTAGTTTTTTTTTTTTATTACCTTCCCAGAAACAACAGTCAAACTTGTCAGATATTCAATAGGCATTTATTATTTTTGTATTGGGTATTCTGATAAGGGTCTCATTTTTAAGATATATAAGGAACTGAATGAAAT
The DNA here is from genome assembly GCF_902635505.1 of Sarcophilus harrisii. Lineage (NCBI taxonomy): Eukaryota > Metazoa > Chordata > Mammalia > Dasyuromorphia > Dasyuridae > Sarcophilus > Sarcophilus harrisii. The sequence goes on along the minus strand of NC_045426.1, from coordinate 488,472,869 downwards.
TGAAACAAATAAGAACTATGCTTCAATTGGTAAATGGTCAAAGGATGTAAATGACCAGTTTTTTAAAGAAAGAAATCTAAAGTATCAATAGCCAAATTGAGGGGACAGAGAGAGAAAAAATGCTCCAAATCACTAAAAACTAAAAAATTGTTAAAGTATCAGGTTGACAAAAACTGACAAAAATGGAAAATAATAAATATTGGAATAGCTGTGGGCAAACAGGAACATTTGTGCACTGTTGGCAGAGCTGTGAATTAATCAAAACAATCTGGAAATCAATTTGGATCTATGCCCCAAAAGTTACTAAACTTTGCATACCCTTTTAGTCAGCAATGTAGCTATAATGCCAAAGAAATCCAAGAAAGAGAAGCACTCATAAATACAAAATATATTTATAGTAACTTTGTTATAGTAGCAAAGGACTAGAAACTAAGGGAATGCTCATTAATTTGGAAATATTGAATAAATTATAGTATATTAATATACTATATTATAATAACCAAATGTTAGTGTGCTATAAGAAATTATAAAAGTGATAATTTTAGAGAAACTTTAAAAGACTTGCAAAAGGAAATAAACAGAACCAGGAGAAAAACTTATATAATAAAAACATTACAATAACAAACAATTTGAAAGATTTAATTATAATAACCAACATCATGATCAACTATGATTCCAAAAAATGAAGATGAAACATATTACTTATTTCCTGACCAGATATTTCTGGTCAGGAGTTCATGGTGAATAAGATGTATTTTTTTGAACATGGTCAATTAAGGAATTTGTTTTGCTTAACTATGCATATTTGCTATATTTTGTTTTTCTTTCTCTTTTTTAAATGGAAGTGGTAGATAGGAGAGAGAGAAAATAGATTTTTGTTAATGAGAGGAAAATAAGTTAAATCAAAATGTTTCAAACTTATTAAATATTTGCTCTGTATCAGGAATTGTGTTAAATGCTGAAGACATAAAGAAAGGTTAAAAACATCTCACATTCTAATGATGGAGACAAAATGCAAACTACTATTTACACATTAGACACAAGACATGCTGAAAATGGAAAACAGTCTCAAAGAGAAGGCCCTGGTAGAGGGGAATCAGAAAACATCTATTGCAAAAGGTGGCATTTGAGCTCAGTCTTGAAGAAAGCAAGAGGTGGGTCTCAAGGTGATGCAGTGCCTAGAGTGGTAGGCCTAGAGTTGGGAAGGTTTAAGTTCAAATCCAGCCTCTGACGATTATTATCTGTGTGACCTTAAACAATCACTTAATCTCTATCAGCCTGTTTACTCATCTGTAAATGAGATCTGAGGGGGATAAAGATAATGAGGGGGATAATGAAAATCTGAGGGGGATAATAATAGCACCTACCTCCCAGGATTGTGATGAGATCAAGTGAGATAAAAATTAGAGTTTAGCTCAGTACCTAGAACTTTTTGTCAGTACTATTTAATGTTAACTATTATATTTATAAGCAAGAGAAAGCAGCAATACAAAGGAGGAGTCATAAAAGTGATAGTGAGGATGACAATGAGGGCAATATACTAGAGAAGATGGAATGAGATGGCAAGGGATACGATCAAAGGTGCACACAGAGTTTATGCAACATAAATTTATTGCAGATCTTACCAATAACATTAACAGTTATTTTATTTTTAAGTAGAGGTGAATGTTTAACATATATTGGATTACTTGCCTTCTAGGGAATGGGGTGGGGAGAACAGGGGGAGAAACTGGAACACCAGGTTTTGCAAGGGTTCAAGTTGAAAAATTATCCATGTATATGTTTTGAAAATTAAAAAGCTTTAATAAAAAATAAAAGATAAAATAAAATAAAGTAGAGATGAGATATAAAGAAAGAGGAAGATATTGATGGTTGTATTTAGATAAAAGAAAAAAAAAGAAAGGAAATAGTCTTTAAAATAACAGGTCACAGAAGAAAGTTCATAAAGGAACAGAGGCAAGCAGGGCAATGTTGGAATTATTTTTAAATTTGAAATCTACAAAAGCTTCAATGGCATATACTTGGTATCTTTTAATTTTTCTTTGCATTAGCAAATTTTCACATTTATTGATGTTTGTCAAGTTTATAATAATATGATAATTAAAACACACACACACACACACACACACACACACACACACACTATACTTCTATTTCTTCATATCTTTTGCAAGCATTCCTTCTATTTGCCACCACCACCCAACCTGGACTATAGCAATAGATCTTTCCCTCCCTTCTCTGATACTTCCTCCATAGCCATGCCAAATGAATCTTCCTTCTGCATAGATCTGGCCACGTCACTGCTCTACTCAAAAGTAATCAGCAGTTTTCTTTTTTCAAACTAAATAACTAAATAAAACTTTTTTTTAATCTGGTATTCAAGGTCTTCTACCTTATTGTTGCCACCCTATCATTTTTCTAGCTTTTTATCTCATATCACTATTATACTCTGTATACTCTGTTTCCACCAGATTTGACAGCACTATTTCCTGAACATTTCTTTCAGCTTGTCTGAAATACTGTAGATCTTTGTTTAAGCTATACCCTAAAATAGAAATGTTCTCTTCCTTCATATTTAACGTACTATACTATAAAGCTCACTTCAAATGTTTCCTCTTCAGTGAAATCCTTCCATTAGACATCATATCATAAATCTAGAGCTTGAAATCAAATTAAAAGATGTTTAATCCAACTCCCTCATTTTTTTGTTTTTTTTGTTTTTTTACAGATAAGGAAACTCAGACCCAGAGAAATTAAATTACTTGATCAAGGCCATCCAGCTGTAAATCTGGAATTCTTACTGAAAGATATAACAGAGAATTTGTCTCTATCAATTCAGAGTAGCAGTTAGCAGGAGTAGATAAAATGGAATGTAACTGGTTCTATCTTGTTCAAGGTTAGGAGATAGTTAAGTAGGGTAAAAGTTAAACTTTGCTTGAAGTGCTCATAAATATTAATTTCTCCTTCCTAGGAGGAGCTAAGTAAGGCTCCTTTTAATGATCATGTATTGTATGTGGTGGGAGGGGGGACATACAAAGGAGTAACCTGAAGAAGGCTGACCCAGAAACAAGTTAACCTTGTGGAACCCAGCCAATGGGGAACGGAGGAAGGGGCCTGCATTCGGGAATGGGATAAGAAGGCTCTCTCAGTTTGGGGGAGGAAGGGAACTGTCGGCCTTGGACTTCACGAGACAAACACCTGCTGCTTCTAGCAAGGCCGTGAATAAAGCAGATTTTTAACTTCACCCCTTTCTGAGTCCAAAAGGTTTATTTCGCACCCTACTCAAGTTCTTTCATGCCAAATCTTATACTCTTGCTACTATAATACTCAGTCCCTTTCTTTCCATCTTACAAATCTTTTTATCTCTTTAATATACTTATTTTGTACTAAAATCATGTGATTTTTCCCTATTCAAGTCCACGGGGATAGGTATGTCTAATTATGTCCCCAAATTCACCTCAATAGGTATTTAATAGATATTTAAGTTTAATTGAATATTTTTCATATTTTATCTGGTGTCATTTCTTGATTATTTATAGAATTAGGAACATGTAATTAAAAATAATAGAAAATTCCCAAATGGTTAATATTTTATTTTAGAAATTTGATATCCCATCTTGAATTTAGATTGTGTGTTATTCTATTTGATTGCTAATTCCTTGAAGTGGGGACTGTCTTTTGCCTTTTTTTTTTTTTTTTTTTTTGGTGCTTCTAGCAATATAGTGACTGGCACATAATAGGCATTTAATATATATTGAATGAATTTAATACAGATTATAAATATATTAATATTTATTCTTTAAGGCAATTCTTTAACCAATCAATGAATATGTATTGTTAAACTTAATATTTGCCAGATGCTGTGCTAAATTCCAGAGACATAAATAAAAAGCAAAAATAGTCCTCTGCTTTCAGGGGGTTTATATTCTAATGTATGAAACAACATGTATATAAATAAGTATGTACAAAATACATATGAAGTAAATGGATGGTAGCCTTGAAGAAAAAGATTTAGCAACTGGAGAAAACCAGGAAAGATCTAAAGAAACTGAGCTGTCTTAAAAGAAATCGAGATTTCTAAGTGAAGACTCTAGTGATATAATCACTGGTTATATAAAGTCAGTGTGAAGGTACAAGTGAGGCACAGCAAGTAAAACAATCTGGCTGAATTACAAAGTATATCAGATGTATGATAGAGCCAGCTTAAATAGACTTTTGAGATAATTAAATTTGGAGTGTGAGCATTTATGCCTCAGAAATCAGCAAATGTCAAAAATATCATATCAAAAAATCAAGGCTTGAATTATTATGTTGTTGATTGCCTAACCTTAAAAAAGTGATCACTAAAATGGCTTTTTTCAACAGCAAAGTGATTTAGGCCACTTCCAATGTTCTGGTGATGGAGAGAGCCATTTACAGGAATTGAGTGTGGATCACAACATAGTATTTTCACTTTTTTTGTTGATTTCTGCTTGCATTTTGTTTTTCTCATTTTTTCCCTTTCTGATTTGATTTTTCTTATTCAGCATGATAATTGTGGAAATACGTACAGAAGAATTGCACATGTTTAACATATAGTGATTGGGAGTAGGGGAAAGGGTTAGAGAAAAAAAATGGAACACAAGGTTTTACAAGGGTGAATGTTGAAAACTATGCATATATTTTGAAAATAAAAAGCTTTTAAATTTTTTTAAATGATCATTAAATATAAATAACGTAGCTTAGAAGAGAATAATGTGAATTAAATTTAAAAGTGTGTCTTATGTACATTTTTTTTTTCAGAAAGTCAGTTTTAACAGGAGGCAAGATGCCTAGAATGATAAGAAGGGACCAGATTGTGAAAAGTTTTAAATAACAAACATTAAAATGTTTAATCTCTGTAAAAATAAATAATTTTTATTTTTGTAAAAAAATAAATTCTGTAAAAAAAAATAACTGAAGTTTTTATTGAGCAAAAGAGTGACATGATCAAAGCTATATTTTAGGAAAGTCACTTTGGCAGCTGTATGAAAGATAGATTAGTCAGGAGAATTTGAGGCATGAATTGCAATTAGAAGACTATTAAAATAGTTCAGGTAAGAAACTGTTGTTGTTTGTCCTTCATTCACAAAAAGGACCAAATCCTCACCCATCAAGGAGGTGATGCCATGACAAGCAAAAAAGTTGGATTGGATATTAGGAAGGACTGTGCAAAGTTACCAGCCTCACTTTCTCCTCCAGAACTATCTGGGTCCAGTGGCAAGAAACAGATCAGGACAACAGGAGATGCCTCTGAATGAGGTGGGAGACCTCGGTCTTTTGGCTAAGATCTTTGCCAGATCTCAGTTTGACTGAGGCAACACCCAATTAGTGATTGAAGCTGGCTAAGAAATGAGGCAAAACATGCTCAACTTATATTGGATTGCTTGCTAAATTGGGGAGGGAGGTAGGGAGAGAGGGAGAAAAAATTGGAACACAAGGTTTTGTAAAGTTAAATGTTGATAATTTTTTTTGCATGTATTTGGAAAAATAAAATACTATTAAAAATTAAAAAAAAAAAAAAAAAAGCAAAGGAGGCAGAGAACAGCCTGTTTTATCCAGTCCAAAAAAAAAAAAAAATCAGTGTGGAGGATCTTCAGGATTTCTGGCCAAAACTGAAACAATTGTTATTTACATTACTCTGAGTCAATCAGGACCAAACAATGATCAAGTCGGGTTGGACCTGGAACTACTATTGATCAATCAATGAGAGCCAGAATGATTTAAGTTTAAGGCTTGGTCCTTAAGAAGGAAATTAGCCCAATAACTCATATATATAGTGAGGTTTTGGTGATCAAAATTTATATTCCTTTGGGCAGGGCAAGGGCAGGTAAGGGTATCATACCTTATGTGGAATGAGGGAAGAGAAGGAAAAGAAGAGAAGAGAAAAGAGGAGAGGAGAAAAGAAGAAAAGGAAAGGAAAAAGGAAAGGGGGGAAAGGAAAAGGAAAAAGGAAGGAAAGAAGAAGAGATAGGAAAGGAAAAGGAAGGAAAGGAAAGAAGGAGGGGAGGGCAGGAGAGTAGAGAAGAAGAAAGGAGAGGAAAAAGAAGGGAAAAGGAAAGGAAAATAACATTCACATCCAGAAGGAGAACTCAATAGAGACTGAATGCAAGATAGAACCTTTGGGGATAACCATAATTAACTGGCATGAAGGGACGATCAGAAAGGAAGAGGGAAAACAGAGAGAGGGAGAGGGAGAGGGAGAGGGAGAGGGAGAGGGAGGGAAGGAAAGCAGAATCACAGACAAAGAGGAGGAAGAGGATGGCATGGATTGATTTCAGACTCAGTCAGCAATTTTGTGATCTCCTCTAGTTTCATTTAGCTGCACATGGATAGGGGTCAAAGTCGAGGATGAGTGCCATTCTTCATTCATGTAGTTTCTCACCGGGAGTTCACTGTCAGTGAAATCAGCTCTGGTCCCACAAAAGTACATGTCAGTGAATTAGTAATATTACAAACAAGACTTGAAGAAACATAAATTCTGGTCTGATTCTCTCATTTCACATCTAAAGAAATGAAAGTCTAGAAAATGATTTCTTCAAGAGATTTATATAAATGTAATTAGTGGCTGACAGTACCAGATCCTTTGACTTCAAGTTAAAATGGGATATATGGAAGAAACAAATGCAAAATTTTAAATCCTCTGAGGCTAACATAAAATCATATAATGTATATATACAGATCATGAAGACTTGGCTAGTTTTTAAAAGGGATTTCTTTAACATGGCTCTTTCTCAATTAATTAAAATTATTGTACAGATTTTTGTCAAATGATTTAGAAGGTTTTATACCCCTGGGGTGCCATAAATTCCTCAAGGTCTAGTGGGAAAGTAGGCACTTGCTTGCCTGTCCTTAATTGGGCTCAGAGCAAAACCCCTCAGGTAAAATCCTTCGAAATATATTTGTTCAGTGTCTCAATGGCATTTGACAAGTCACTTTGAATTGTGTCTTTTGCAGGTTGCAAGGTTGTAAGAAGAGTAACATGGATCTATGTACACCTATAATCATTATTCCTTGCAAGCCCAAATTACCTTTCCTAGTTCTCTGGAAATGAGTTACTTTTCAAATCATCACTAGATTTTTAATTGTTCTACATATGGTTTTTTATTCATTGAATTCTTATGCTAGTTTTTTTCCTTTTGGGGGGTCTTTTAAAAATATTCTTTATTATATGAAATTTCTCTCTGGAAAGGGAAAGGTGCTAGGAGAAACTACAGGAATATTTTTTAAAAAACAAAGTCAATAAAAATTTATCTTAAAAAATTGTCAAGGGGCAGCTAGTTCCTGCAGTGGATAGAGCACCAGCCCTGAAGTAAGGAGGACCTGAGTTCAAATCTAACTTCAGACACTTAACACGTCCCAGCTAGGTAACCCTGGACAAGTCACTTAACCCCAATTGCCTCAGCAAGAAAAAAAACAAAAACTAATAATAAAGCTACATCTGAGACCATCTCTGTCATCACAGCACTGGCAATGTCCTCTGAAAAAAATAACACCACAGTAACACAAATGCAAACAGAAAACAACTAAATACTTAATCCTATTTTGGAGCAATTTCATGGGTCTGATTGCTAATATCAAACTTTGTGTAAATCTCATATTTGTATGTATGTGTATATATACAAATTTTATATCATATAAATCTATAATTAATCAAATTACAAATCTTAAGTTATAAAAACTAATTGTTAGAAACAAAATTAGATTAAAAAAAACTATATATCAGCTATTTAACAGAATAAAAACATAAAGGTTTAGGTTTTTAAAAGATTACAGGGTACTTTTCTTATATATGTATCTTTTGAAATTCATAAAAACTTATGAGATGAGATGGACAATTATTATTCTTATTCTCCTTATTTTATAGAGGATAGAAGTGATGTGCAGAAAGATTAGTAAGTATACAGAATAAATCTTGCTTCAAGATCAGCATGTCTGAAGTTAATTCTAGCAATTGTGGAAGAAACCTCTTGACATATTTTGAAGGTCTAAAAAGGTGTTTGGGCCTTGATGACTCAGAGTGAATATAAATAGCAATTTATCTCAGAAACTCAGAGAGTCTTCCCATCCCAGATTAATTTGATTTTATTTTTAAATAGGTAAAAGAGACCATTCTTTGACTCATTTTTTATCTAGCCTTAATCATGGAATGCATGTCAAATTAAGATCTGAGAAAGAGTCCTTAGCCAAGGATTCCCACTACATCCAGGGCCATCTCCTATCCTCCTGATCTTTATCTTGCCACTGGATGCAGATAGCTTTGGAAGAGAAAGTGAGGCAGCTGACTTTATGCAGCCCTTCCTTACATCAAATCCAATTCACTTGCACGTCATAGCATCACCTTTTGAAGTCATGGTCCTCTTTGGGCACAAATATCAAATAAAACTAGCATCTCTTTCCTACCAATTGACCTCTGGTCCATCAGGTGCATGTATGTCTTATTTGAGCATATCTATTTGTACATGAAATAGGATAAGAAAAGGAGGAATTACAAAATTAAGAGGATGACATGAAAGAAGCCATTAGAGAAGCCAAACACATCTGGAAAGGGTTATGGGACCCTAACGATAAAGAAATCTGAAAAGAAAGAATAGGAATGAAATGAAGAGACAGTGAGAAATAGGATGAAGAGGAGGCTGAGAAGAAAGAGGAAGAATATTGAAACACTTTAAAAAATACACAAAAGAGAGCAAAGGAAATTCAGAAGAGACCTCATAAATTGACAATATTCAATTTAATATATTACAAAAAGCAAACTGTGTGCAATAGAATCATGGTTTTATATACAACCAAAATTCCCAATTTCCAATATGGAAATGTACATATTTATTTGTTGATGCTTTTATAGCTCATGATATTTAATAAATAAATCTTCATTCAAAATTCTGGAATCATTGTCCTTATTCATCATCTTTCCCTAAATTATCTCATCCTTCTCCTTTTCTCTATTGACAGCAATCACTATTCAACAAAACATAAAACCTTAGTCATAGGTGTTGAAAGGGCTCTGAGAAATTAGGTATATTAATATACTTTTGATGGAGCTGTGAATTGGCCTAGTCATTCTGCAAACTATTAGGAATATGGTCCAAGATTCATTAACTATACATACTCATTGATCTACTGATACTATTAATAAGCCTATATCCTAAAGAGATCAAAGAAAGAAGAAAAGGATACATAGGAATAATATATATATATATATTCTTTTTTGTAAATTAAAAGTATTGGAAGGTAAGGGGATGACCAACAATTGAGAAATGGCTAGACAAATCTTAGAATTAATAGAATATTATTCCTCTAAGAAATAACAAAAAAAGGATAGTTTAGGAAAACTTGGGGAGATTGACAAAAACTGAAGCAAAGTGAACTAAATAGAACTTGAAAAATAATTTGCAGAACAACATTTTTTCTGTCTCTTTAAAAAAAAGTTTTTTATTTTCAAAATACATGCATAGTTTTCAATATTCACTCTTGCAAAACCTTGTGTTACAAATTTTTCCCTCCCTTTCCCTCCCCCTCCCATAAATGGTAAATAGTCCAATAATCTTAAACATGTGTACTTCTTCTATACATATTTCCATAATTATCATTCTGCAAAAGAAAAATGAGAAAGAAAACAAAAAGTAAGCAAACAACAATTTAAAAAAAGAAGGAAGGAAGGAAAAAAGGAAAGAAGGAAGGAAGGAAGGAAGGAAGGAAAGAAGGAAAGAAGGAAAGAAGGAAGGAAGATAATATCTTTATTTTCAAAATACATGCAAAGATAGTTTTCAATATTTATTTTGCAAAACCTTATGTTCCAAATTTTTCTTCCTCCCTCCTTCCCCCCCCCCATACAGCAAATAATCCAATATAGGTCAAATATATCCAATTCTTCTAAACATATTTCCATATTCACCATGCTGCAAAAGAAAAAATATCAAAAGGAAAAAGTGATTTAAAAAAAGCACGCAAACAAAAAAAACAAAAAGAGTGAAAATACTATATTATAATCCACAATCAGTCCCTACAGTCCTCTCTCTAGGTGCAAATGGCTCTTTCCATCACAACACCATTGGAACTGGTCCGAAGGAAAGAAGGAAGGAAGAAAAGAAGGAAGAAAGGAAACCCTCCTTTGATGTGGAGGGAAGAAAGGAAGGAAGGAAGAGAGGGAGGAAGGAAGGGAAAGATGAGAAGAGAATGGAACGAATCACAAATAAGAACTTTCAAAGATACAATATATACTTGAAAAGAAAAAAGAAAGCTCTATATAATAGAAATTCACAGTTCCATATACAGAGCCCTTCTGTTTTACACTGTAAAAAAGTAGAAATGCTTGTTTTATTTGATGTTTGTCAAATTTAGAATAAAAAATAAAATTAAAATTTTAAGTTAAATATTTGATTCTACTCTCTCTTTCACTTCTCATAATCCATGTATTGCCAAAATTATGTCAGTTATATTTCCACTACATTTCTTCTATTCATCTCCTTTTCTCTATTAAGACTGTTGCTGTTATTCAGTCATGTTTGACTCTTTGTGATCCTGTGAACCATACCATCCACAGGTTTTCTTTCTTTTTTTTTCAATTAATTAATTTTTACTTACAAAACATGAGAAATTTTTCAACATTGACCTTTGCAAAGCCTTCTGTTCCAAATTATCCTCTCCTTTCCCCCCATCCCCTCCTCTAGATGGCAGGTAGTCCAATACATGTTAAATATGTTATATGTATAAATGTATTATATGTATAAATATGTGTTAAATCCAATATATGTATACATATTTATACAGTTATCTTGCTGCACAAGAAAAATCAGATCAAAAAGGAAGAAAAAAACTGGGAAAGAAAACAAAATGCAAACAAGCAAAAACAGAGAAAGTGAAAATGCTATATTGTGGTCCATACTCAGCTCCCACAGTTCTCTCTCTGACTGTAGGTGATTCTCTTCATCACTGAACAATTGGAATTGGTTTGAATCATCTCATTGTTGAAGAGAGCCCCATACATCAGAATTGACCATCTTATAGTCTTGTTGCCATGTACAATGATCACCTGGTCCTGCTCACTTCAGTCAGCATCAGTCTCTCTAGGCATCTATGAAATCATCCTGCTGATAGTTTCTTACAGAACAATAATATTCCATAACATTCATATACCATAATTTATTCAGACATTCTTCAACTGATGGGCATCCACTCAGTTTCCAGTTTCTTTCCACTACAAAAAGGGCTGCCACAAACATATCCACAGGTTTTCCTTGGTAATACCACACTGATTTGCCATTTCCTTCTCTAGTGGAATAAGGGAAACAGAAGTTGTGACTTACTTAGGGTCACACAGCTAGTAAGTATCTGAGGCTGACTTTGAACTCAGATCTTCCTTTCTCCTAACCTAGCACTTTATCCAGTGAGCCAATCAACTGTCTCCATCAGCATTAATCTGTCCTAATTGTAATTCATCATCATCTATCTTGTATCACTTTTATAATAATACTCTTCTAATTAGTCTATCTATTGCTAAGTATTTTTCCTTCAAAAGTTCAGTCCCATTTTCCTTGAAACTACCTTATCTTTTTGTTCTTCTGTGTATTTTTCCATTAGAATGGAAGTTCCCTAAATTCAGAGAAGGTAGCTAGGAGGTAAAGTGGATAAAGCACCAGGCCTTGAGTTCAAATCTAGCTGCAGGAACTTATTAGCTATATGACTCTCAGCAAGTCATGTAACCCTGTTTGCCTCAGTTTCCTGATCCATAAAATGAGCTAGAAAAGAAGATGGCAAACCACTGAAGTACCTTTCCCAAGAAAACCCCTTTTGGGGTCATAAAGAATTGGATAAGATGGAAACAACTGAACAACAACAAAGTTCAGAGAATATGCTAGATCTTGTCTTTAAAGTTCTCAAGTACAATGTAGTACGTGATAAATTTAATTGAACTGCTATTGAGGTTCAAGACTGATGGAAGTATGATGACTGATGAGGTAAAAGGAGCTTTTTCTGGAGGAGTATTGGAATGTCACTTCTTCCTAGGAACATACTTCATCCCTTGCAATGGGGGAGAAGGTGTTAGAGGTCTCTATACTCATTCCTTATATTCAGTAGTAGGCTAGTAAACGTTTTAGGTCTTTGTTTTTTTTTTTAATAGCCTTTTATTTACAGGTTATATGTATGGGTAACTTTACAGCATTAACGATTGCCAAACCTCTTGTTCCAGTTTTTCATCTCTTACCCCCCAACTCCTCCCCCAGATGGCAGGATGACCAGTAGATGTTAAATATATTAAAATATAAATTAGATACACAATAAGTATACATGACCGTTTTAGGTCTTTGAAAACCAGAAGATATACTTTTAAGTTTAATCTGTATTATTAACATTTGCGCCATTATTTTCTTAAGACTAAATAATCAGCAAAATAACAAATCACCCCTTAATTTCTAGTATTTGCTGATTTGAAGTTGTAATTCCTCACACTCCAAATTTAATAATAAGCTTTCTTAGGGTGATATGAGCTGGCTCTAACACATCTTGAACAGCCTTTACTCTAGGACATGACTCCAGATGATGAATTAGCAATATGAAATGCTGTATACATTTCCAGATATCCTCAATGTGTTGGCTTATTTTTTGTAACTTTTTCTTTTTTGCAAGGGAGGCCTCTGTGGAGATGGGTTTATTGAGAAGTGTCAGGGTTATTAGAAGAAAAAAAGCTCTAATGAAACATTAAAAATAAGGTTAGTTCATGTTCTTTAGTTTCCCCTCATTTATGCTACTAGGAAAAATACCTGTAATTTTCTCTATTTAATGATAAGATTTCTTATTTGTGACTTTTTCCATTCTAATATTTTTTCCTGGAATTGACTATTCTATATTAATAAGGTTCAGTTTTAAATATAAACTTTAGTATTCCAATATATGGAGGTAGCGAGGTGGCTCAGTGGATAGAGCACTGGTCTAGAATTAAAATCCAGCCTCAGACACGTCATAGCTGTATGGCTAGGTAACTGGAGAAGGGATTGGCAAACTTCTCCACTATCTTTCCCTAGAAAAACCCATGAATAGCATGGTCCCCGGGGTCAGTCAGACATGAAGTAATCCATTGAACAACATCTCAATATATATGGAAATGTCCTAATAATATATAATGGAGATTTAAGTCATAGCCACCTTCTAAAGAAACAATTACATGTGGAAAACCAGTAAGATGGTAAATTTTGATTCTCCTAGATGAAATGTTAGTTTGGAAATGTATCTTTAATAAGCCAAAAATGTCCACTTCAGCAGCTAGCACAAATGGGAACAGAAGGGACAACAGGGATGAGAAATCTTATAGATTTCTGATTAAATCCTGGGGGAAAGAATCCCATACTAGCAAAAATACATAATATAAAACAAAAATAATGTAACATCTTAGTTAAATTCCTCAGAATTAAGAATCTGATGGGAATTCCTAGAGGTTAAGATTTCATTTCAGGACACAAAACCACACTGATACGATGCAGCATTATTTCCATTTTTCACAGACATATACTGCAACAAGTCTAACAATATACTTCAGAAAAAATGTGCACAATGGAATTCTGCCTCACTATTTATCTTCTAGGAAGGAAGGTCTATTTTTTTCTGCACCCGCCTTTTTGAAAGGAGGTTTTGCAATAGAGGTTAGTTATATCTTCTCAAGTAAGATGGTTCTTTGATGACTCTCCCAGTGGGAAATATTTTTCAGGGAAATATATTATCTTCCACTCATAGAATCACAGAATTTTAGACCCAGAAGGCCCCTTAGCATCCATCTAATCCATAACTCATACTACCCACTAACTCCATTATAACATTCCCAACAAGAAGACATTCCCATGTTGCTGAAGACCACAGATGTGTGGGAACCCTCTACCATATGAGGTAGCCTATTCCATTAATTGAAAGCTCCAATTATAGGACTTTTTTTCCTGACATGAAGTCTAAATTGGCTCTTTGCAACTTCTACTCATTTCCTCAGGATTTTGCTGTCCAAGGCCAAACAGATTAAGTTTGAAACCTCTTTTACTAGACAGCCCTTCAAATCCTTAAGGAAAATAGCTTGTCCCTACTCATAGCTTCTCTTCTCCAGGTTGAATAGTCTCATTTCTTTCAAATGATCCTCATATGGCAGGGTATTTCACTATCCTGTTTGCTCTTCCTTGGAAACAGTTTATCAGCACCCTTTGTAGATTGATTCCTAGAAATGAGCAAAATACTCCAGCTATCTCCTGAGCTATGCAGAATAGAAAAGGTCTGTAATCTCCTTATTACTGTTCCTTAAGCCTCCCTTAATGCAGTCTTAAACCTCTCATAAAAATCAAATGAGTTTTTTTGGCTGCCACATCACATTATTTATTCTCTTGACACTTTACTCAAAAATCCACAGATGCCCTTTTTATCTTGCTTTTATCCAATCAAAGACATCAATAAAAATAAAAATAAAGAGACATAACATTATGATTGGTTACCTTCCGAGATTAAATCCATTGAGCCCTTACCTTTTATTTACAAGAGATGGCATTGTCAATAGGTAAAAGAATCAAAATGCATTTATTGGACATCCACTGTATATGCACCAGAGGAACATGTGCTTTGGTAAATACAAAGATAAGTAAAAGTGGCAACAGAAAATCAGAAAAGTATTTTACTTCAGGAGGAAAAATATACACATTCAGAAATTAAAGAAAAATTACAAAGCAACATGATTCTAAATACAAAATAATGAAATATAAACCATATAGAATACATCAGCCCTAGTGGAGTAGTAGTAAAAGAATAGTAAAAATACAGTGAACTTCATCATTAAGGATTTCTTGCAAGAGATATCTGAAGGTAGCTCTTAAATGGAATAAGGGTGGGAAAAGAAAGAATAATAATGCCTCAGTGGATAGATCATAGATAGCAGAGTTGGAAGGGACTGCTGAGGGCCATGTCTGAGATATGATAAAGGAGATTCTCTAGTTACCATCTTTAATTTGCATGTAATATAAAATGGAAATGAATATCCATTCTACACACATTGCAGAGACATGGTCAACCAACTTTTTTCCCCTTCCTTTTCTCCTTTTTAAAAATTATTATTATTGCAGCCTTTTATTTACAAGATATATGCATGGGTAATTTTTCAGCATTGACAATTGCAAAACCTTTTGTTCCAATTTTTCCCCTCCTTCCCCCCCAACCTCTCCCCCAGATGGCAGGTTGACCAATACACGTTAAATATGTGCAGTGGTCCTCAAACTACAGCCGGCGGGCCAGATGCGGCAGCTGAGGACGATTATCCCCCTCACCCACGGCTATGAAGTTTCTTTATTTAAAGGCCCACAAACAAAGGTTTTGTTTTTACTATAGTCCGTCCCTCCAACAGTCTGATGAACAGTGAACTGGCCCCCTATTTAAAAAGTTTGAGGACTCTTGTAAAGTATATGTTAAATACAATATATGTATATATGTCCATACAGTTATTTTGCTGTACAAAAAGAATTGGACTTTGAAATAGTGTATAATTAACCTGTAAAGGAAATAAAAAATGCAGGCGGACAAAAATAGAGGGATTGGGAATTCTATGTAATGGTTCATATTCATTTCCCAGAATTCTTTCACTGGGTGTAGCTGGTTCGATTCATTACTGCTCTATTGGAACTGATTTGGTTCATCTCATTGCTGAGGATGGCCAGATCCATTAGAAGTGATCATCATATGCATTGTTGGTGGAGTTGTGAACAAATCCAACCATTCTGGAGAGTAGTTTGGAACTATGCTCAAAAAGTTATCAAACTGTGCATACCCTTTGATCCAGCAGTGTTACTACTGGGCTTATATCCCAAAGAGATATTAAAGAAGGGAAAGGGACCTGTATGTGCACAAATGTTTGTGGCAGCCCTTTTTGTAGTGGCTAGAAACTGGAAACTGAATGGATGTCCATCAGTTGGAGAATGTCTGAATAAATTGCGGTATATGAATATTATGGAATATTATTGTTCTGTAAGAAATGACCAACAGGATGCTTTCAGAAAGGCCTGGAGAGATTTACACGAACTGATGCTGAGTGAAACGAGCAGGACCAGGAGATCATTATATACTTCAACAACAATACTATATGATGACCAGTTCTGATGGACCTGGCCATCCTCAGCAAGGAGATCAACCAAATCATTTCCAATGGAGCAGTAATGAACTGAACCAGCTACGCCCAGAGAAAGAACTCTGGGAGATGACTAAAAACCATTACATTGAACTCCCAATCCCTATATTTATGCCCACCTGAATTTTTTATTTCCTTCACAAGCTAATTGTACAATATTTCAGAGTCTGATTCTTTTTGTACAGCAAAATAACGGTCTGGTCACGTATACTTATTGTGTATCTAATTTATATTTTAATATATTTAACATCTACTGGTCATCCTGCCATCTGGGGGAGAAGGTAGGGGGTAAGAGGTAAAAAATTGGAACAAGAGGTTTGGCAATTGTTAATGCTGTAAAGTTACCCATGAATATAACCTGTAAATAAAAGGCTATTAAATAAAAAAATAAAAAAAAAGAAATGATCATCATATATTGTTGTTGAAGTGTATAATGATCTCCTGGCCCTGCTCGTTTCACTCAGCATCAATTCATCTAAGTCTCTCCAGGACTTTCTGAAATCATCCTGTTGGTCATTTCTTACAGAACAATAATATTCTATAACATTCATATACCACAATTTATTCAGCCACTCTCCAATTGATGGGCATCCACTCAGTTTCCAGCTTCTGGCCACTACAAACAGGGCTGCCATAAACATTTTGACACATACAGGTCCCTTTCCCTTTTTTAGTATCTCTTTGGGGTATAAGCCCAGTAGAAACACTGCTGGATCAAAGAGTATGCAGTTTGATAACTTTTTAAGCATAGTTCCAAATCGCTCTCCTGAATCTGTCTCTGGATTTCTATATTAATCTTTTAAATAAGTGACCACAGCTATTTTGTCTCCTCTGCAATCTCTTTTCTTAATTAAACATTGTTAGTTCCTTCAAGTGAATGTCATAATTTCTCTATCCCTCACCATCCAGGTCACTCTCCAGATTATTGCCAGTTTATTACTCTGTGGGCTGACCAGAGCAATATATCAGCTGCCTAGTTCTGAAACACTATGTCATTTAAAAATATATTTTTTTATTTTTCCAAATATAGGTAAATATAGTTTTTAATATTCATTTTTGTAAGACTTTGAGTTCAAAATTTTTCTCCCTTCCTCTTACCTCTCCTCTCCCCAAGACAACAAGTAATCTGATATAGGTTAAATATGTGCAATCCTTTTAAACATGCCTTTAAAAAAATCACTGTAACAATTCATTAGTTTTGGGGTGCTATATAACATTATTGATTCTATTGAATTTGGCCATGTATCCCATTTTTAACTTGTGAATGAGATTTTTTCTAATCCAAGTTTAAGAATATCCACAATCTACCACTTATTGCCTCTGTTGTTATTAATTTTTCAGTTGTGTTCAACTCTTTATGATCCCATTTGGGTTTTCTTGGTAAAGATACTGGAAAAATACTACCATTTTCTTCTCCAGCTCATTTTACAGATGCAGAAACTGAGGCAGACGGGTTAAATGACTTGCCCAGTATCACACAGCTAGTAAGTATCTGAGGCTACATTTGAACTCAAGTATTCCTGATTCCAGCCCTGGCATTCTATCCATTGCATCCCCAAACTGTCCTGATGCCTTGATGCCCCTGAGTACATTACAACTTCTGAATTTCAGTTTCCATCTGTAAAGTGAAAAGAGGTCCTTTTCCAGTCCAAAACTAAGAACCTCTGACTTTATTCCTATTAAATGTCATCATCATCACCACCATAGTTAAAAACAACTAACATGTATGTAGCACTTTCAGGTTTACCAAGAATTTTATAAATATTGTCTAATTTTATCTTCAAAACAGCCCTGGGAGGGAGATGTTACTATTATCTCCATGTTACAAATAAGGAAACTGAGGCACACTAGAAGTTAACTGATTTACTCAGGGTCATACAGCTAGTGTCAGAGGCTGGATTTGAACTCATCCTAACTCAAGACCTAGCACCATCTACTTAGGTAGTCTTTTTTTTTTAAATTAAAGCTTTTAATTTTCAAAATGTATACATGGATAATTTTCAACATTCACCTTTATGAATGTTGAAAATACAAAACCTTGTGTTCTAATTTTTCCCCCTTCCCTCCACCCCCCCAAATAGCAAGCGATCCAATATATGTTTAACATGTCTACTAGCTAGGTAGTCTTATTGATTTTAGCCCAATAGTTTACACTGTTAAGATTATTTTAGGCCCTGTCTCTCTTCCAGAGCTTAGCACAATATAGTGCATATAGTAAGTACTTAATATTAGCTGATTGAGTAATGAATATTAGCTACATTTCTTATCATTGTGTCATCAGGAAAACTGATTAGCAGATCATTTATACCTTTATCTAACTCACTAATAAAAATATTAAATAGTACAGGCCCAAGCAAATACATTTTAAACTAAAAGCATAATGAGGTGTGCCTTTCCTAGAAAAATAAAGACCAAAATGTTTTCCTTTATACCAGATATCTCTTTAAAATATTAATACTTTTCCTTTCCCCTATTTATATATTATTTCTAATATATCATAGGATTTATATTTGGTATTAGAAGTTTAATTAAATGCCTTATATTTCGTATCCATCACGTTACAAAATGAAGAAACTGAGGTCAAATATCTTGTCTAAGGTCTCAAAGAAGTTGAAGAGCTGCAATTTCAACCCATATTCTCTGACTCAGAATATCAAGGCTTTCTTACTGCACCAGATTACCTATTTTAATATTTCAAGAATTTGTAGTTTCATCAGAACGGACAATCCTTCCACCAGCACGGTTCTCTAAGCTAAATGGTCATGTTTTGAATTATTTATGTAATTTTTTTTTTAAAAAAAGGCTTTTCCTTCAGAGTAAGTTTCTTAATAAAGTGCTGTTCCTTCTAAGAGCCCTGATTATTTAAACTTAGCACAATTGGAAAACTTTCACATGAATAACCAGTAATTACAAGAGGGAAAGACCCATAGAACTGAGAGTAGCAGTTACATATTACTTATTTTATTGTGTGTTTGATCTGAACTGTAATTGCATTTGAGTAGGAGATACAGTACAGGGATTTTCCCTACCATTACCTATTAGCATTTCTTTATAATGTTACAAGCCTTAGAATGTTTTCTGGGGACACTGAGAGATTAAGTGATTGAAGGTCACATAACCATTGTATGTTTTGCACACACACATATATCCATAGTACTGAAGATGTTTTCCAAAATATGTGAAATATTTCTGATAAAGATTTCATTTTTAAAATACATAAAAAACGGTGTCAAATTTATAAGAATACAAGCCATTTCCCAATTGATAAATGGTCAAAGGATATGAACATTTTCAGATGACAAAATTAAAGCCATCTATAGTCATGAAAAAAATGCTCTAAATCACTATTGATTAGAGAAATGCAAATTAAAACAACTCTGAGATATCACCTCACACCTCTCATTTGGCTACAATAACAAGAAAAAATCATGATAAATGCTGGAGGGGATGTGGAAAAACTGGGACATTAATGCATTATTGGAATTGTGAAGTGATCCAACCATTCTGAAGAGCAATCTGGAACTATGTTCAAAGGGATAGCAATATTACTGTTTTATTAAAAATGACGAACAAGCTGATTTGAGAAAGGCCTGGAAAGATTTATAGAACTGATGCTGAGGGAAACAAGCAGAACCAGGAATATACTAAGTATAATAACAGCAAGAATGTGCAGTGATTAACTATGAAAGACTTGGTTCTTTTCAGTGGTTCAGTGATCCACAGCAATCCCAAAAGACAGGACAGAAAATGCCATCTGCATCTAAGAAAAAAAAACTTAAGGTGTCTGAATGTAAATCTATATATGCTATGTTCATTTTTTTCTGTTCCCCCCCCTTCCATTATTTCTCCCCTTTTGCTCTGATTTTTCTTTCCCAACATGATTCATAAAGCAATATGTAAATAATTTTTTAAAAAAAAAATGGGAAATGGTTGAACAAGTTACATAAGACATATAAAATAGGATCATATAGTATTAAGCTGTAAAAGTGAAGGGAATGGATACAGAGAATACTGGGAAGATTTTTATAAACTGATATAAAATGAATGAACAGAACCAGAACAAATAAAGGATAACAAGATTGTAAAAAACAAAAACAGATTCACAATGAAATATGCTATCTACCTCCTGAGAGAAAGGTGATGGAAAAAAAAAAAACCCAAAAAACATCTTTTTCTGAACACAGCTAATAGAGAAATTTGTTTTGCATGTCTGTATGTTATAAAGGCTTTGTGTTACTTTTCTTTTTTTTTAATTCAGAAGGGAAAGAAAAGGTAGAAGGAAGACTGTTTAAAAATTAATTGAAAAAAGTTTCCTAGTTATTGAAAGATGGATACTCACTAATTAAGTACCTATACCTGGATTATTTACCTGAACAATTTGAGAAAATCACAAATGTTCACTTTTCTTACATTAAATGCTTGCACTTTATTGTTGCTTATCTTCAAATACTCTAGCCAAAGTGTTAATGGCATAGATCAGGTTAAAAATTATAAGGGCAATATCCTTCCAAATTGCAAAGTCTCTACCCTACATTTTCTAAACATGGTTCTTCTTTATAAACTGGCCTTGTGTTTTGCTGCCTTTCTGATGCTAAATTACTTCAAAATCTGTTTGTTTGTTTTGTTTTTTTTAATTATAGCTTTTTATTTACAAGACATATGCATGGGTAATTTTTCAGCATTGACCTTTGCAAAACCTTCTGTTCTGACTTTTCCCCTTCTTTCCTCCACCCCTCCTCTAGATGACAGGTAGACCAATACATGTTAAATATGTTAAAGTATACATTAAATACAATATATGTATATATATTTATACAGTTATCTTGCTGCACAAGAAAAATCGGATTTAGAAATAAGGTAAAAATAATCTGAGAAAGAAAACAAAAATGCAAGTGGACTAAAACAGAAGGAGTGGAAATGCTATGCAAAACCTGTTTTTGAGAGTGGTGCGGGAAAATATTTCCCCTCTCAAAACACTAGCTTATAATTCAGGCAAGTTTATTACTACCTTGTATAGTAGCTATTTTAATGTCATTATTTTAGTTTTGGGTTGTTATTCTCTATATATGGCTTGCTTCTTAAGAAAACTTTAATAACAATTATTTTTCTCTATCCCTTCTTGGCAAAAGTCCTGAATCAAAAAAAAAAAAAAATACTAGATCACAGTTTCTTGTTTTGTTGATACATGTATATTTGTTTTTAAAGATTTTTTAAAAAGTAAAATTCAAAAATGAAATCATAGTTCTGTAGATAATAAATAGGATATAGGTAAAATGTCTATTAATTTCACTTATATGACTAATCTTTGAAGTCATATTTTGCAAGTTTCTTAATTTATCCTGAATTTATAGCATTTTCTTCCTTTTTATCATCATTATTTGCACCTCCCACCAATAAGGAAATTGGAGTTTGTTTTAATTTACAAGATAGGAGATTTACCTAAATGAAAGATATTAGCACTTTCCTGGGCAAATAGTTTCAGACCAAGCACTAAGATGACAGGTTAATTCACTTAATGCATTTAAGAGGAATTATTTTCTTCAACTTAATGTTAACTTTAAAAAAAATTCTAGGTAGTCAACAATAACAAAAATGTAATTACTTTACAGGTTTTAAAAATATGCAGATTAAATCTAATGAGAATAACAAAAATAAACCGTTTATTTCTGTGTACCCTTCTGAACTTTTTTTTGTGCTTTTGTTCTTCCAGATTTTCTTGCTATTATTAAACAGCTGTGACACTCAGTGCCTGTGTTCTAATTCTGCTTTTTTTTTCATTTTGCATCATTTCATGTTTTCCTGACTCTTTAAAACTTTTCATAGCACAATACTCTTTCTTTATATACATAAACCATAATATGCTCAACCATTCCTTATGGGATGCAAATTGCTCTTTATTTTTTTGCTATTATTAAAAATGCTGCTATGAAATTTTTTATAGGTAAATATTGCTGTTAACATTCTGTCTTTGCCAATTTAAGTTATATAATGATATCTCATTTATTTTGATTTGTATAATATTAGAGAGCTTAAACAATTTTGTAGATGTGGCTATTGATAATTAGTATTTCTCCCTTTGTTTTAAAAAACATTTATTTTTTCAATCTTTCTCAAGTTTTTTTTTTTAATATTTTGAGTTCCAAAATCTCTCCCCCTCCCTCCAGTTCTTTCTTCCCCCCCTCCCTCCAGTTCTTTCTTTCCCCCCTCCCTCCAGTTCTTTCTTCCCCCCCTCCCTCCAGTTCTTTCTTCCCCCCCTCCCTCCAGTTCTTTCTTCCCCCCCTCCCTCCAGTTCTTTCTTCCCCCCCTCCCTCCAGTTCTTTCTTTCCCCCCTCCCCCCCTGAGAGGGGCAAGCAGTATATGACATAAATGTGATCTCTTTATTCTAGAGGGAAAAAAAAGGCAGATTGTCTTTTGAACTAAAATGAAACAGAACAAAAAGTTAACAGCGCGCACTAATTTTCCCGGACGTCATATCACCCATTCCGAAACTACGTGGGTACCGCGGCTGAATGCCGACGCTAATAACGGATAATTCACAGCATCCCCAGGTTGGGAGGCCAGTTTCAGGTTAGGGAGTTAGGGATAGAAGGGGAGGCTCGGAAGAACGAGGAAGGCGCGCTCTACTCAGTAGGGTGTGTAGAAAGCAGCAGCTCCGTCTCGCGTTCCCCTCCGTATCACGCCTAATATTTTAATGTTTTCTTCAGTTAATTCACCAGCCCGCCAGGGTGGGAGCGACGGCAAGCGTTTGTTCCTTCCCCGCCCCCCGCTCACTTGAGGGACGCAGAGTTACAGGAGGGATGCAAAAGCGCCTCTCTCCATCTTCCCGATAACGATTTCCGTGGTTAGGGCGCTTTCGGTCCCACGTGCGTTTCTGTTAATGAGCCCGCCCCCCAAAAAGCAACATAGTGATCGAAGAGGCTCTAAACCATAGGGAGACGGGAGGGGCGGGGGAGG
The DNA here is from genome assembly GCF_902635505.1 of Sarcophilus harrisii. Classification (NCBI taxonomy): domain Eukaryota; kingdom Metazoa; phylum Chordata; class Mammalia; order Dasyuromorphia; family Dasyuridae; genus Sarcophilus; species Sarcophilus harrisii. The sequence goes on along the minus strand of NC_045426.1, from coordinate 488,449,753 downwards.
GGCAGATCTGGGGAGAGGAAGAGCGGGGACGGGGGCGGGGAGGGACCGGATGATAAAACGCCGGAGCGCGGCCTGGGCTCCACAAGGCACGCGCCTGGAGACCAGCACGCGGCTCCCGGGACCGTGGAACTCGGCTCTTGGCACGTGCAGCCGCGGATGGGGCGGGTGCTCCTTTTGCTCTGTTTGCCCCAGAGGCGAAGGATCATCTACAGAAGGGTTCGGCTCGTCTTCGTGCTGCTATGGCGGCCCGTTATGATCGGGCGATCACCGTGTTTTCTCCCGACGGCCACTTATTTCAAGTGGAATACGCGCAAGAGGCGGTGAAGAAGGGTTCGACGGCGGTGAGCCTACTCCTCCTTGCCCATCGCAGCTTTGGGGCTCCCGTAGATGCCTCCCCTCCCGCGGCACCCCCGCGTCCCCGCGGGACCCCCGCGACGCCCCCTACCGACTTCCCCAGAGCGCCCCGGGCCCGCCGGCCGGCCGAGAGCAGCCCGGGCCCGCGCGGCTCTGCGAGGTGCGACGGCGGCCGCCCAGCGCGCCCCGCTCCTCGCCCGACTTGGCGTCTCGGAGCAGCCGGGGGGCGGCCCGCTGAGGGCGGCGGCGGCCGAGTAGTCCTCTTTCCCTCTGTGAGAAGGTCGGTTGGCCGCCCGCCCCGCCCCCCCCCCCCTGCCCGCTCCCCCCCCCCTGCCCGCTCCGGGGGCTAGGCCTCTGTCCAAAGTGCCCGGGAAAGGTGCGAAGGGCGGCGGCTCCGAGGCGGGAAACGGGGCAAAGGAAAGGGAGGGGTGGGCTCACAGGGAAGGGCGGTCTGCGTTCGGGGGTAAGGGGAACCTGTGGGGGGTCTCTTAGTAAAGCCAGCAAACGGTCGCTGTATTTTTATATAAATAAATATATTTTATGAATAAATATAAATATATTTTATATATTTATTATATATATATATTTTTTATATTTTTTTATATTTTTAAATTTATATTATATAATTATTATATTATATTATATTATAATATCATATTATATATAATATATATTATATTATAATATTATATGATATTATTTTATTTTATAATTTATATATTTTTTAAATATATTTTATATATTTATATATATATATGTTTTTAGAAAACTAAAGTTAGTGTGTAGATATATAGACATACACATACATATACGCATGTGTGTATGTAACACCTCGTTTGATTCCCCATAATAATCAATCCTGACATATGTAACCTTGCCAGAGTGAATTTGGGCAAGTTTCTTTAACTTTACTGGGTCTCCAATAAAAATTAAAGTGGGCAAATAATCATAATGATATGAGTACTAATATAAAATGTGCGTATCACCTACACAAAGATACATATGTGTATATATATATATGTGTGTACATTCGTGTATGTGTATGTACTTTTGTTTGTTTATTGTCTCTAAACCGCAACCCTGGGAAATAGGTAACCTTGCCAGAGAATTGGGGCAGATGTCTTAAAAAGTTTCCTGGGTGTCTCCGTAATTAAAACTAGCAAATAATAACAATCCTATAGTTGTATATATAATTTTCTATAATAGGGAATTAAAGTGTATATATGTTATGTGTGTGTGGGTGTCTATACGCATATATGAAGTGTGGGTGTATATGTGTATGTATAAAGATCTTGGGGGATAGGTGACTTTGGGAAAAATCTCTTTAAAGATTTCCTAGATATCTCGATAATTAAAGTTGGCAAATAATTCTATAGTTTTATGTACAGTAAAATAGAGAATTAAAGTGTATGTGTATTATACATATTATATGTATTGTATGTATATATATATATATATATATGTATAAATATATATAAAGTATATGTGGGGGTGAGTGTATATATACACATATACATATACATACACATGTTTTTTTTGTTACCCCCTTAGATAGGTGACTTTAGGCATATCTCTTAAAATACTTCCTGGGTGTCTCAGTAATTACAACCAGCAAATAATAACAATCCTGTAATTGTATATATAATGTAATTTTATATAATAGAGAATCAAAGTGTATATATGTTATTGTATGTGGGTGTCTATATACGCATATATGAAGTGTGAGTGTATATGTGTATGTATGTGGGTGTGAGTGTATGTATAAAGATCTTGGGGGATAAGTGACTTTGGGAAAATCTCTTTAAAAATTTCCTAGATATCTCGATAATTAAAGTTGGCAAATAATTCTATGATTGTATATACAGTAAAATAGAGAATTAAAGTGTACGTGTATTATACGTATTATATGTATATATATAAAGTATATGTGGGGGGGGGAGTGTATATATACACATACACATATACATACACATGTTTTTTGGTTACCCACAATCATCCTGGTACATAGGTGACTTTAGGCAAATCTCTTAAAATGTTTCCTGGGTGTCTCAATAATTAAAGCTAGCAAATAATAACAATTCTATAATTGTACATACAATGTAATTCTATATAAGAATTAAAGTGCGTATATGTTATATGTATATGTGTGAGTATATATGTGTATATAATAAAGTATGTATATATGTGTGTGTGGGTATGTGTATGTACACACACACACACACACATGCAATTTGGTTCCCCAAAAAGACCCTAGGAGATAGAAGATTTTGGGCAAATCTCTTAAAGAATTTCCTGGGTATCTCAATAATTAAAGCTAGAAAATAATAATCTTATATTTGTATATACAATATGATTTTATATAAGAGAATTAAAGTATGTATGCATGTGGGGGGATATATATACATATGTATATGTGTGTATATAGATGTGTATATATAAAGTAAGTATATGTATGTGGGTGTGAGTGTTTGTTCGCATGCAATTTGATTTCCCACAAAGATCCTAGGATATAGATAACTGAGCAAATAAATCTCTTAAGTTTCCTGGTGTCTCAATAATTATTAAGCTAGTAAATAATGATCGTATAATTGCATGTACAATATAATTTTATATAGTAATTAAATTGTGTATATATGTTATATGCATATGTACATATATATGTATATGGGTAAAGTAGTGTATATATAAATATAAGATATATGTACGTACATGTCACATATCTGTATATGTATATAGATAAATATGCCTTATATTTATATGTGTGTGAGAGAATATATATGCAGTTTGATTCCCCACAAAAATCCTGAGAGATAGGTGACCTTAGCAAGGTGACTGGGCAAATCTCTTGAAAATTTTCTGGGTTCTCAATAATTAAAGCTAGTTAATAATAACAATTGTATGATTGTATATATAATATGGTTTTATATGCTAGAGAATTAAAGTGTGTATGTTATATGTACATGTGTATATGTTATATGTATGTATGTGGGTGGAATTGACGGATATGTAAATTAATATAAATAGGTGTGAGCACATATGTGTGTATAACATATATATGTGTATATAACATACATACATATACACATGCAATTTGATTCCCCACAAAGATCCTGGGAGATTGTGATCTTGTCTTTCCTGGTTTGATCTTAATAAAAGCTAACAAATAATCATAATTACATGAAATAACACATTCAATATAATTATGTAATAGAGAATTAAAGCTAATCACACAACTCTCTAGCTGGATTTGGCATCAGGAAAACTCAAGGTTTTTATATAAAAACTCATTTGATCTTCATAACGTCATTGGAAGTGAAGTGCAGGTGCTTTAAGGTTACACCACTAGAAAGTAGGCTGTGCACTAGGGTCTTTCCCATGTTTCCAGTAGTCTCAGCCACAGCGCCACCTCATTTTGGTTAAACTAGATCACCTCCAAAATTCGAACCACTCTGAAACTGTGAAGTTTAAAGGAAAGACTCCCAACACCCCTACCCCAGTGTTATAGACCAAGGTGCTGGAGTCCTGCTGGGGAAGATCTCAATTTTGGAATCAGTAAGTTCAAGTCTCAACTCTTCCCTTTAGACCCTGAGAGAGCAAATGGCTGCCTAGGCAGCAGAAGTTTAAAAGCGAGAATAATCACTACAATCGTTTAAATACGTTTTTTTTCTATTTTCAACCTTGTGAGGTCGGTGCAATTGCCATTCTCGTTTTTCAGATGAAAGTATTGAAGCTTGCCCAGGGTTAAAATAGTTAAGTGGTTAGGTTTAAACTTGATTCTTACTCCCCAGTGCAAAGGTCTATCTACTTGTGCCATTTAACTGACCAGAAAGGGGGGGGAGAACTCTCCAGTTACATGCTTGTGGACACAACCAAAAACTTTAAGAAAACTACTTGTTTGATCATAGTTTGGCCTCTTACAGGGATTCCAACCCTGCACTCCTGGTGCACTTCCCTCTCCATTTGGCTGAGGTGTTGCTGCACTTTTGTATATGAGCAAGGGCTTGGGGGCCATTCGGTGAGCTGCTCATAGGTTTTATTGTAATCCAAAAAATGGGGAGGGTGAGACTGGTTCCCCAATGTGATCACTGTGGGTTCTTGGAAGGAAGCAGTTCACTACAATGTCCTGAGTAAACTTTAGTCATCTAAGCTATAAAATGGAGAAGAATGATAACTTGCTTTAAGTATTTAGCAGGGTAACTGTGAGAATCACAAGGATGTAAAATGTGAGGCACTATATGACTTATATGTATAGGTATCTGAACTCTTCTCCTAATGGTCCATAGAATGATTTGTCTGAAGTCAGAAAGTTCTGCGTTTAAATATTTCCTTTTATTTGCTAGATAAATAACACTAGGCTGATGGCTTAACCTGTATCTATCTTATATACAAATCACCAGTTTGCAATCTGTTGATGGAGGGATTTTCCACACTGGGATTCACCCAGGCTGATAAGTTTTAAAAAACTTCCACCTCATATTCATGTATTTGTGTACATAAACAAAATGTCATTAGTGACCAAAAAAATGAACATATCAAATATTTTATACTTTTACTTCATAGTCTAGTTACAAGATACTATTAAAAAAAAAATTGAGGTCTAATGTGTCTCTGTATGATATAAAAGCACTTACATTTGTGTAGCATTTTCATAGTTACCAGGCAGTGTATAAATCATGTTCACTTTACTGATGGGAAAATTGAATCTTAAATAGGTTAACAACAACTCTTCCCCAAGATGTCAGAGAAGTTAAATGGCAGGGCTAGGAGTTTCATTCACTTTTTAGGAAAAACATGACTGACTCAGATAATATACTTCAGGTTACAATGCCTAAATGTCATATAAAAAGTAGTGTAAGGCAGATTGAGATACTTGAACTTACAAGATGGATTGTTATTAATGGAATAATATAATTAATAATGAAAAATAATACTTAATAGAATAAATTAATATAAATTAAGAATAACATCAATTAAGAGGCTTTCACAATTTGTTTTCTCCGTGCCTTGTTTGTTAATTTAAAAAGAATTAGAATCTTGCTTTAAAAAAGATAACTGATTTTGTTTTAAAGATTTATTTGAAATTTTTTTTGTTCAAATTCTGGAAATTCATTTTCTGCCAAATATATAATAATGACTGTCAAGCACACAACCAATAACATAACATAAAGAGATTTAATTGGGGTCTCAATCATTGCTGACCATTTTTGTGACAGTAAGGAATACAACCCAAAGAATCTGTTGACCTAAGTAACAGGTCAAGAGAAAGGAAAGGATTGTAGTCTGGTGTCAGACACTTAGCTTTGTAACTCTGAGCAAGTCATTTAACCCTGTTTACCTCAGATTCCTAATTTGTAAAATGAGCTGAAGAACAAGGCAAATCATTCCAGGATCTTTGCTGAGAAACTTAAAAATTGGGTTAGAAGTCACATAAAGCTGAAGCAAATGAACAGCAACCACATAAAGCTTTGAGTCCCCTGGCATCACTTACTTGACACTTCAAAAAATTAGCATAAATAATACTTGGCATAATGAGGAAATTTCTGGAAACAGCAAAGCACTATGTAAATTTAAACCACTGTTCTTTGGTTTAGATGGTAAGCTTCCACAGGACAAGAACTATACCATGTTTCATGCTTTTGCGCTGCTGCTTGTCTGTGTGGCCATGGGGCAAATCACTTTCCCTGGGTCTCAATTTCTTCATTTGTAAAATTTGTAATTGGGCCAATTGACTTTTATATCATCTTCTCATTCCTCTTCTCTTTATGTTTAATGCATAATTCTGAGAACAGAGTTGCTCAACATTTGATGTATTTGCAATATTGCTGCTGCCAAGGTATAACTACATTAAATTTACTAAAATTAAAAGTATACCATTGCATGTAAGCTAAGCTGCATTTTCCCAATCTTTTTGCTCTATGCTTTTATAAGCCTAGGAACAAAAAAAAAGCAGGTTTTTTTTTTCTTCCCTTGAGTACCTGTGCTTTCTGGAATTCCAGAACTCCTCCCTTCTCTTTTCCTCCCCTTCTCTCTTCTCTCTTTCTTTTTCCCCCTTCTTTCTAGAGATGAGATGTATATGTATATATCTCCTCTTCTCTCTTTCCCCCTTCTTTCTAGAGATGAGATGTATATGTATATATCTCCTCTTCTCTCTTTCTTTTTCCCCCTTCTTTCTAGAGATGAGATGTATATGTATATATGTGTGCACATATGTCCATATTATATATATTATATGTATATTTTATATGCATCTCTAAAATTTCAAAAGTCTGTGGGCCAGCTAATTGTTATTCATTCACTTTTTTTCCCTTTTTCAACCTGGGTAAATCATGGTAAAAGAAATTAATTAATTCACTTTCACTAAGTATTTCATATGCAAAGTGTTGAGGAAATAACACTGAGAATGAAAGATGAGATTGTTTTTCAAGTCATCCTACAATATTTTTAAATTAAATAATACCCTAAAGTTTTGCCCCTGTTTTATGAGTAATTTGATTTTTTTTGTAATGATAAGTTTAAGAAAAGCCTCCTGTGCCTTAAACCAAAAGGGGGCTATTTTGATAGAAATGTCTCCTAACCTCCCATTCCCACCCCCCAGTATGGTATGTAGCATCTGGCTAGAAAATACCATCCAGGTTTCAGAACTGAAAATGAAAGGAGTAATGGGAGAAGACTGAGGTGTAATAAGAAACCACTTTGGCTCATTTAAAATGTTTTAGAAATGCCATAGAACTGACTGATGGCTCCTTTGTAATGAGCTGTAAAAGGGTAAAGATATAAAAATACCTATATTGGGTATTTTTAAAGATACATTACATGCATGAGACAGTTTTATTTCAGTAGATTCTGAAATTACAATTTATATCTTTGTATGGAGTTATTCATTGTGTTTCCTTGAGGGTACAATGACCTTTTTTACATAGTGTAAAGTTTATAATGATACTTGTTTATTAATAAAATAGCAGAATAGTAGTATAGGAGTGCAATATGCATAAACACAGAAAAATAGTGAGGAACATTCAACATTGACCCCAGGGTGTGGATGAGATAACTTGAGTGATGGATAGTCCCATCAGTGTGGGTACAATACCTATCCATCTTTGCAGATTGAGGCCTCTTTTTGCATGATATAGATGCTATGTTTTTGGGTAAAAGATGTTCCCTTAATTGCCTATGAAAAAGAGAATATAAGGTAAATATTTTGGGTTTTGCTTCCTACTAGTAGTAGTTGACTAACAGCATAGCATGCGTTGAGACAAGAGATATTTTTGTTCAGTTTCTTCTTCCTAATACAGAAATCATAATCATTTACATAGAGATCTGCTTAAAAGCTGTATCACCTAAGCAAATCACTTAGCCCTTGTCTGCCTCAGTTTCCTCATATGTTAAATAAGCTGAAGGAAATGGCAAACTACAGTATCTTTGTCAAGAAAATCCCTAATGATAATCACTTAGTGAACACAGCTGAAAATGACTAAATAACTGGTAGAGATGTTAAGTTTTAACCAGTTGGCACTGGTTAAAGAGAACTAGTAGAGATATTAGGTTACTTTCTTTTCAGAAAAAAATGAGTCCCTCAGCATTTTTCATCAGATTTTCAAATTTTTTCACCAGATGTTAGATATAGAACTGAAAGGAAACTTGTTTTTACAGTAGGGCAAGGCCCTACTGTGGGCCAAGTTACTTGAAAGATTGTGTTAGCAGTAGGATTTGAACACACATGCAGAGTGGATAAGGTGTTGGATTTTTGAAGTCTGGTAGCCTGGATTCAGACTCTATCCTCAACACTTACCAGTGCTTCTGGGCAAATTATCTTTCTTGGTCTATATTTCCTCATTTGTAAAATGAGGGTAGTGAGTAGATGACTTCCCAAATGTCTTCTAACTTTAAACCTGTTTTTACATGGCTTATAATGGCCATAGAGATGCTACTTCTGAGTACTTGTTTTGGTACCTTTCTTCAGCAGTCTTTTCACCTTTGAGTTTTATTCTGTCTTTATTAACAAATTCTGCTTACTGTTTGCCTTTAACTCCCAAGTTTTCCTTTCTAATCAAGAAATTATCATCACTCAGCTTTCAGTCTTTGTCTACCCAAAATCCTGCCTTCATATTTGGAGACTTCAATATGCATGTTGATGTGGGAACATAGCCTTGGACCATTTATCTATTGGGAAATAGATCTTCCTCTTACATGGATGATCCTAAAAATCATCAGTAGGTTAAAACTTTAAAATATAGAGCAAAAATCATTTGTAGCTTAAAACTGCATTGAGATTTTTGGGAACATTATGTATATTTAAATAAAAATTCTATAAATTTTCTATTTAAAAAATTCCCTATAAAACTTGAATATAAGAAGATTTTTATGAGGAAAAAAACTTCCTATAAAGATTTCTCCCAGTTAATTCCTATTTTCCTTTAACTTCATTGATTTTGTTTGTATAATAGCTAAATTTCATATAATCAAAAATATCCATTTTTTCCTGCTAGAATTCTCAAAAATTCTGTTATCTAGAGTTGCTTGCAAAAGGCATTTATTTCTTTGCTAATTAAATTAGTTTATAATGTAATTTTTACATTTAGGTGGCTATATTCATTTGGAGTTTATTTTGGTGGGTAATGTGACATTGGTCTTAAACCTAAAAGCTACCAGCATGCTTTCCATTTTCCCCCAAGTGATTTTTGTTAAATTAATGAGTTTTTAGTCCAGTAATTGGAAGCCTTTGAATTTATTGAACATTGAATGCATATGCTTTTGTTTTATATCTGATCTCTTCCACAGATCAAATTTTGTATTTTTTAACCAGTAATAATTTTGATGATTAACTGCCTTTGGAGAACAATTTGCGATATGGTATTAGCTAAGCCCCCTTCTTTTTCACCTTTTAAAAAAATTTCCCTTGAGTTTTGTAACCTTTTTTCCTCCAGATTATTTTTTTAAAATTATTTTTCAAGTTCTATAAAATAGTTCTCTTGTTTGGCATAGAATTGAGTATGCAAGCTAAATTAGGTAGTATTATTATATTGGTACATCCCAACACATGAAAAATTAATAATCCCTTAACTATTTTTATCTGTCTTTATTTCTGTAAAAAAAAAAAAATGTAGAAATATTCATCCAATTCCTGTATATGTTTTAGAAGTGTCTTGACAAATGTTTACACTTTCTATGGTTTTGAATAGAATTTCCTCCCTCTTGCTGGTCTTATTGGTAATAAAAAATAAAGACTGATGTGTGGATTTATATCATGTCCTATTATAGGATTTAAAAGTTAATAATTCAGTTATTTTTTTTAGTTGACACCAGGGTACTCTTAAGTGAACCACTTTCATTGACAAAAAGCTTAGTTTTGTTTCCTCTTTTCTTATTTCTTCAGCTTTTTTTCTTGTCGGTACAAGAAACATTTTTGTTTACATCAAAATCATGGTGTGATAATATAATTGACACCATGGCCTCAAAACTTTCTTATATGTAATATATATTATATTTTATTTATATGTAATGTATATAATTATATGTAATATGTAATTATATGTAATACTCTTAGTTTTAAAAGGTTCATTTATTTCAGCACTTAGCCCAATCCCTGATGCACAAAGTAAGTACTTAATAAAGGTTTATTGGATTGGAATAGATTATTGGATTCTTTTTTTTTTTTTAATAGAGAGGAATATATTTTGCCAAGGTTTTTTCAGCATCTATTGATGTAATCATGTAATGACATGATTCCTCTAGAAAATTTGTCTCTCAAACACTTGATCACTGAAAAAAAAAAGTAGAAAAGTAACAAATCAAAAACACAAAATGAAACACAAAAAATAATCTAAAAAACATCAAAGGAAAAACTTAAAATGGGCAAAAAAAAAAAAATATCACTGCCATAAGTAGGAAATTCTTTTTAAAAAAATTCTAATTGTTAGATGATTAGATTTTTAAAAGAGAAAAACCAAATTACCACTATCAAAAATTGACAAAGAAGTCACAACAAATAAAGAAACTTTTCCCAACTGTGTGCTAACAAACTTGAAATGTTTACATTTTAAAATGTGCAGATTAACAGTATTCTAGAGAATGTAAATAACTCTTGTCTAAGAAAAAATAAAATTGATCCAGCTGGAAATGAACTCCTTTGCACCAAAAATAACTGGGGACCAGATGGATTTATTTACATATTAAATCTTTCAAATATTCAAAAAAAATTTAATTCTTATATTATGTGAATTGTTTGCCAAAACAGGAAAAAAAAATTCTAATAAATTCACTTCATGATACAAATATGGTGTTTTGGTGCCTAAACAAAGGAAAGAAAATGAGGGAGGAAAACTTATGGGCCAGACCTCTTCAGAGATTAGTCCATGGGATCTTTATAATACCTAACACCCTTTCAGGATGTCTGCAAGGTCAAAACTATTCATAATAATACTGTAATACTGGTTCCTTTTCCATGTACATAACTGTATAAATTTATCATACTTCTGTATAGATTTCTCATATTTCAACCAAAACAACATACTGAAAAATTTGAATTCAGTCTGTGAAAATTGTTATTTTCTATTAAGCCAGACATTAAATAGATATGCATATATATATACATGTATAAAGATGCCAGTCTAATCACTTTTTTTTTAGTTTGTATGGAATACATTTTTCTATTAAAAAGATATTATTTACATTACCATAAATAGGTTAGTATTATTTTCAAATGAATTAATAAATATTAGTTTTAATTTCAAAATATTTATAAACATATTAGGGAACTGCTGCTATATTCCTAATGAGTGATGATTCAAAAAACTTGATTTAAGTTTTGTTTGTTTAAATTAGCAAACATTTGTTTTCTTTTCCTCCTACCTTCCTATTGGAAGGTGGGAATCCTTGAAACAAGTATGTGAAGTCAAACAAGACAAAATCTATGTCCAAAACTGTATTTTATTCTTAATATTAAATTTATCATCTCTGTGAAATCAGAAGATGAATGAGCAAAATAAATATGCGGAAAGCAGTTTCAGTACTCTTTGGACTCCCTTGTCTTATCTAATGATGCAGCAAGAAAAGGTGATACTGATCCAACACTTAATTTTAAAATTAATATCACAAACAGTTCTAGCATTACATATGCAAATACACACAAAAAGAGGATTGTATATGAAATCATGGAACTCCATTTCATAGCACTTGCTCTTTTAAAAAGGTATATAATGAATTCTATATACTTCTTCCAAAACTGTACCTTCTTTAAGATTGGGAAGTTTATTTTGTTTATTATTATTTTCTCTTTAATCTCTCCCTATCCTTGTTTGTATTCCCCCTCCAGCCCCGTTTATTTTTATGTATTTTTATACCAAATTACATGTTTTCCACCTTTCATACATTTCAAATCAGAGTGAGGTTCACTTAATACTCCTACCTCCAGGTTTGATTTTCTTTTCCTCGCGTATCTTAATCATGGGGAAACATCAATTTTCACTCCCTTCATTTCCTTTTTTCTATATGAGTATATAACTTCAGTTATATCAGAAGTTGTATCAGAACTCAAACGATTCACCCAGAGGTCCCTTTGAAGAAAAAGTTCTAAAAGGAGATTTATTTCTTCCCCTCCTATGGAATGTTAGCACTACCTCATCATAGAGCCAATTTCAGTTGCTCAAATAATCCCTTTGTAGGTTTTCCTTCATTTTTGTGTTTGTATTTTAGAAAGATATACAAGCACTGGTCTGGTCTTTTTTCATGAAGAATTATTCAAACTCTCCTGTCTTTTCTTAAAGGTTCATTTCATTCCCCATAGAGTTATACTGTTTGAGAGAGAGTTTCTGGGTGATTAATCATTTCATTAATCATGGCTAGAGAATAATTAGTAAAACGGTGGATACAAACCCTCTCTTGTGAACCAGATGATAAGTAACAGGCTTCTCAATGTTTATATGCTTTGGAAGAGTGGGTGCTTCCAACAGGTGGTAATTAATCCTGATTGGTTAACAATGAATGAAATAGTATTATAATGAGAGCTGGACTGTTTCTCCAGAGGTCCGTTAGGTAGGGACTAATCACTCAGTTATGAACCAAGATATTTCTCTCTTCCCAGACCACTTCAGTCTAGGACAGTCTAGACAAAAGAGAGAATGCGCTTCCACTCAGAGCTAACTAAAACACAATAAGTCAGAATTCACCTGAAGTAGAATTTCTTTATCTTTACCTTTTACCTTTAGATCACATCTAAGCTTCCCCAGTTGGGTAAGTTTCAGCCTAGATTTCAACTCATAATCAGCCCAGTACTTTAAAGGCTGGCTGAATAACCTATAGGGACTGATTTTTGAATGAGGAAATACCAAAGGGAAAAATCTTAGTCCTAATTAAATAATTGGATATTAAGATAAGAGAAATGTTCATTTTTCTCAAAGCCTTTTTTTTTCTTTTCAAATGTATTATTACAAAATGTTTATAATAGAAGTTGCCAGGTGTTGTGTGATCCTGACTGTGGTTTTTTGGTATATTTAATCTTTTTTTCTGCCTGCTGAATACCTGATTGTTTTTTTTTTTTTTTTTTCCTTGACATGGAAGCTTTAGATTCCACAGACTTCTTCTTGTTTGGTAAATTCTTTCTTTACTTTGCCCTCTGTTTCTAATAGAACTTGGCAATTTTCATTTGTGATTTCTTGATATATAGTATCCAAATATGTTTATTTGTTTAAATTATGATTTTCAGAATCATTTGTTTTTGATCTCATATATCTTACATTTTTTTTCTTTTTATCAATCTTTTGGTTTTGTTCTTAATATTTTTTGCTTCTAAGAAGGATCATTGGTTTCTATTTGGTCTATACTGTCTAGTTTTTAGAGAATCTTTTACTAGGGTAAGGTTTACTTAAGTTCAAAAACAATTATTCAACTTTTATTCATTCTTTACTCAGGAATTTTTATTTTGCTTTATAATCTCTTCCTTCATTTCAGTATTCATGTTTTATTTATGGAAAATCCATTTTTTTTCCTTTTGATTCTCTGTAGATAGATGTTTATATAAGAATTGTCTGTATAACTCCTATAGAGTCTTTTATGGCATTTCAGGACAAAGTATTAGAGGAACCTAGAGCCCATAGGCTCCTGAGCTGCCAAGCCTAGTTAACACCTGAGCATCTTAGCATTAAGTTGTAGTTCAAATTGCCACTCTGTGAACATCCAAGGTCTCCTTACCTTGTGGGATTCAAAAAATTCTTTGACTTTTCTTAGGGGAGACTTCTCCTTTTGCTGCTTCTGGACAGGAAATTCTCAAGGCTATAAATGTTTGCGTAGTAATCCTAGAGGTAGGTGATTCAGGCCAATTCCAATAGACTTGTGATGGAGAGAGAGCCATCTGTATCCAGAGGTCTGAGGGTACTGAATGTGGATCACAACATAATATTTTCACTTTTTTGTTGTTTGCTTGCTTGTTTTTTTTTTCTTTCTCATCTTTTCCCCTTGTGCAGCATGATAAATGTGAAAATATGTTTACAAGAATTACATTTGTTTAAGCTATATTACATTACTTGTAGTCTAGGGGAGGGAGAAAAATTTGGAACACAAGATTTTGGCAAGGGTGAATGTTGAAAATTATTTTTGTGTGTATTTTGAAAAATACATTCAGGGCTGGTGCTCTATTCACTGCACCACCTAGCTGCCCCATTATTATTATTATTATTTTAAATAAAGTAGCTGGCTTTGCTAGTAGTCCCCACTCCCCCTTCCCTAAGGCCTGTGGGATAATTAGTGACTGTGCAGTTCTAGGATGGAACTACATTTATTGTTTTTATTGGATTACTTGATGATTATTTAGTCTGGTACAAATCTTCCTCAGACCCTTAACTAAATTGGGTGACTGGGCAAGGCGATTAATATCTGTAAGTCTTAATTTCCTCATCTGTAAAATGGGGTAATAGCACATTTGTTGTGAGGACCAAATGAAAGTGGTGTGTGTGTGTGTGTGTGTGTGTGTGTGTGTGTGTGTGTGTGTGTGTAGCAATTTGCAAACTTTAAAGTACTATATAATGGTAACATTACTATTAATAATGTAAGATTTTTCCTAGATTAATTTTGTAAATGTAGTATAAACTCCTCAGGCATATACTGATCAAGAAATTTAGAAACCAAACATAGTTTTAAATACTATCAACACTCAGAATCTTATGTATTGAATTCTTTCTCATAAACAGGTTTTTTTATTTTGATTTTTAAAATTTTTTTAACTTTATTTTTTTATTATAGCTTTTTATTTACAAGATATATGCATGCATAATTTTTCAGCATTGATAATTGCAAAACCTTTTGTTCCAATTTTTCCCCTCCAACCCCTCCTCCAGATGGTGGGTTGACCAATACATGTAAAATATGTTAAAGTGTAAGTTAAATACAATATATGCATACATGTCCATACAGTTAATAAACAAGTTTTAATGAGGGGAAATCTGCTTGTTATGTGGTTGGATGGTTGTGAGCAGGCTAATAAATCTGAACAAGAAGAATGGTGCTATAATCAAAGCTTAATGGGGATATTAATATTATTCTGTGTATATTAAACAGTGAGAAATAATTTGATGGTCACCATGAAAAGTTTTGAAAAAAGTTGATTTCTAAACCTTGTCAATATGTCCCCCCCAAAAATATGACCCACTTTGGAACAAACTCTTCAATACTTTAATTGTGGCCTTATGCAATGTTATGCAACAGAAAATTGTGTCTACTAAATGGAAAAATAGTATTGTTGATTGCCTACTCCTCTATTGACTATGGAAACCATGAATAGATATCCATTTTGAGAATGATAATCTGACAATGAGAAGTAGTGCAATCAAACATGTAGTGTCTATGTGTGCAGAAACTATTAACAATTGATGCACAGTTTACTTTTGAACAATTAATGACATCCTTAGCTATTTTAACATTGGACTGGTCATCAGTAGTGTTTGTTTTGTTGGTTCATTCATTATATCTGGATGTACTATGAGAGTTCGAATATAATGTAAAGTAATCTGTATGTGAAAGTTCTACACCTATCAGACTGAGCTCCTTGAAGGTGAGCTTTTATTTTTTTTTTTTTAATAATCTTTCTTTATATACTCAGTGCTTAATTAAGTGACTGACACATGGTAAGTAATTAATATTCTTCTATTGATTGATTGATTGATTCATGGAGAATATTTCACAAGAAGTTGACTTCCATTGAAGCCTTTGAAATCACTGTATGGAGCATGATGGGCATTTGGACCAGAAGCAGTGACTGAATTAAAAAAAAATGAGCTATTCCATTTTACAAGAGACTGTATTGAAATAGCTAAACTTGCACCTGCTTAAAAAAAATCCATTCAGGTCCATCTTTGCTCTTCTCATAATGTGCCCGATTTTCCAAATGATGATAGAAGTCACTTCAAGCTTTAGATCTCAACTTATCGAAACAAGGGTGATTAAAAAACTTAAGTAAATCTCTGGCAGGGATGGGAATTGGCCCAGAATATTTCAGTCTGTTTAAAATGACTGCAAAAAATTGAGGAAGAAAAAAATTCTTTATCATTATATGTTTTGGACACTAGCGTTGTTTTAATACATAAGAGGAATAGTAGGAAATATCTTTATCTTGCCCATTTCTTCAGTCAGTGATTACTGGCATTAACCCACATATTGAACAGGAAATATGCAGAAATGCTATGGTAAAACTATTAAACTTAGACATTAGCAGATAGATTAGATATGAGAACTCTTGCCAACAAATTTAGTGTCACAAGATGAGTTGAAGGCTAAAGTTGGGTTGCTTCAGGTTATGACAGATCTGTTCCAAAAGGAAGCAGTATAATAAACAGCACTTGAGAGTGACTTGCACTGACAGTATTGGATTGGTCTTCCAAGTTTCACCTTTTGCAAATCTATTCAGCGCTTCGCATTTTGACCTGTGATAAGTTATTTGTGTGGAAGTTTTTTTTGTTTTTGTTTTTTTAAATCACATTTTGGTTTTGTTTTGAGAAGCAGTTAGAGTTAAATGACTAGCCTAGGGTGTTGTAGCTAATAAGTATCTGAGGCTGAATTTGAATTTAGGTCTTCCTCCAGAGACAGTGTCATTAACTGTCCTTGAAATAAAACTTTTTTTTTTTTTCTTGAGGCAATTGGGCTTAAGTGATTTGCCCAGGTCAGGTCACACAGCTAAGAAGTGTTAAGTATCTGAGACCAGTTTTGAACTCGGGTCCTCCTGACTTCAAGGCTGGTGTTCTATCGTACCAACTAGCTGCCACGAAATAAAACATTTTTTAAAATGTCCAGCGTAGAAATAATGCTTTTATTAATGCTTTTCAATTAATGGAGAATATTTCACAAGAAGTTGGCTCCCAGTTGAGTTGAAGTCATTGTAAAATGCACCACAACACAGTCATGATTTTGATGATTAAGAATTAGCTTCCTGTGTTAATAGTAATGCTGGGAATGAACAATTTAAGTCTAAGATTCCTGGTAAGCACCGTTTCTCATTCTAGAGGACAGAAAGAGAACCTTAATCTAATTTGGTCCTTTGGCTTAATTTATTAACCAATTAAAGATAAAGATCATAAAAATTATATGCCTGTGATCAGTTAGCACTGGAGTATTTTAAAGTTTGTGCTTTTGAGGTAAAGTTTTTTACTTAATTTTTAAAAGTTGAGTTATTTTGTGAATAAAAATAATCTCCTTCTATGGCTGAGTATCAATGTGTTCCTTGAATGCAGACCCTAATGAAATGTGATTCACATACTTATGAGTGCACTTCTTTTTTATTTTATTTTTCTTTTTACCCAGGATTTGGCTTTTTTTTTTAATAGCCTTTTATTTACAGGTTATGTGTATGGGTAATGTTACAAGCATTGACAATTGCCAAACCTCTTGTTCCAATTTTTTCCCTCCTTCCCCTCCCCCCCCCCCCAGATGGCAGGATGACCAGTAGATGTTAAATATATTAAAATATAAATTAGATGCACAATAAGTATACATGACCAACCCGTTATTTTGCTGTACAAAAAGAATCAGACTCTGAAATATTGTACAATTAGCCTGTGAAGGAAATCAAAAATGCAGGTGGGCAAAAATATAGGGATTGGGAATTCAATGTAATGATTTTTAGTCATCTCCCAGAATTCTTTTGCTGGCATAGCTGGTTCAGTTCATTACTGCTTGATTGGAACTGATTTGGTTCATCTCATTGCTGAGGATGGCCAGGTCCATCAGAATTGGTCATCATATAGTATTGTTGTTGAAGTATCTAACGATCTCTTGGCCCTGCTGGTTTCACTCAGCATCAGTTCGTGTAAGTCTCTCCAGGCCTTTCTGAAGTCATCCTGTTGGTCATTTCTTTACAGAACAATAATATTCCATAATATTCATATACCACAATTTATTCAGCCATTCTCCAATTGATGGGCATCCACTCAGTTTCCAGTTTCTGGCCACTACAAAAGTGCTGCCAGAGTGTACTTCTTAATATAAAAGTGTGAGTTATTGTCCTTATCATCACAAGAACCCCAGAGATTAATAGGAATGTCCTTGTTGTTGATCTTGTAGTCCAAATCAAACCAGCATCTTTTTCGCATTATCCTTGACAAATTGTCTCTCTCCACCTATGAACTTTCAAGAATGGATAACAGACTCTTTTTCAAAGTAATGTATTCTATATTGAGGATCATTCTTGGTTCTACCCACAAAAATGTGTCTTCCTATAACTCTATCCTTGTTTTATATTATAGGGTCAAATAGAACAAATCTTCCCTGCTTTCTCACATGATAGGCCTCCAGATAGCTAGAAGATAGCTATCATGATCTCCTTTATCTCTCCTCCGTGCCACCACTCCCCCCCTTTCTGGTCCCCAGGTTACAGATAGCCAACTCCATCAGAAACTACTCTAAGTTAGGGAAACAGAAAGCTCACACTTGGCTTTGCCACAGATGGATTCTAGACAGGCTCAAATAAATTCTTATAAAGGAAAGGGGAAAAAAATCCCAAGAACACAGTATTATGGGAGAGGCTAGCATTGTCTGGGCTAGATTTGAGTGGATTCCAGAGACAACATGTAGGCCGTGACTCCTAAGCATAATAAGGGAAGAGCACATTTTGTGTCCAAGGATCCCCAGAGAGCCACTCAGGGGAAAAGGCATTCTAAGAAGATGGGTTTGAGAGAAGGAAAACAGAAAAGGGAGGCTATAAAAGCCAAAACACTTCCACCCAAGTTCCCCTGGAAGAAAAGGATATATTTGGAAATGAATATGACAAAAGAAAAAGTGAACAAAACTTATTTAAAAAAAAATATAAAAAAATAGTTTAAGAAAGCAATTACATCAGATTGAGTATGCCTGAACATCAGATAACCAATTGGCAATCTCATCCGAAGCTACTGGTGCCAAATCCTCATGTCCAAGGCAGAATGCAAGTGATCACCAGTCATCTCAGCAAGTTGATCCTCTGATGGGAGAACTGGAATAAATCAAGGTCACAAGACTAGGAAGAATGGAAACCAAGGCAGGTAGAAAACAACAGTTCAATCAAGATCTAGTAAAAATTACTGATTATCAGTGTCAAGGATGTTCTGTCTAGAGCTTTTTTTTGGATAGATTCTATGTCTCCCATTACAATCTTTTTTCTTTCAATCCTAAAAGATTCAAAAGAAATCTTTTGATGGAAAAGTCAATTTAGAACTAACTAGAAATAATTATGAAAAACAATTGAAAAAAATCATGTCCAACGACATACAGAGCACCTTTCTTTCTTGATTCTTTACTCAGAAATATATGTAAAAAAGTTTTTTTTCTTAATTGAATATATATGAGCTACTAAACTTTTTCTATCTTTTTTATGATTTAGGTTGGCATTCGAGGCACAGATATAGTTGTGTTGGGAGTAGAAAAAAAGTCTGTTGCTAAACTTCAAGATGAAAGAACTGTAAGGAAGATTTGTGCCCTCGATGACCATGTCTGCATGGCTTTTGCAGGTATTTATGGGCTAAGCTTAAATAGAGTACAGGAATATAGCTCACTCAAAGAATTTGCGATAGCAAAACCACTGTTGTGGAACTGGATTTAATGATCATGTTCACATGGCTCTATTATCTGAAAAGTGGCTGCTTGGTCAAATTAATATAGATAATACAAACTCCTCATTTGAATCCATTGATCTTTTCAGGTATTTGTGAATCAAGATTAGAGATATATAAGAGAGTAGTTGCTTAATAGAATTTGTAGTAGCAAAGTCACTATTGTAGAATTGCATTTAGTTTTGTGCATGAAAAATTCCTCCCATTGTCCTGGTTGAATATTGATAATTGCTAATTTTATTTTATCTTCATGACAACTGAATAATATAATGAATAACATGAAGGATAAATGCACTATGGAGGAAAGAATACCCTAGAATCAGGACACCTGAGTTTGAGTACTATTTCTGCCATTTATTACTGTGCAGTAAAGAGGTAAATTTAATGTTACTTCTTGAGCCTTAGTTTCCCCATGTATAAAATGGGGACAATCATACTTCTCCACTCTCTCCTTGTAAAATAACATAGAAAAGCTCTTTACAATTATGTTATATAAGCATGATGCACATGATATTTGGGTTGATTTTCATGTACAGCAAGGTTTCTTCTTTTCTGATGAAACCTATAGGTCTGTCTTCAGAATTTTGTTGTTCAGACTTGTCTAACTCTTTTTGTGAGCCTATAGACCATACTGTCTGTGGGGTTGTCTTGACAAAGATGTAGATATGGTTTGCCATTTCCTCCTCCAGTTGGATTAAAATAAACAGATTAAGTGAGTTCCCCAGGGTCACACAGTAAGTAAATGTCAGTCTAGATTTGAAACTCTACCTGAACCCAAGCCCAGAGCTCTATCTACTGAGCCACCTCACTCTATGTATGATGTATTATGACAACTACCCAACCACTTTACAATTACGGTTTCATTGGAGTCTCAAACAACCAAGGTAGGTGCTATTATTATCCCCATTTTACAGATGTAGAAACTGAAGCCGATAGGTTAAGTGACTTGCCTAGGTCATCTGGCTCATAGGTATCTGAGGCCAGGCTCAGGATCTCCAGGCTTATCTACTATGCCAGCTAGCTGGCCCTCCAAAGCTAAAGCACTCTGGTCCCCTCTTTTCTACTGCCACTTAAAATACTTTATTTCACTCTTATTCTCCTTTACTTACTCTAAAATTCTGAATAACTGTTATCTAGATTGTAACGTGTCATGTCCAGCCTTTGTGTATTTATTTGGCCAAGCCTCTTCTACTGGAGATGTTCATTCTTTGAGAATCTTTATCTGCTTTCATGACTCAGTTTAGGTGCTATCTCTCCTTTGCTTACATTACTTTCTACCCTGTGTAATACTTTGGGTGCATATCATATCTTCCCATTATTGCTGAATTCCTTGAGAAGGATTCTGTCATTATTTTTTAATCTTTATTATCCATATTATCCATGTCTCCTATATATGGCACCTTGTACTTATGTACTTAATAAAGACTTCTTGAAGGCTTTTAAATTAAAATTTTAAGTGGTTTGTTTTAGCAAATTCTGGGTATTTTTTTTTTTTTTGTTTTCCTCACTCAAAATAATATGTAATGTACTGAAAATGTTTCTTTTTTAATTAAACAAAGTGCTCAAAAATAGTATATATTCTCCCTTATGCATATAAAATCCAATCTGTCAAATCAAAAATAGACAGATGGAACTTTTAAAATTTTTTTCAGTCTTTAATCAAGTTGTCTCAATATGGTGAGAAAGGCTAAAATAATTTTTTTTTCCCTTCTCAGTAACTAAATCAAATCAGTTACTCTTAGCAGTTCTATTAGTATTCCATAAATGATATTTATGTGACCAGGAAAAAAATATAGATGATAAATCATAGAATGATGAAAATTTCAAGAGATCTTGTTCAAAACGCTTTTTATAATATAAGTGAAGAAACTGAGATCTAGAGAAATGAAAGGATTTATCCAAGTTTAAAGTATAAATATGATTCCATAGACATATTTGAATTAAGTTGGGTACCATCTGATGTATTTATGCTATTCTACATTTTTCACTTTTTATCAAATTATATGGTTTTCAGCATTGAAAATATTAATATTTTACATTTTTCAACTCACCTGTTTTTTAAATTTTTATATTAAGTTCTTTATAAATTCTTTATGAATAATTCTGTTTTTTCATTGAAGGCAGGAGCATTAAACTTTTGATTAAAATGTCATGATTAACTCTAAATAAGCACCTAATATTTTTGTTTAATTATTCAGAAGAAAAACCAAAAATATTAGGCAGCAATTTTAAATCCATGTGGTGAATGTCACATTAGAAATTAGCGTTTAAATTTTTTTTTAAAGAGAATTTAGTGTTTAGAATTATCCAAAAAAAAGGTAAACACATTGAAATGAATAATAGTCCAGAAAATAAGTGTTTGAGTAAGTTCTTAAAGCTGCTCCTCTGTCTTCCCCAAGTAAATGTGATATTCGTCTTCATTAGTTGGTATATGATATCTTGAACAAATTCTATCCCTTTTATGCCACATCTGGAGCAGAAACTGTTGTCAAAAGAGAGACAGTCAAAGGAGGTGTGGAATTATTGAGAAGACTTTATGGAGGATATGGTAACTGTTTTCAGATATTTGAAGGCTTATCTGTGTTGAGTAATTAGATGTATCCTGTGTGAACTTGGAAGACAGAAATAAACCTAAGACTATTGTGAAGGAGCAGGAGGGAGAGAGCAAAGAGTCACTAAAATGTTCATGCTGTCTAAAAAATGGAAGTGGCTGTTGTAGAATATGATAGTGAGTTTTCTAACACTGAAAATAAAAATATTTATATATCATTTACTATCTGTCTCTTGCTACACTAATATCTACACAAATATTAAAGGTTTACAAATTTTTAAAAATAATATCCCTGAATTTTCACAATCTTGGGAAGTAGGTGCTATTATTATCCCCATTTTTCATTTGAGAAAATTGAGGCAGACAGAAGTTACACAATTTACCCAAGATCACATAGCTAGTAATTTACTGAGGTTAGTTTTAAACTTGGCTCTTTTTGACTCCAGGCCCAGTGCTTTATCTACTTCACCATCTACCCATCACAGATAGATGAAATAGTATTCGTCCATGAGATAGGGGTTTTTGGGCTAGGTGAATCTGAGATTCTAACTTAAGATTCTATGATTTTTAAATCTAAAGAATTGAAGCACATTTCAAAAAAATTAGTTCTGCTATTATATATGAATGGTCATTAATGAAAAGCATAAATGGCAAATACTGGCATATTCACAGACTTAGATCAAATTCAGCTTTCTGGAACTTTATTCCTCTTTCCTCACTAGCCCCCACTGGTTTCCATTGTTTGATGACTATGTATTATTCATCATCTTTTATCATACTCCATAGTAATTTGCAAATGAGCTTGCTCTCCAAACTGATCTTGTCCTAGGCCATCATGTTTATGCTCTTGACAAGTACATCAAGTGCTTTCTAGTGGATGCAGTTCCTGGAGCACCTTAGAACATTCCAATGGTTGATCGCACTCTGTTGATCAGCAATACACATTGTCTCTCAAGATCAGAACTTTCTGAGAATGTATGGAAGGAAATAGGAATAGGAAATGGAAAAGAACAATATTACTAAAAGGAAAGAATGAATTTTAAGGATTTTGAGAAAGTAGAATAGTGTTGCACTTTGTGGGCATTAGGAATAGAAAAAAAATCATGGAAAATCAAATAACAAAGAAATATGAATCCTGGACTAGGCATTAATATTTTAGTGATTTGTTGGGATTGTTGTAAGAATTCTGTATGTAAGAATTAAAAAAAAAAACTTTTGGAGTACCTTAAAAGAAAAGTAGTTTGTTTGCTTTTCTTTCCAATATTCCTTTTTTTTTTTTTTTTTTTTAATAGCCTTTTATTTACAGGATATATACATGGGTAACTTTACAGCATTAACAATTGCCAAACCTCTTGTTCAATTTTTCACCTCTTACCCCCCACTCCCTCCCTAGATGGCAGGATGACCAGTAGATGTTAAATATATTAAAATATAAATTAGATACACATAAGTATACATGACCAAAACTTATTTTGCTGTACAAAAAGAATCAGACTCTGAAATATTGTACAATTAAGCTTGAAGGAAATCAAAAATGCAGGTGGGCATAAATATAGGGATTAGAATTCAATGTAATGGTTTTAGTCATCTCCCAGAGTTCTTTTCTAGGGTATAGCTAGTTCAGTTCATTACTGCTCCATTAGAAATGATTTGGTTGATCTCGTTGCTGAGGATGGCCTGGTCCATCAGAACTGGTCATCATATAGTATTGTTGCTGAAGTATATAATGATCTCCTGGTCCTGCTCATTTCACTCAGCATCAGTTCGTGTAAGTCTCTCTAGGCCTTTCTGAAATCATCCTGTTGGCCATTTCTTTTTTTCTTTTCTTTTTTTTTTTTTTTATTTAATAGACTTTTATTTACAGGATATATACATGGGTAACTTTACAGCATTAACAATTGCCAAACCTCTTGTTCCAATTTTCCTCTTACCCCCACCCCTCCCTAGATGGCAGGATGACCAGTAGATATTAAATACATTAAAATATAACTTAGATACACAATAAGTATACATGACCAAAACATTATTTTGCTGTACAAAAAGAATCAGGCTCTGAATTGTTGTACAATTAGCTTGTGAAGGAAATCAAAAATGCATGTGTGCATAAATATAGGGATTAGAATTTAATGTAATGGTTTTAGTCATCTCCCAGAGTTATTTTTCTGGGCATAGCTAGTTCAGTTCATTACTGCTCCATTAGAAATGATTTGGTTGATCTCATTGCTGAGGATGGCTGATCCATCAGAACTGGTCATCATCTAGTATTGTTAAGAAGTATATAATGATCTCCTGGTCCTGCTCATTTCACTCAGCATCAGTTAGTGTAAGTCTCTCAGGCCTTTCTGAAATCATCCTGTTGGTCATTTCTTACAGAACAGTAATATTCCATAATTTTCATATACCACAATTTATTCAGCCATTCTCAACTGATGGACATCCATTCAGTTTCCAGTTTCTAGCCACTACAAAAGGGCTGCCACAAACATTCGTTGCACATACAGGTCCCTTTCCTTCTTTATAATCTCTTTGGGATATAATCCCAGTAGTAACACTGCTGGATCAAAGGGTATGCACAGTTTGATAACTTTTGAGCATAGTTCAAACTACTCTCAAAATGGTTGGATTTGTTCAACTCCCAACAATGCATCAATGTCCCAGTTTTCCCGCATCCCCTCCAACAATCATCATTATTTTTTCCTGTCATCTTAGCCAATCTGACAGGTGTATAGTGGTATCTTAGAGTTGTCTTAATTTGCATTTCTCTGATTAATAATGACTTGGAGCATCTTTTCATATGACTAGAAATAGTTTCAATTTCTTCATCTGAGAATTGTCTGTTCATATCCTTTGACCATTTTTCAATTGGAGAAATATTCCTTTTTTAATCTGGGAAGAAATGTGATACATATCAGGCAATGAGAATCAGGTGCATTGGAATGTATATTGTCAGAATATATTAGTTTGTCTTGGCTCTGATCCTTATTATCTATATGGTGGTTGAACTATATGGTTAATTATTTTTAATTACATGGTTAATTTCAGCAGTGTATTTACATGTTTGTCTTTCTGTAACCTCTAATATTTGACTCTGTTTTTATAATCTTTGCCAATTTGTAGGGGTGAATTCAAAGGAGTATTTAAATTTTTTTAGCTACTATTGATTTGTGGTATCCTTTAGAATAATCATTTAGATTCTATAATTCTTCCTTTTTGAAAAATTTCTATTAGGTAATGGCTCTTGGTATTCTGTATTTTTGTCAATTTTATATTTTCAAAATCAGTATTTTATCAGCTTTTTTCTACCTCCAATTTTTCTCTACCTTCATTGATTTTATTAATACAAATGCTTTTTAATTTTGTTTAATTGTAATTGTCCATAAGTTTTATTGATTGGACTATTTTTTAGTAATGAGGCTTGTGAGGTACATAAACCCCACCCTCCTAGCGGCCTTTAAAAATAAGTAAACTTTTACCAAGGTTGATAATGATTTTCTTAGAAATTATATTACTTTTAATGACACATTGGATATTTTGCAGGCCTAACTGCTGATGCTAGAATAGTAATTAATCGAGCCCGTGTGGAGTGCCAAAGCCATAAACTGACCGTTGAAGATCCAGTCACAGTAGAATATATAACACGTTTCATAGCAACACTGAAGCAGGTAAGGACCTGTCTTTTAATAGATTTCTATTGCATTCTCTAATGAATAGTCCCAGATTACCTTTCCTCCTTAAATAACAAGTCATAATAACTAATACTTATATAGCGGTTTAAGGTTTACAGAGTTCTTCACAAATATTAATACATTTTATCCTCACAACACTGGAAAGTAGGTTCTGTTATCTTCATTTTACAAATGAAGAAACTGAGGCAGACAAAGTGCTCATATAATTAGGAAGTATGAGACTATTTGAATGCATTTCAAAACCTATTACATCCTTTTTCTAACTAATTCCAGACTCCACAAAGGCAAGAATTATTTCTAATTTAACTTTGAATTTACTCCTCTTAACACCTAGGATGGTGCTGTATAGGACATATTTGATAAATAATTGCTTAGTTAGATTAAACAGAGTCTTCCATCAGGATTTTCAAGTTGCCTTTCTGTACTTTCTGGAAGTTTTGTTTTGTTTAAATTTTTATATTTGCAAGCCAATTGGGGTTAAGTGACTTGCCCAGGGTCACACAACTAGAAAGTGTGAAGTGTCTGAGGCCAGATTTGAACTGAAGCCCTTCTGACTTCAAGGCCAATGCGCTCTTCACTATTCATCTAGTTCCCAGAAAGAAGTACTTTCTGGTAGTCCTGATGAGCATCTGAATCTAAGCATGTCCATACTGGAACTCTGTTCCCTCACCTCTAATTTCCCTGGTTTTTTTAAGTTAAGCCAACTTATTCTGCCCTTTCTCATTCCCCTTTAAGAGTCATTTGCCAGATCTAATAGATTCTTTGCAACCATTCTTTCCATTTATACACCTTGGGTAGGACCTCACCCTTTGTCACATGGCCTGCCGCATTAGCCTCTCTGCCTTTCCCTTCTCTAATCTACCCTCACACAACCTCCAAAGGAGTCTTTCTGAGGTACAGGTCTGGGCATAGTTACTGCCCTGACATTCCCTGCAGCTCTATCTGGGCTTTTTGCCCTGCTGTCAGTGATGGTGCTGCTTGCAGACTCAGAGGAGTGGATCTGAGCCACTGTCAGTCTGCAGACCTGTATGGGCCCGCCACCTCTCCTAACCTACCTCCTGACCTCAATAACTTAGGGTTGCTGCTGGCTGCACTGCTGCCATTCTTGGGGCTGGCCCCATCTGCTCTTTTTTGAGTCTTCTGCATTCTAGCACACTTGGGATGCCAGGACTGTTTGCTGTTCTGCACACTAGACATTCCACATCCAAGTCTATGCTTTCTTCACGAGCTTTCCCCTGTGCCTGGAATTCAGCCCTTCTTCTCAATTGCCCATTGGATATTTCAAACCATAGGCCCCAGACCCATCTCCCCCTCAACCTGCATAAACCTAATCTTTCCTTCTTTCATATTTGTCTTTTTTTTTTTAAAAAGGCAGCACCATCTTTCTAGATTCCCATGTTTTTAAACAAGGCATTACTTTCACCCCATATACACAGCCACCTGCTATCTGTACAACATCTATCATGTGTGCTATCTACTTTCTGCTACTTTATATAGGGAGGCATCTCTTACCTAGATTATCATTACAGCCTTAGAATGGATGTCCCTACCTTAAGCCTTAGCCCACTCCAAATCCTCATCTATTGCTTCCAAAATGATTGTCCTCAAATGCAGATCTGTCTCAGTCACTTTTATTCCACAAACTCTAATGGTTTATGATTGCCTCTGATATAAAATAAAAACTTCTTTATTAGTTTGTGAAGTTCTTGACAGTCTTTCCACAACTGTTCTTACCATTCTCCCTGAAGATTATTCCCTGCCCAGCTCCTAGGTGACCAGCCAAATTGTCCTTCTGAAGCTCTGTTCCTCATGCACAGTGCTCCATCTGCCTTTCTGTGTTTGCATTAGCCATTCTCCAGACTGGGATTCCATTCCCTCTTCTTTAAGGACACAACTCAATCACTATCTTCGGGTCAGCAAGCGGGGATTAGAGTTACTACTTGGAGCCAGTCTTTCTTGACTCCAAGGTAGACTTTCTCTCCATTAGGTTCCCTTTAGTTATCAGCAGCCAATACTTCTTAGTGTCCACTCTTTCCCATCCAAGTACAAAGCATGTCTTTGCAGAAATTGGACAAGATCAAGTTTGTTCAGGGTAGTAGAACTGTGGATAGCTGATAGAAACATTTTGTTGTTCAGTCATGACCAACCTTTCATTCTTTTGGGGGTTTTCTTGGCAAAGATACTGGAGTGGTTATACAGCTACAAAGTATCTGAGGCTAGATTTGAACTAGGGTCTTCCTGACTCCAGACCTAGTCTTTTAGCCACAGAGCCACCAGCGTCTTAAAGAAATGGAGAGGTTTATTAAGTAGAAGGAAGTAGTAGTTGCTTCTCTTTTTGTAAATTGTTTTTTACCAAGAAAAATAGTTCAGTTTTGTACACATTTTAAAAATCAGCATCTACTTAAATTTCATTCCTTCTCACCCTTACAGTGTTGTTGTAAAGTTATAGTCCATTACTGCTTTTGAATCTTCTAAGTCCCATGAAGTTATACTAAGTTTTTAGAAAGGAGATAAGCTCCTACTTTGTACATATAACATGTAATGGATGATAGAAAAAATAAAAATTAATCCTTGTCTTTGAAAAATTTACAATTTATAATCTTAGACAAATCAGTGAAACTCTTTGGGACCTCAGTTTACCAATTGGTAAAATGAGGGGATTGGACTAGATGTCTCCTAAGATGTCCACCTTCTAGCCCTAAAATAAGTGGTCGTGAATTATTAATAGATTCTTAGTGTTGAAGGAATTCCAGTAAGAGAAAAGACATTATGATGAAAGGGGGAGAAGGGAATCAGCAAAGGTGTAGTTAGGAAGGTGGCAGTTTAGGGTATGTGCATGACAGAAAAAAAATGAAGTGACCATGTGCCTGGACTTGAAAGTAAACGATGAGAGTTTATATCAAACTATGTAGAAGAAGCCTTGGTACATAGAGGATTTGGGCTTAGGAGTCTTCACTACTAGATGCAGCTTGTACTTTAGTTTTCAACATGAGCATTTTATATCTTGGAATTAAGCAAACGATACAAATCAGGATTTAATTTCTTATTGATTTGTTATTTATTGTTACAGAGGCAACATAGTGGTACAGTAGAGAGAAAGCTGGGCCTAGAATCAGGAAGACCTGAGTTAAAAACCAGCCTTATATATTCAGTAGCTGTGTGATATTAAGCAAGTCATGTAACTACTGTTGCCTTAGTTTCATCTGTAAAATGGAGATAGTGATGGCACCTACCTTCCAGGATTTTTGTGAGAATCCAATAAGATATATTTTAAAGTGCTTAGCACAGTGGCTGGCACATAATAGGCATTATATAAGTGCTAGCTGTTATCATTGATTTGTAGACTTAAGGAAGTAATGGAGAAAATAATAATGCAAACTAAAAGTGTGTCATAACTATTTTTATGCAAAACTAGCTGTTAAACACTAGCACATCTCTTAGCTACCATTGAGAGTATGATTAGCTATTGAAAGTGAGGCTTCTTAGCTTTTGTATAGTCAGAAATTTACTTTCTTTTAACAGTAGCTTACTAAAACTGACAATTATGAAAATTTTTCACCTCCAGAAATACACACAGAGCAACGGACGCAGACCTTTTGGCATTTCTGCTTTAATTGTGGGTTTTGATGATGATGGTATCCCAAGGTTATATCAGACTGACCCATCTGGTACTTATCATGCTTGGAAGGTATGCATTGCTCTCTTATTTAGTAGTAGAGAGAAATTATTCCTCTTAAGTGTTTGCACACTATCACTCTGGGATGCACAACAAAGCTCTCAATCATGTCAGAATATTAGTTGTGACATGAATGCTTGCAGCTGCTTCCAGAAGAAGGTGCTTGCTATTATTAGTAAATAGCACGATGTGTAAATGGCTAGAGAAGTTTCTTGATTTGTTATAAACATAGTGATCACCTTTCTTTTGATAAAAGGAAAAAAAGGATGAGAAATTTAAATGCTTATGGATGGAAAAAGATAACATGAAAGTATTAAATATATAGATAGAACTTATTCTTTGTAAAGAGGCACACTCCTATAAAGGAGAGAATGCTGGACTCAAATCAAGAGACTGGAATTTAATTCTTCCTGTTGACACATACTAGTTGTGTGTTAGTGATCAAGTCACTCACCCTCTATCCTTCAGCTATAAATTGAGGTATGATAATATTCCTGTCTGCCCCACAGGATTATTTTAATGAGAGCTCTTTATAAACCTAAGATTTCCATATAAAGTATTAAGATGTTATTACAAATAAAAAATTGTTTTTTGTATGCTTGATGTTTGCATATTTTAATGATTTATTATAAGTATTGGTATTATTAAAATCAATTATACCTACTTGCAGCTGTTTGTAATTTAATCAGATTAATTTTCATAAAATGTCATAACAACTTATATGCCAATCACTTTACCCTGCTGGATATACCCCCTCACCCTTCCTGTCTCTGACAGCTAACAATGGCTTCCAGTGAGGACAATCTGTATTCAAGGTGGGCTCTATCATATGCTTAAGCTATGTGAACCCTGTACAAGTTACTTAGCTCCTTAGGTTATCCTTCCCTCAACTCCTGGGCAATGTTGTAGGACTATAAGTTGCAGCACAGGTGTTGATCTGCTTTATTAGAGGCAAATACTTACTAGGAGTTGCATAATGCATGGAGAGAATCATAAGTCTAATCCAAAAAGATGTCTTAATCGTATTCTTTCTCTATTTATACCAACTCATTTTCTTCTTACAGGGTCATAATATGTATGGTACCTTCAGTAAATAGAGAAATCAGGCAGAAAGGAGGATTTAGAAGGAAACACAACTCAACTTTGAACATGGAATATGGTTGATTTGAGATACTTAAGTCACCTGTGGTGACTTCTATGGGGAAATGTCCAGCAGATTTTTTTATTAGAGATGCAAGACTGCAGCTAAGAGAGATGAGGGCTGAATATGTAAATTAGAGAATTGCCTACATTAGAAATGATAATTAAATTTGTATGAGCTATTGAGATTAATGAAAAAGATGGTGGAAGGGGCTGAGGAAAGAGTCCTGACTAGAGGAGGATTTTTGTGGATCCAGCAAAGCTGATGAGAAAGGATAGGGCAGTCAGGTTGAAAAATAACCATGATAAAGCAAAATCATGAAAACATAAGGAGAGTATTATGGGTTGTGTGGGGGGAATCCAGTAATTGTGCATAAACCCTAGCAGGAAAGATGAGAATCAAGAGTCTGCTAGATTTAGCAAGTAAGCATTGGCAACCTTAGGGGAAAGTTCAGTCAGTTGAGTGATGAGCATATCTCATCAGGGATTGAGAAATAAATAAAGTGGAATCAATAAAGATAGACATTTTTCTTGGAGATTTTACATGGGAAAGGAAGGTGAGAGATCTACCTCTTAGGGATATAGAACCAAGTAGACATTTCATTGTTTTGGTTTTCTTAAGGATTTAGGTGCCAGTGAATAATTTAGAAATTGGGGGAATGAGGAAATGCTTGAGGGATAAATTAACTGGAGGGGAACAGATGAGGGCATATGTAGAGGAATGAACTGGCAAGGAAAAGGGCTTCCACAGCCTGTTTATCCATTCTCCATATGATAAACATCTCTCTTTCTGCCACTTTTGGCAACCATCAGAAGTAAGGCTATAAAGGAACTTAGGTGATGCAAGGCATAAAGGCCTCAAAAGGCAGGAAGGACCCAAGTTTCATTATAGCCTCAGACACTTATTAGTTGTCGCCCTGGGCAAGTCACTTATTGTGGCTTCATTTTCCTAAATTGTAAAATGGGGACGATAAATAGCACATACCTCCCAAGGTTGTCACAAGGATCAAATGTGATAACATTTGTAAAGTACTTAGCCTAGCACCTGACTTGTAGTCAGTACTTAATAATTCTTCTTTCCCCTTAACCCTTGTTAAAATCAATCAACAGTTACTTTTTGATTGTGTATTATATGGGATATATAGGGATATAATTAGAAATAATCAAACAAATCTTATTTGTATTGAGCCTCATAAATTTAGAACTAGATTAAATAATTTCTGGAGGTCAATAAGTTCAAACAATTCTCTCATTTAAAAATGAGGAAACTGAGACAGAGTAATTTGCCCAGGAACATAAAATATTTGAAATAAGATTTTATCCCATATCTTCCCAAATTCAAATCCAGTGTTCCTATTCAATAGACCATGTTGCTTTTTTATTTTTTTTTTGTTTTGTTTTGTTTTTTCATCTCAATAAAATATGCCTGGCATCTCTGGATTAAAAGATTTAGACATTTTAACAC